>NC_048267.2:3333333-3636363 GCF_005286985.2 Setaria viridis | reverse complement strand
TTAATCTTTTTGCTAGAATTTTGAGGATTGGGCCTGATAAATTTTTCAAATGCTCATATAAATCTGCCATGCCTTTTTGTCTGAATTTTTGTCTGGTTTCTCAAGTTGTGGACAGAGTTCTATAGTTTTTAGTTCATGGGCTAGCCTGCATTTATCTTGCATGTTTATGGACTGGATTTTGCAATTGATTACTCTATTTATTCCAAATCTTAGTAATTTGCCTTCTTCTCACGCAATAAACTGTCACCATTTACAGGTGCTCTGATTCCTACTCTGATACAGTGCTAGGATACGCAAACAGTATCCGTACTATTGACGGTGGTACTCATATTGAAGGTCTGAAGGCTTCATTGACTAGAACAATTAATAACCTTGCAAAGAAGTCGAAGACTATTAAGGTGATAAAGTAGTTTCTTTAGTTGCATATGAATGCATCTATTGGCTCTCGTGTGCTCAACTGCAACCTGATGATTCTATAAACCATTTTATTGGAGATTTTTTTCTTAATTGAGTGTGGACAGTAACAACTATATATGTAATGGATCTATTTAACTCTTTGAACTGCACTTTTGAATCCTATTTATCCAACCAAATAAAAAAAATAATAAACTATATCTATTGCTCTTTGTAGGATAAAGATATTACCTTGAGTGGGGAGCATGTAAGAGAAGGAATGACATGTGTCATTTCAGTGAAGGTCCCTAGTCCAGAATTTGAAGGTCAAACAAAGGTGACAGCTTGTCTTTGGTGACATGGTTCTTCAAATTTTATCTGATATTTAATGGTTTACCATTTCTTCGTATATTTCCTCCGGATGGCCGGTTAATTCTATTTCCATTTTTATTTCACAGACAAGGTTGGGAAATCCAGAAGTACGGAGAATAGTTGAACAATCTGTTCAAGAAAACTTGACGGAGTACTTAGAGCTTCATCCAGATGTTCTGGATTCAATCCTATCAAAGTCCCTTAATGCTCTCAAGGTACATGGTTCTTGTAATATTCAACATGATTTGGAAGAAAAGATATTTTTATTATATTCATTGTTTTAGCAAGATGGTTTCTTAGGAGCTTGTTGGTTATTGTTCTGATGCTGTATGTGATAAACTCTTTTTGTTGCAGGCTGCCTTGGCAGCTAAGCGAGCTAGAGAATTAGTGAGGACAAAGAGCGTGTTGAAATCTTCTTCACTCCCTGGAAAACTAGCTGATTGTGCATCAACTAATCCTGAAGAATCTGGTGAGCAGAAGTTGATATTGACAATCTGTGACACTCTTGGGTTCAAATTGTAGTCTGGCTTAGGCCCCTTGCCACACTTCTTGGCTCTGACATTTGCTGATTTTTAATCAAAATGCAGAAATCTTCATCGTTGAAGGTGATTCTGCAGGCGGCAGTGCAAAGCAGGGACGGGATAGGAGATTTCAGGTAAAATTTGTTCATCTTTTTTCAATATGTTCAACACTTGTACCTACAGCAGGTTTCAGGACTCTGGTTGATGTTCAGACTTCAGAGTTGTAGATTATTAGATATGTGTGATGTGGCCTTCTTTGATGGGGAATGCTCCAGCCATTCTTTCTAGATTTCTGGTTTAACTAGCTCCTGTAGTGTTGCATTTTTCAAAGCTTACCATGCATTGCCCTCGTCAAAAAGAAAAAAAGCTTGCCATGCATTGAAGTAATTAATTGTAAACGGGATAATAGTGTAATACACAATTTTGCTGCCATCCTCTGCAGACCAAGCATGATGCGTTTATCCTCATTGCACATTCAACTTCTCTCATTGCACTTTGTGTTTATTTAATATTTATTTTATGTTTTCCATGTCTGGTGGCTTCTTTCTAGCTATTTGCAAAATATATGTAGATATTTTGGCTCCCGAGCATAGGCAATTGCCCTTTCTGGGCTTGCATAGCATTATGGGGCTGCCAGAGCCTAGATAATATTGTATGGAGGTACTACTGAGAATTGATATAGTTGCATTATCCCTTCCTTTGTTTGATTGTCTAGAAGTAATTAATATGAGTGGGATTCAAGGTTTGCATGGATACTAATACCGGCAACTAAATTGTGCAATATTAGTATAGCTGGAGCAGTTGGTTGTAAATGGATTCTCTTTCATTTCTTTGGAATCAGTGGTTCCTGGACTTCACTCGAAGCTTCTATTAGTTAGTTCTGTACATAACTCTAGCAATTGCAAAATGTCAGTGGTCAAAGTAGATTAGTTGTCTGGCAGGAATTGACAAATGGCAACAAAATGGTTAGAACTATATGCACTTCATTTGCAGTGCAGAGGCCATTATTCATTACCACACAATATGAGAAGATAATTCATATTTGATTGTTTTTCTACACAAGTGTGTCTGCAGCTTACGTGCCATGTTCCTAGCATTTACTTGAAGTCTATTCATGCCTAACAACTGATTGCAGGCTATTTTGCCTCTAAGGGGTAAAATTCTCAACATTGAAAGAAAGGATGAAGCAGCCTTGTACAAAAATGAAGAGATCCAAAATCTTATCCTTGCTCTTGGACTAGGAGTGAAGGTTGCATACTCTTTTACTCTTTTATCCTGTTATTCTTTTTGGGTCTTATCTAATATATTATACTTTTAGGGTGAGGATTTTAAGAAGGAAGCTCTTCGGTATCATAAGATAGTTATTCTAACTGATGCTGATGTTGATGGTGCACATATCCGGACTCTCCTCCTTACTTTCTTCTTCAGATATCAGGTACTTATCTTGAAGCATCTGCAAACTGAGGAGCATATCTCATCTGTTAGGTTCTGTATTCATAAGAGTTTACATCTTCTTCTTCTTCTTGTTTTTTTTTTTTTGCGAAAGAGTTTACATCTGATTGTGTAGTCAATACTTCTATTGTCATTATTTTACTTTTATACAAGGCTTGCTGGTGGATTGGGTGAATAGGGCTAAAAGATAAGGTTTGATTTGGATAATGCTCATCCAAAAAGGGAATCTAAGATTGTTGGTACTTGGTTAGGATGGGATTTGACCTGAAAGTGAAATCATGTAAAATTGAGGTTGGGAAAAGGTCAAATCCAAAGGGGGTTGTAGGGCTGTTTGTTCATCCTAAAGTCCAGTTAGGGCCTGTTTGGGAGCACTCCACTCCAAAAAAACCAGCTCCACTCCACCAGCTCCACACTTTCCTAGCTCCACTCCACCAACTCCAAAAAAACATGGAGCTGCTGCACGTGTTTGGCTGATAGCAGTGCTCCAGCTCCAAAAATATGAGCACTTGTTGTGAATGGTCTATTTTACCCTTTGTGAACGGACCCACATGTCATACTCTTCTATTTTCTCCTCTCTTCTTCCTCTCTCTCTCCTCTTTCTCCAATCACTACGCGAACGTCCGTGGAGTCCGCGAACGCGAACAACTTGTGGAACAGCACCCGCGTCGCCGCCGCCGTCGCCGCCGCCGCGTGCCCTTTGCCGCCATTGCCCGTGCCCTGGCTCTGAGCCGAGGCGCCGACGGCCCCTGCATCGGACGGCGAGGCGCTCGCCTCGGCGGGTCTCCAGGACTCCGGCATGGCCGCCGCCGCAGCCGCGTTCTTCAAGATTCGCAGCCCCGCACTCACGAATCCCCCTGCTACTGCTAGAGATTGGGCAGGACACGCAATGTGGCGCTGCTCTGCTCTCGCACTTGCTGCTGGACGCGGACGCCGAGGCCAGCAGTCCAGCACCCCACCACCGGGCAAAGGGAAAAGCAAAGCTTGGAAGTAAGAGAGAGAGAGAGAGAGAGGGAAAGAGGTGGGCGCGTAGTGGGCGCGCGGCGGGCGGCGCGGCAGGGGTAGGCGGCGGGCGCGGCAGGGGCGAGCAGGCGCGGCGCGGCGGGGGGCGGGCGGCGCGGCAGGCGGGGGGCGGCGCGCGCCAGGGACGGGGCGACGGGAGTCTGTTTTTCTTCGCGAACCGTTATTGTGTAACGAGTGGCAATGGTGGGTAAATACCCACCAACTCCACGAGGAGGTCTGTACATGGGGTTTTTGGAGCACCTATTGAGGTACTCCACAAAAAACGTGGATCTACCCCCCTGCTCCACCTTTTTCCTGGAGCCGGAGTTGCCGGAGCTAGACGCGTTTGGCTGCGAAATTTTCGGAGTTGGTGGAGTGGAGCAATTTTTCGTGGAGTGGAGTGCTCCTAAACACCCCCTTAGTATCCTCTTTGCACTGCAGAAAATCCACAAGAACCAAACAGTGTGGTCGGAAACATGAATCCTCTTCTCCTGGTATTAGTATTAGTCATACCCAATTACCAACTGTTCCTACAGAAGGCTACAATCACTTTCTCACCAATTCAATCCAATATGTCAAAAATGTTCGTGTTGGTTGGTGCTTTTCCTTGTCTGATTGGCTTGTGGTTGCAAAAGTTTAGTTTCACTATGAGTTTTTCTGTTTATCTACTACGAGAGATTTTGCTTTGATCCGGTAACTGTTCTTACCACAAGATGTTGGCAAATGTTTATATTGTGAACAAGGGTTTCATTAGGAACTCATGCATTTTGCAGAGAGCACTATTTGATGAAGGTTGCATCTACGTTGGTGTACCTCCTCTTTATAAGGTTCGTTTGTGACTTCAAACTCTAGTACACTTTATGCTTGAATGACGAATTGATCTTAGTTGTTAAGAGTTGAGTATATATGTCATGGTGTTAGGTTGAGCGTGGGAAACAAGCACATTATTGCTATGATGATGCTGATCTTAAAAAGATAGTTAACACCTTCCCTGCAAATGCATCATATCATATCCAGAGGTTTAAAGGTATTGAACATTTTATTCCGTCCTATATCATCCTGACGTGGTTAATGATCACTTCCACCTCCGATTGACAAGACTGTCTCGTGTTTGTTCCAAGTTTGTTACACCTTCAACAAGTCTTATGTTTCCTCCATGTTTATCTTGTATTTGCTTCTCTGGTGTTGTAATAGGTTTGGGTGAGATGATGCCTGCGCAATTATGGGAAACTACAATGGATCCTGAGAGGCGGCTGTTAAAGCAGCTTAAGGTTGAGGATGCTGCTGAGGCCAATGTTGTCTTCTCATCACTAATGGGTACCCGGGTAAGCAACAGAAGATTCATGGGAGCACCCCTAAAATAGAGTTTGCGCACCTCGTTCTGATCCTTGTGCTGCACCTTTCCAGGTCGAATATAGGAAGCAACTGATCCAGAATGCTGCAAGCATGATCAACATAGATCAACTTGACATTTGAGTGCATTGAGTAAGGCTGACCCCTTCTTGTATGATAGAAGATCCACCCGACCAAGCATAGAAGACTTGGTTCTTCACCAGCAATTTATTTGGTGCTAGTGTAGCAGTAAAAGTAGGCTAGAACTGGAACCCGGATGGCAGCGGCTTGCCTGATTTCCTGGTTCTTCCGACACATTTGTGGTAGTCCTGTGATGTGTAATCCATTTTGGCCTGGCGGAGATTACTTGGGGAGTTTGGGGACGTTCCAGTCATGGATTAAGGTAGCTGACACATTGCCACGGATACGGTGTAGCAGACTTTCACCTTGTGAAATTTGCGGTGGATTATTCATTATGCTGCGTCTCGGTCTCGCCTATTCTTTGGTTGCACTGATGACATATCAATTGGTTACCCAAGACATTTCAAACGATTAGTTAGTATGTACGGAGTTCTGGACAGGAGGTTTTGTCTCACAGTTTGGAATTTTGGCAATTTTGAAGGGACTATGGGAATTGTAACATTCTTCCTGTGAGTAAACTTTTGGTTGCATTGCATTGTCATGCAACGAAGAGAACATCGCTTTGACCATCCATGCATCCAACGCGGAACTATTATTTGATTCTCTCGGGTCCCCCGTGTCGCCCCTCTCGGGCGACAAGGGCGGAACCCGAGCCACCACCGCCACCAAGCCCCTCCATCCTCTTCCAGCCACGTTGCCGCTAGAGTCGGAAGCTCGTGCGGCAACAAGGACGGTGGCGGCGAGGCAATCCCGGCTGGTTTTCTCCATAAGGTGTCGACGCGTCGAGGTGCGGGCGGCGGCATGTCGATCTGGCTCAAGCGGCGGATCCGACACCTCCCCCGCCTAGCACTTCCCTAGCTGGATCTGAGAAACGAGGCCCTGTGGAGGCGTGCCATGGCGGCGCCACCATCGAAACTCCTTGCGGCACGAGCCATCTATTAGTAGAGAACTGACTTTCGATGCGCTCCCTTTTAATCCTAGTTTAAAGTAGGTCCGGTACAAAAGGGGGTGCGCGGAGCTTTACTCCCGGTTGGTATTTGCAACCGGAACTAAAAGTCACCTTTTGTCCTGGTTGAAAAATCAGTCACCCGTGGGGGACCCTTTAATCGCGGGTGAAAAAATCAGCTACCTGTGGGGACCCTTTTATCTCGGGTAGTAAGAATAACCGGGACTAAAGGTCACCCTTTTAATCTCGGTTGGTGTTACCACCTGGGACTAAAGCTCACGACACCAACCGGGATAAAATGGGGTCTTTTATCCCGGTTGGAAACTCCAACCAGGATAAAAGGGTCCCAGGGCTTCCAACCGAGATAAAAGGGTCTCTCACGGGTGGCTGTAAAAGAAATAAAGCCATCGGACCCTTTTATCCCGGTTGGAAACACCAACCGGAATAAAAGGGTCCCCCACGAATTAGTATAAAAGAATTGGATCCCCTATATAGTCAGATGTGGTGTGTAGGTGGGATGGTAAGGAAGCTACGCGTAAGGCTTGAGGTCGTGGGTTCGAATCCCACGAATCGCGCACGCGCATATTTCGCGTGAAAATCGCGTGACTTGTGACGTGCGCCCCTTTTGTCTCGATTGCTTTATCCCGGATGGTTTAGGGTTTTGAGAGATTTGTACCCTTCCAACCGGGACTAATACTCAATTTTCTACCAGTGATCTGGCTTCCGTCCACGGGGTGTGGCCGCGCATGGTGCGGATGCGCGCGCGAAGGGGTGGTGAGGCGGCTGCGTCGCCGGGGTGGCCTTACGGTCGTTGTTGGTGGCCTCGTGGCAGCCGGTTGCGCTCTGGGGCCGCTGGCTCCAGGGGCCACCTCCTACAGTTGCTGCCTGCGCCGATTCAGAAGGGGAGATTGGTGGTGTGGTTGCCGTCGGTTTGATCGCTGCTGCCATGCTTCCACCTGAGCTTTGCGTCTGCCTCCAATGATCGGTTGGATCTGCTTAACGGGGGAGGATGGTTGGATTGCTGCCGTGCTTCCACCTGAGCCTTGCGTCTGCCTCCAATGATCGGTTGGATCTGCTTATCGGGGGAGGATGGTTGGATTCTGGTAATTACATCCACGAGCGTAGCGCATGCAACAAGTGCTTGGAACCTAGCCGTGCGTGGGTATGGTATGCGACGCATTTCGTCAACGTCAGGTTTCAAGTGCTCCAGCATCTAATGATCGGCGGTGGCATGGTATGGGACGCGTTTCGTCGACCTTTGGATGCGATGTTATGGTGGGCTAGGTCGGGTATGATGGCGAAAACTTTGACCTTGCAAGCAGCCGCGGCAACGACTATCGTTGTTTCCTTGGTGGAGGGGTCGTTTCGAAAATTTTGAGTGGTGGTGTACTTCGTGCGGGAATTGTGGTTGCCTAACTTGGATTCTTCAATAGCTAATGGTATCTTGCTTATCCCTACTGAGGTGTGGATGGTTGTGCTGCGGTTTTGAGTTTGTGGTCAGATTGTCAATCAGTGCTTTCTTCTTCGTTGTTGAATTGGTTCATACTTTGGTTTTGATTTCACCTATTGAGGAGAAGTTGGTTCATTTGAAGAAGACTCACGAAACAAGACGTATATGTAGATTACTGGAGTAGCTGGTTAGAGAATTTGAGTTGTACTTTTCTTATTTTGTTATTTCTTTTTGTACATCAGATCTTCTAGTGTTTTGACTATGTATCCTTTTGGAGCACGTGCTCCTCTGTAATCTTTGTGGTTTGATACATTTTTACAAAAGAATGTCTGAAGCTGTAATATTATCCTCCATTATCTTTAAAAAAGCATCAGATCGAGCGAAGTCGCCGTTCGTGCATCCAATCTAGGCTTTGCCTTCAGGCTGACAGGACGGACTGGAAAACTTGAGCACAACAAACCCCTGCATATTTACAGCTGAATAGTCGTACACCAAACCCCTGCATGTATACATGATCGAGGAGATGATTTTTAATTTTGCAGCAGAGTTCTTGGTTGATACTGCAAAGTTCTATCTGTAATCTGGATTCGCCTGAATTTGGAATCAGAAGCTGTTGGGGTTCCGGCCCCTGACGAGCTCTGATTTTCTTCGCAGTGAAGTTCTGGGTTCCCAGCGCAATCGGTTTCAATTTCGCTCCGTTAATGTTTCTCCATAACTGAGTTTTCGTATCTTGTTGTACTCATGCGGACGCAGAAATGGGAAATCCTTATTTGGTGCTCTCAGAATACGAACGTGACGGACCGGAAGCCAACCAAACACCGCTTGAAGGAGAAAGAAAGCTTGGACGTGTTAGCTCTCTGGACGCGAACATTGCCGCGAACACGTCCAGGTGCATACATGCATCTCGCATCTCAAACCGGCCATTATTTTGGGCGGCTGATTAAGGACCCAAACAATTTGAAGTCCCACTGGAGAGGCTGAATTTGTTCGTAGGATGGGGTGAATAGCTCTAGGCATTTTAGGTAAACACTGATGGACAGGGATTTCTGGGCCCCGCATGCATGTTGTTCGGCGTGGAAGAACAATGCCGTGATAGCGGGAAGATGCGCCCGAATGCAGCTCGAAGTGAAAAGCTGATCACAGCAAAGACAGCAGGTTGCATTGAGAGGTGAACTCTACGCCCATAGTCCGTCGGGACATGCTGGTGTTTCTTCTCCAAAATTACTCATCTGTTTCAAATTGTAGGTCATTTTAATATTTATATATTTATAATTTTTTACTATGCGTCCAGATATAAGTGTATATATATAGAGTGTATATATAGATAAGTGTGTAAATATAAGTGCATAGCAAAATAAATTTAGAAATGCTAAAATAACCTATAATTTGGGATGGACAGAGTGGTTTCATAAAGAATAGGGGTAATTTTGTTATACCTTTTACATGTCACTGTAGAATTTCATTCTGAACCTTGTTATGTTATTATCCTAGATGACACTTCTTTTTACAAGAGGGAATACAGCTAGGTACTTTGAAATGTCATTAGCTACGCATCATGTGAGTCAATTACTCTTCAGCTGTGCTGATTTTTTTCCACGAAAATAACTTGCAGCAAACAATCAACAGTGTGTCCCATGTCCATCGTTTTACAAGAAGTCACAACCAGGGACAGGCAGTTCGTCAGTTCGGTAAGGTAAGGTTCTGTTGACACTTAAAATTGGCAGATGTGGACGAGCATGTCTCTGAACCTGTCTTTCAACCGATCAGACCGATTTGGTCAAAGTATCAAAATACAAATTAGACTTCACCATTGCGTAGCTCTCGTCGATTATATCAAAATTCGTATATAGAATGTCCGATTTAGAGTTCGGATGAGAGAATTATGACATCGGGAAATCTACCCCCGAGGAGATAGGTCAGACCGGTTTGCACGCCCTCGAGGAGACAGGTCAAACCGGTTTGCAAACCGGTCAGACCGGTTTGGGTCTGTAGAGTCCGAGTAGGAGTTGTATTTTTGTACGAGATTTGTAAGGGTTTCGACTCCTAACGGGACAAGACCTCCTCACTCTATAAATATAAAGGGTCATGTCCGATTGAGAATATCCAATTGATTAAAAATATATCTTTTATCTTTTTTACCTTTTCCATTTGCCCTATCTTTTCCAATCTATTACTTGCTGTTCATACTTCGTCTCTACGTCAATTGAGGGCGTTCTAGGTGGCTTGTCGACCCTAGAGCAACCATGCATGCGCCTGCCCTGACAGGTCCCTCCCCGTCAAGGGTTCGCTGGTCCATCGTCAGGCTGCCCCAACGAACCGGTCTGATCGGTCTGCATAACCGGTCTGACTGGCCTATACGCTGCAACGAGCTCCTCCACATGCTGCATGTTCAGTGCTCAAGTATTTGTCATGATGCGTTTTTTGCCAACAGGTTCATTGTATCTGGACACTTTGCAGCTTCAATCTAGGAGTTAGTAGTTGTTAGACACAACCCATCAGTTTGTGCTCTCCGCCAAATGTTTTTTTGAACGTACACGGCTTAGTTCGCGTGCTGATTGTATGCTCCCACAATCACGGCCACGTTCATGAGGAGGGGCCACAGGCTTTCTAAAGGAAGCTACCCAAGGTGGTAATCAAGCAACCGTATACTCCTTTCCATGACAAAATAAGGAGGGACAAAAATGGCAACCCAGATAACAAAGTTCGCGTCACTCCGGCTGGACGTGGGAGACCGGCTTCGTTTACATGTGAAAGCTCAAATGCTTGACCCGTATTCAGAATTCCGAGAGAAAACTGATTGGTGCACACCAAATGGTACCTTAGTAATGTGATGCGACTATATGAAAACCACTGATATAGCAACAAGCGTGGATATGATGCCTGAAGAGTCTCCAAAATATCATTTGAGCTTTGAAATGTATTGAAAGAATGAGTCATCTTTAGGACTATGGGCGTGTTCAGATTCCAGCCTCCAATCGCCACAACACGGTTGTCACCACCACGTGAAAAAGGTGCTGCTTGGCTCCCCTCCCAAAGACTCGTTTGGCAAATAAATGCAGGCAAAAACTCGCCAAATATAATAGATAAGTATAAAATATACTCCCTCCAATCACAAATATAAATAGTTATAAGGTTAGCCAATAGTCAAAATGTTTAACTTTGACTAACAATAACTAAACATATAAATAACTTGGGAACACTACTAGATTCAACGCAAAATGTAATTTCATAATACCAAATTTTAGATTGAAAATAATATATTTAATAGAAATTGATGGCAAAGATATACCTTGTAGAGTATGTCAATGTCTTGAACCACACTTATATCTGCAAGAAAACAATATTGCATTGCTATGGCCATGTAATTTATTACAATTAACTTTGTAGGCAAGTTCATCAACCCTGTGGAGAGCTAGTTTTGTGAAGGAACTCCGAGAGGATCAACATTTGGACGAGTAGTCTACATCATCCCCCTCCCCCCTCCCCCACCACCACCTAAGGCTTAAAGCCTTACACACAATACATACATTCTTTTTCACACACACATATATTATATTCCGTAAAAAATCCTGATTTGAAATGCTGAAATTTATCATAATTTTTATAAGATCTGGTACCATTTCGTAGTGTAATATTCCATAAAATTCCTACTTCTTTTGGACAGGTGTCAGGTGATAAACCTTTCTTCCGCGGTAAATCTAGCAATTATGACCAGAAAGGCAGAGACTAGTACACACTACACACGTCAGTCAAAACCGAGCGCGTGCTCTTCGGGCCCACCTCTCCTGTCCCACCTATTTGGCCCCACCCCGTCATTCCAGAATCTATTTCAGCCAATCGGCTTGGACCGAGCAGAGCACCGGATCCTCCATTCCGCTCTCCCGCGCGCGCCACCTCCGCCGCCGGCATGGCGTCCCCGGCGCTGTCCAAGACCGCCAAGAAGCACCACACGCGCCGCCTCAACAACCCATTCCCGCGTGCCGTCCCAGCCGCCGCCATCAGCGGCGGCGACGCGGCCCCGCGCCTCTCTTTCGCCCCGACCTCCAAGCTCGTGCACGCGCACGACTTCCCCGTCGGGACCCGGTTCCGCCTCCGCTGGGACCCGTCCCTTGGCGGCCAGGTGTCCCTCTCCAGGGTGCCGTCCGGCGACGACGCGCGCCGAGCGATGTGGGGGAGCGTCCCCGGAGTCGCGTTCCTCTCCGCGGCCTCCGCCGCCACCGTGGCCGACGAGTGCCGCGGCTCCTTCGCTCTCCGCGACGTCCGCGCCCGCCTCGTCCCCCACCGCCAGCACGTCGACAAGATCAGGGCCTTCTACCGCTGCGACGCCGACGCCGGCGCGGAGCTCCTGCGCGGCGCCGCGTTCCAGGCGTCCGGCGCGACGCGGTTCCCGGTGCTGGTGATCACCGGGCTCGTGTCCGCCAAGGCGGCGTCCTCGTCCGCGCCGTGCGGCTGCTGCGGGCTGCGCGCCGGCCGCCGTGCCCGGAGCGCGGTGGGGAAGCCGCCGGCGCTCTCGGCCCGGTACTGGATTCTCCTCGAGGAGAGGACCGACACGCAGGTCGCGTTCAGCGTCAAGATCGGCGACTACCAATGGACCTGCGCCGCGCACGCGGACCCTGCCAAGTCGCCCCTGGCGACGGCGACCGCCGCCCCGAGGATCCACCGGCCCAGCCTGCGCCTCCGTCTGCCCGCGCGCGTCCAGCGGCCCACCGGCAAGAAGACGAGGCTGGCGCCGAGCCGCGAGGAGGAAGCTTCGACGGCGCTCCTGACGGCGCCGGAGAGGGCGGAGGAGCGGCTGCCGGAGGAGTTCAACCGCGTGTTCCTGACGTACGCGAGCAGCCGCGACGAGCGGTTCTACGGGTTTGGCGAGCAGTTCAGCCGCATGGAGTTCAAGGGGAAGCGGGTGCCGGTGCTGGTGCAGGAGCAGGGGATCGGCAGGGGAGACCAGCCCATCACGTTCGCCGCCAACCTCGTCAGCTACAGGTAAATTTTCTTCCCATAATCTGACAGCTCGTTGCAGCTGAGTAGCTGACCACATCAAAGTTTGAAAAAATTGCGTTAGAACATATGCCCTTCTTAGTGGATGGAAAGAAAATTCAAATCCAAAGATTTGACACTCTTCAGGATTTACTGCTAGATATTTGATGTGTTGGACTTTTTGCCTGTAGTCTGCGAAGAACAGTCTATGCAATTTGTAGAGACTCACTTTCTCTTAGACTGTCAAATTTAGTCGTAAACAAGGCGCTTTCAGTTCTGGTGAGGCCATTACCAAGCAGTATGGGGTAGTTTCCGTTGTTATGCGCAAGTCAAGTTCCAGGACCAGCCCTGCAAATCTGGATGGGCAGGTGTCTGAGCAATTGAGCTTATCCTATCATCTTGGGTGTCGCCGCTTATTGCAGGCATTGATGCACTTGAAACGTGCAGGGATTTAAGGTTGAAAGTGACTCTAGCTGTGTGTGGTCAGAAGCGAACAATTCGAGGAAGGAACTGTGATTTGTAAGGCACTGTAGTCCCTCAACTATCAGCTACAAAACTCATCACATCGACAACGATTGTGACGTCTTCTTGCGCCATAGTTTCTTGTGCGTGTGTGCTACTGTGCTTGGAGTTCTGCATCTTAACAGTGGTTATCGTAGGTGAGAAAAAAGTGTCAATAACTAACGGTTAAGATGAATCTTAACAGTAGTTTTAGTTTTTTCTCCCTCCTTGATAAAGCCAACTATTGTGCTGAACAACTTTCAAGGACAATTTGTTGATATTTTTCTAATAATAATTGAATAGCATTATGAACTTGCAGTCTTAGCGTTAATGTAGGCCAACTGGCGCCAACTTTTTTTTTTAATTTTGGAGATGATTTAGCGTGTTCTTCCTTTTGATTTTCTCTAGGTCAGGAGGAAACTGGAGCACCACATACGCCCCCTCTCCCTTCTACATGACCTCAAAGATGAGATCTTTATACCTTGAAGGATACGACTACTCCATTTTCGACCTGACCAAACCTGACAGAGTACAAATTCAGGTAGCCATTTCACCGGACTACAATTTTTTTTTACAAAGCAACTGTTGCTTTTCAGATAAACACTTTGAAAGCATGGTACCATATCGAGCTCATTGAGTAACTACTTCCATTATTCTTAATTTACAGGTTTATGGGAATTCTGTTCAGGGACGAATACTAGACGGTGACTCGCCGACGCAACTCCTCACCAGCTACACCGAGTCAACCGGAAGGCCACCGATTCTTCCCAGGTGGATCACATCCGGTGCCGTCGTCGGCATGCAGGGCGGCACAGACACCGTACGCAGAGTTTGGAAAGAGCTACAGGACTATGATGTCCCAGTTTCAGCATTCTGGCTACAGGTCTGAAAAAAAAGGGTCCATTTCCAAATAAATCGTAATCCAGTTTGAAGTTTGAACTCTGAACTAGCTCTGAACTGCTGCACATTTGGTGATCGTTGCAGGACTGGGTTGGCCAGAGGAAGACGTCAATTGGGTCTCAGCTCTGGTGGAATTGGGAGGTTGATGATGCTCATTACAATGGATGGAAGGATCTAGTCGGCGACCTTCGACGCAGCGGCATTAGAATGATGACTTACTGCAATCCTTGCCTTGTACCAGTACGTTTGGAACGCGAGAACGTTCATGATTTTTATGGGGAATCGAACTTTCGTGTGAAATTCACACGTTCAGAAAGTTGCTCTGCATTTGCAGAGTCATTACATTAGTACATTACTGTTCTGAATTTTGTTTACGTTCGCTTCCTCAGATGGATCAGAAGCCGAACACGAAGAGGCACCTGTTCGAGGAGGCCAAGAAGCTGGGCATCCTGGTCAGGGACGAGTCCGGCGAGCCGTACATGATGCCCAACACGGCGTTCGACGTTGCCATGCTCGACTTCACCAACCCGGAAGCACACGCCTGGTTCAAGGAGATCCTGCGGGGTATGGCGGACGACGGCGTCAGCGGCTGGATGGCCGACTTCGGCGAGGGCCTGCCGCTGGACGCGCGGCTGCACTCCGGCGAGGACCCTGTCGCCGCGCACAACCGGTACCCGGAGCTGTGGGCGCGCGTCAACCGCGAGTTCGCCGACGAGTGGAGAGCCAACAACGCCGCGGCGACGGCGGCGGAGGAGAAGGACGGTGGCGGTGACGACAGCGAGGACGATGGCTTGGTGTTCTTCGTGCGGTCGGGGTTCCGGGAGAGCTCCCGGTGGGCGATGCTGTTCTGGGAGGGGGACCAGATGGTGAGCTGGCAGGCGAACGACGGCATCAAGAGCAGCGTGGTCGGCCTCCTCAGCGGCGGCCTCTCCGGGTTCCCGCTAAACCACAGCGACGCCGGCGGCTACTGCACCGTGGACCTGCCGTTCCTCCGCTACCGCCGCGGCGAGGAGCTCCTCCTGCGGTGGATGGAGGTGAACGCCTTCACCGTCGTGCTCCGCACCCACGAGGGGAACAAGCCGGCCTCCAACTGCCAGTTCTACTCCAACAGCAGGACGCTCGCGCACTTCGCGCGCTGCGCCAGGATGTACAAGGCCTGGGAGTTCTACCGCGCGGAGCTCGTCGCGGAGGCGGCGGCGGCGGGGCTCCCCGTGGCGCGGCACTTGTTCCTGCACTACCCGGAGGACGAGCGCGTGCAGGCGATGACGTACCAGCAGTTCCTGGTCGGGACGGAGCTGCTGGTGGTGCCGGTCCTCGACAAGGGCCGGAGCGCGGTGACCGCCTACTTCCCGGCCGGCGCCGGCGCGTGGAGGCACGTGTGGACCGGCGACGAGTACGGCGCCGGGGTGCAGGGCGGGTTCGAGGCCGAGGTGGAGGCCCGGGTGGGGTATCCGGGCGTGTTCGTGAGGGCTGGATCGCTCGTCGGTGAAAGATTTGTAAGCAACTTGAGAGATCTGAAGGTGTTGTGAGTTGTAACATGTGTGTGTGAACTGTACAGTATATTTGTTTGGTTTTGGACGGGGAAGGAGATGGAATTTAGGGGTTTTGCATGTAAAGAATTTTGTATCTTTGCAGCTTGAAAAAATTCAGAAACTAAAATTGCAGCATTTAAAACAACAAAAAAGGGGTGAGAGTTGGTGAGGGGAGTTCAAGACGGTGAACCCAGACCTCCCGGCTAGGATGAGAGACCCCAGGGTGGTGGCTTTATTTTTACACGCCACAGTGGGGCACCCGGTGCCACAACCAGGCTGCCTCTCGCTCCCAGCCGGAAGAAAACCTAGCAGCACACGCACACAACACACAAGGGTTCTGTTGCCTGAGTTACCCCTAGTGGGTGAACTTAACCGGCAACATACACAAGCCGAGGAGTGCCACGAACGCGTCCGCAACCCCAGCACCACCACAGAGGCCTAAACGGCCGGTGCTACTACTGCTCTGCGTCCCTCCCGGGACCAGACCCATATGGCCAACCGTCGGTCTAAGAGCATCGTCGTGCTCTAGCCTCGGGATCAAACGCACCAGGAACATGGCCCTGCGTCATGAGCCTAGGTAGCGGAAGGGGAGGTCGCCGGCATCACGCGCGACGGTGAGGTCGGCAGTGCTGCCCTGAGCAGAAGGGAGGAAGGAGATGGGATCGAGTAGTTAGGTTTCTATTCGTTATCCTCCCCCGTTCACGGTGCGGGTTCTTTACTGGCCCAGTTGCTGGTTTCCACCCGGTGGCCCAGTGGACGGGTTACAGGGCTGATCAGCCCATCTTCAGCACGTAGGCCAGCTTCTCTGTTACAATGGCCTTAGGCCCATAGTGATAGATGGTGACATTCCCCCTTGCTAAGCAGCAACTTCTCGAAGTGCTGCCTTTAGTGTGTGTAGATTCTCCCAAGTAGTTCATGTTGGAGGTAGTTCATGCCACTGCACCAGGCCGAAAGGGACCATCTTGTTGCCCACCTTCAAGAGTCTACTGTGAAGTACCTGCACAGGACATCAAATAGGTGTTTGAAGGATACAAGTAAGACTAGCATCATTGCTCACTACTGTGTTGGGAGGTAGTGCTTTCTTAAGTTGTGAACATGTATGACTGGATGAATCTGACTTGTATCAGGTAGTTGCAGTTTGTATGCTACAAGTCCCACTTTCTGAGTGATCAGGTAGGGGCCAAAGAACTTATAACTCAGCTTCTGGTTGGATCTCTTGGCAACAGACATCTGAACATAGGGTTGTAGCTTGACATACACCCAATCACCCACTTCAAATGTTCTTTCCTGCCTCTTCTTATCTGTCTGTTGCTTCATGCGTTGTTGAGCTCTCAACAAGTTGTGTTTGATAACAGAAGACATCTGATCTCTATCTTTCAACCGTTGATCCAAATCAGGCACTGTGCATTGGTGGTTCACTGCAATACCAAAATGCCGAGGTTGATGTCCATACAGAACTTCAAATGGGGTCTTGCCATGAGATGAATGTGTGGTTGTGTTGTACCAAAACTCAGCTAGAGCAAGCCATTGGGACCATTTGGTAGGACAAGACTGGACCATGCATCTCAAATATGTCTCTAGACATTGATTGAGTCTCTCTATTTGCCCATCAGTTTGGGGATGGTAAACTCATGTTCAGGGTTATCTCTGATAATTTAAACAGCTCTTGCCAAAAGTTACTTGTGAATACCCTGTCTCTATTAGATACAATCACTAGCGACAAGCCATGCAACTTGTAGATATTGTTATGGAACAACTTGTAGACAGTGGAATGAAATGACCATACTTTGTGAACTTGTCTACTATGACCAGTATAGTATCAAACTTGTTTGACTTAGGTAACCCTTCTATAAAGTCCATGCTAATAATTTACCAAGCTTGTTGAGAGACAGGTAATGGCTGAAGTAATCCAGGGAGTTTAGAATGCTCTGGTTTAGCTTATTGGCATACCTGGCATTTGGAGACATACTCTTTGATATCTTACTTCATGTTAGGCTATGCAAAGAGGGACTTGATTTTGTTATATGTTGGTGAGATGCCACTGTGTCCTCCCAGGCCACTGTCATGCAGAGCTACAAATACTACTTGATGTGCTTCTTTATGGTTCCCTAACCAAACTCTACCCTTGTATCTGATCAGGCCCTCTACTAATGTAAACCCTTTTTCATTGGAAGAGGTCAGAGACAATTCTGTCAGAAGCTATTTAGTGGGTTCATCTTTGTGATAACCTTCCACAATGATTTTCAACCATCTTGGTTTACTCATGGAGATGTCATGCACTTCATCATGTGTTGGTTTTCTAGATAATGCATCAGCTAATTTGTATCTTCCTCTCTTTTGTATGCTATCTTGTATTGTAAACCCATGAGTTTCACAAAAGCCTAGTGCTTCATCCCATCAACTAGCTTCTGTTCATTTAGATGAATGAGGCTCTTCTGATATGTTGAATTTGTGAATGTTTGGTGTTGTAAATATGGCTTCCATTTATCCACTGCCAAGATGATAGCTAGACATTCTTTCTCATATGTTGAAAGAACTTGAGATTTCTTGCTGAGGGCTTTACTCAAATAAGCAACTGGATGTCCTTGCTGCATGAGAACTGCTCCTATGCCTTTGTCACTAGCATCAGTTTCAATAGTGAATTGTTGTTTGAAATCAGGGAGAGCTAGGACTGGTGCTGAAATGAGACACTGTTTGAGGGTGTCAAAGCATTGTTGGTGTTGTGGTGTCCAGAGGAATTGTGTATTCTTCTTGAGGAGATCATGAGAGGTCTACTGATGATGCCATAGTGCCTGATGAACTTCCTGTAGTATTCTGCCTTCCAAAAATGCGCTCACTTGCTTGATGTCTATCGGAGTGGGCTAGTTCTGCACTGCTTGAATCTTTTGTGGGTCAGTGGCCACTCCTTGACCACTGATAGTGTGGCCCAAGTACTCAAGCTTGACCACTGATAGTGTGGCCCAAGTACTCAAGCTGCTTATGAACACTTAGAGGCTTTAAGAAAAAGTTGGTTAGCCTGCATAATGTCAAACACATCTTGCAAATATTGCTTGTGCTCTTCCAAATTCTTGCTGTAAACCAAAATGTTATCCATAAGTATCAATACACACTTTCTTAAAATATGATAAATTATTGATTATAAGTTTATAATCATAAACAATATAAGATATGATAAATAATGGTTAAACTGTTATTTGGAAGACCATGCTAAGTCATAGCATGCCTTATAAACATAGACTGAGGGAATATAAATGAAAAAGTGATTGGTTAAGTTTTGTATCTATATCTGAAAGACTTAAACTCTTACATGCTCCAACCTTTTCATTGGCCACTCCGACAACTACGTACTCCACTAAAATAACTGCACAATACACTATGTTCCATCTGTTCCATGAGAAGTGTACTCCAAATCTCCGATATCTAGAGTGTAGGTGGGCCAATTCGTGTCACGAGCACATCATCCATGGGCCGGCCATGCAGGATCGCAGCAAGGCTTGCCCACAAACAAGTCATATCCGACTCTCGCTCGACCGCCACACCTCATCATATCTCGAATCTCGATCTCGGCCTCGATCCGACTCTCCGGTTTTCTTGACCTCTCCCGGAGTCCCTCCCAGGCACCCAGTTCTTGATTCCGAAACCCTAGGGCAGCCGGCCGCAGGCGCGCGCGCCGGCGACCAGAAGGCAGGTGCGAGCCTGCGACCGTGCGTAAAGACGCTGCAGCAGGCCAGCAGGGGCAGCAAGCAGATCCGATCCCCACGGTAAGTCGGTAAAACTCAAAGTCGACGAGTAGAATCCTCGCATCCCAGTTCTTGATTTCCTCCGCAACCGGTAGTTTGGTACTTTCCAGAATCCATGATGCTACATCGTTTCCGCATTTGTAATTTCTCTTTAACCATTTTTTAATTCATCTTACTGGCAAGGAACAACTCAGTGCGAACAATTTATGGTTGATAAATTAAAGCTATCTCAGAGCGTACAATTTATGGTTGATAAATCCGCACGCGTTCGTCGCCCGGTCAGTCGCTCCGATCGACGGACACGGCGGCGGCGGCGGCGGCGCGCTGAGCGGAAACGCTGCATTCTTCGCGGGCCGCTCGGCTGAACTGAAGCCCGTCAGGCCGCCAGCCCGGCCCCGCGGGCGCGCGTTCGCCGGCCACGCTGATCACTCGCTCGGAGCTCGCAAAGCAAAGCAGCAGACGCTTAATTGTTAATCCCACCTCGCCATTTCGTGCGTAATCGGCGGCGGATAAAGCTCACCCCATTCGCGACCGTATCGCCGGGTCTGGGTGCAGGCCTGTCACTCCAGCGTAATGGGAGGGCATTGTTGGCGAGGGAGAAGCTTGGCCGCGGGAGCCACACCAGAGAAAGAGTCTCTTCCTGGCGGGGTCGGAGCCTCGGCCTCGGCCGCGGGAGTCGGAGCCTCGGCCTCGGCCGCGGGAGTCGTCAGAGAGTCTCAGTCTTAGTGGGGCCGGGCCGGATTCGGGTGCGTTCGAGCCCAAGGCCAGAGTGCACCGCCGCATCCTCTGGGATGCGCCGCGCTGCCCTGAGCCCCACGCCTTCTGGCCAGCAGACTAGCGCCGCTGGTTTAAGGGTCCGGAGGGGTAAGCCCAGAGCTCTGCGATGACATGGCGCCACTCCGGCTTGTATGTTGTGCTGCGCCTGCGGCACACCAAAGCCCACTGTACTTGAGTCGTCGGGCTTTCCCGTTTGGGGAGAGAGGTAACCCCGTGGTGTATAAAAATAAGTGTATAAAATAAAAGGTACGGGTCCTAACCGCGGGGGTCTTGGGTTTGCGCACTCTGAATTCCCCTCGCCAACTCTCACCACTTTTTTAATTTAAATTCTAAAATTTTTCAAGATAAAAAGAGACAAAACTTTTCATGTGAAAGCTCAAATTCCATCTCTTTCATATAGAGATTAGGTTATAAGCCTTTCACCATGGTTGTCCCCGCGCTCACAAACAGGATCTTCATTCATGAACTGAGGTTGCCGGACTGTGATGGGAATCATGCATGCATGGCTCGCCAGCATGCGTGGGTCTACCTTCGTGACCTTCTTGAACAAGTGCCTTTTCATGTTCCGCTTTTTGATCTATCTTTTTCTAAAAAAAATACATAGGAGAAAAAAATTATTAAGAAGAAAATTTATTTGAGTACACAACTTGCCGGCTTGTTAGACACACGCCATCTAATAAGAATTTTGGTAATTACATGAACGCTATATTACACGAATTCAAACGGCAGGGGAAGGATAATATATTCATATCTATATATAAAAGATATTACGCGCTAAACAAGCAAAGCAGCTTAGGTGAACGGCGCCAGCGGAGATCCAGTTATCCCCTTCTACCTTGATCATTGTGACACTTGTGAGCAATTGTGCTGGCTGCGTCTCCACAGTCCACACTCCGAAAAATATGGGATTCTAGCTAAGCCCTTATTGTTGCAACATATCCAATTTCTTTGAAGGTTTCTTACAGGGAAAGCTATATCTACGCGAGTGTTTTTTCTCCTCTCAGCACTCGTTTTTTTATTCTACTCCAGAGGCCACGGGAACTTCTTCTCCACCTCCCGTGAGCTCTCCGGCGAGGTTAGTGGTGGGGGATTAGGGTGGTTCGGATTTGGGGTTGACATTGCTGGAGTTTGCAAGGCCTAGAGATAAGGTTGAGGGCGGCAGGCCGACTCGGCGGAGGTGGTGGGTTGGGCCTGGTAGGGGGGGGGGGATGGCGCCGGCAACGGCGGGGACGTGAGGCGGGGATGGAAGGGACTAGATGGTGGCGGCCGCAGACGGACTAGGGTCTTGCCGCATGGACGGAGCTGTCGTGATGCATATGTATTCCTGGGAATACCTAAGTTTTTTGAGAATAAATCAAGTATGTATTAAGTCAGCCCAAATTATCTGTTTTCTAGGAATACCGTGTTATATGTTTTCTGAGCTACTCCGCACAAGTCAGCCCAAGTGCCCAACACATCCCTCCGCAGCGGATCAACGTCCAAAGGCCCACAAACAATGCAGGTTCCTCTCCCTCCCTCCTCCCTACTCCTAGGCGCACGAGCTGGCGTTCCATCGTTGCCCAATGTTACGCAGCGCTACGTTAAGGGAGTGTTTGGATATCCCTTGCTAAACTTTAAGGGCTAAACTTTAGTCCCTTTTAGTCCCTAAAGAGCCAAACATCCTTACTTATTTGAGCTAAAGTTTAGCCCCTAAAGTTTAGTCCATAAGCCAACTTTGAGTTGCTTATTTGGGTTAAAAGGTGCAATGGACACCCATTGCCCTCGTTCAATGCGCACTCTTGTAGCCTTTAAGCTTTAACAGTGCAAATATGTTCACCGATAAAGGTATATCTATTATAGACACGCCCTGATCCCTATAGTCTAGTATTTGTAGGATTTAGTCCAAGGTTATACTGAATTCTTGGGAATTGAACCCCAAAACACCATACCCAAATAGGCCCTGAAAGAGTCAAGCCATCACAATAGTTCTACATCACCATCATTGCCAAAAGTTAGAGAAAAACAAACCAAAGAAAGGTACGCACTCTATTTGGAGACTGCCGTCAAACACCTTCGCCAACAAACATTTGACGGATAACCAAGCCGGCCGGACAGAAATACTATTAAGATATCGGATCTACAAAATGACACATGGAAGCTTAAAAGTTCTCGTCACCTACATCTGCATTCTTCACAGCACATGGACGTCACACATTGCTCCGGGTGCGGGCTAGTTCCAAATTCATTTCGCTGAATAGTTCTGAATAGTTCGTCGCCAGGTGCTGGAGCGCCCGGGGCACCGGCGGCACGTGGACGTCGACGACGCCCTCCAGCGCCTGCACGACCTGCGCCATGGTCGGCCGGTGCTCCTCGTGGTCCTGGATGCACCAGCACGCCACCCTGCAGGCGCGCTCCACCTCCTCCTCGCTCACGTCGCCGCGCAACCGCGGGTCCGCCACGGCGGCGGCTGCGTCTCCCTCCGACAGTCTAGACGCGGCCCAGACTGGAAAGAACGGCGTCGAGGGAGGCCGCCCTGCTGCCTTTGCTGCTGCATCGTCCTCGCTGTTGCGGCCGGTGCCGTCGTAGCGCTCGGTGTTGCGCCGCCCTGAGATGAGCTCGAAGACCACCATCCCGAAGCTGTATACATCTGCCTTGGCACTGATCGGCAGCCCGGAGATCCACTCTGGCGCAAGGTACCCTACGGTGCCCCGCATCGTCGTCAAGACCCGGCTGAAGTCCCTCCCCACCAGCTTCGCCATCCCGAAGTCGGCGATCTTCGGGCACAAGTCCTTGTCCAGCAATATGTTCTCCGGCTTGATGTCGCAGTGTATGATGCACTCGCGGCAGCCTTCGTGCAAGTAGGCCAGCCCCCTGGCAACGCCGAGCATGATGCCGCAGCGGTCGTGCCAGCTCGGGCACAAGCTGCTCTTGAACAGGTAGGTGTCCAGGGAGCCGTTGGGCATGTACTCGTAGACGAGCAGCTTGTCTTGGCGCGACGAGCAGAAGCCGACGAGCCGGACCAGGTTGACGTGCTGGATGAGGCCTAGCGTGTTCACCTCCGTCCGGAACTGCTTGTCGCCCTGCCGGAGGCCCTCGAGCTTCTTGACAGCCACATCGGCGGCGTATCCGCCGTTCAGCGCGCCACGGTACACAGAGCCAAAGCCTCCGCCGCCCAGCCTCTCCGAGAAGTTCTTCGTTGCGGCGCGGAGGTCGGCGTAGCTGTACACTACCAGGGAGGAATCCTTCTGGTTTCTCATTTTGGCCTGCCGTTTCCTTCTAGATAGAAGGACCCATGCTGCTAGTCCCGATGCGCCCAGTGCGGCAAGGCAAGCCAAAACGATGCCAAGAACAAGCCACAAGTGCCCGCTCTTCCTGTTCGTGCCGCGCACACGTCGGAGTTCAGAATCCGACAGCCGGACGTGCAAGCTCGACGACGACGAGCCCCCGCCGTCCACGTATAGTTGCTGAAGGTTGCGGAAGCCACCGTACCACACGGCGCATCCACCGCTGCCGGAGAATGTGTAAGCCTGGCAAGAACAGTTCTTCAAGCAAGCCGACTCGCACTCGGCTTTGCTCTGGGCGCTGACGGCGAGCGAATCGTCGGTGAGGTTCATGTACGGGAGCTCCATGAATCCATCCGTTGACCCGTTGCCAGTGCAATGAAGCGATGCCTTCCTGTGGCAACCGCCGCTCCAGTCGTTGAGGCCCCACTCGCGCGCCATCGCCGGTGCGAACCCCGGTGGGCACTGGCACGGCGGCTGGCTCCTCTGGCTGCAGATGCCGAAGGCACCGCAGAGCGCGTACACGTCGCACTGCACGGTGGGCGCGGCCCAGAAGAACTGCCAGCTCTGGCTGTAGGGGACCCAGATGTACTGCTTGATCTGGCCGGTGAAGTCGAGCACCATGCGCGTGATCGTCGCGTTGTTGTAGAGGACGCTGGTGATGCGCCGGTACGCCGGCGTCTCGACGTACGTCTGGTTGAAGAGCACGTTATTCACCGCCTCCGGCATGTTGGCGAAGACGCGCCCCGTCCAGACGCCGCTGCGCCAGTACGCGCGGGATCCGTTCCAGAGGAGGAAGAACTCGCTGCTGCCGCTGGGGTCCACCGTGCAGGTGAACGTCCCCGGCGCGGGGTCCTCTGCGTTGCGCGACGACGTGAGCGTCTGGTACTCGCCGGTGAGCTTGTTCTCCCCGAGCCACGCCTCCGGCACCAGCGTGTCCGTCGGGTGGTCGAAGCTCTGCCACAGCACGTTGGAGGAGTTGCCTCCGTCGACGAGGACCAGGTTGCCGTTGTCGCGCATCACCGCGACGTTCGACCCCGGCGACGACGACGGCACGGACGAAGACGACAGCTTATTGGACGACCACACCACACCCGGCGCGGTAGAAGATTGGCTTAGCCCGACGAGCTCAAGGTTTCCATCGCCAGGGGAGACCCGGAGCTCGGCCGAGTCAACACCGGAGAGGGGAGTAACACGGTTGGCGACCCAGATGACGGTCTGCACGGGGATGTTCTTGTACCAGATACCAAGATAGAACCGACCGGAGCCCCTGGGGCTGAAGAGGCCGAGCTCGAACTTGCCCTGCGCCGAGACCGCCGTCTCGTTGCCCCGCAGAGGCTGCAGCGCAGAGACGGTGTCTCCGGCGGCCGCCGCCATGCCCGGACAGGTCGTGCCGCAGAACGCGAGGACGGCGAGAGCGGCAAGGACGGCAAGCGACATGGTGTGGATACTGGGGATTGAAGATTAGGCGCGGCTTCACGCAGTTGTCTTCGCATTTGCAGCGTCGCGTAGACGTCACGATCAAGGTGCAAACATAGCGACGGTCCACACATTGTCGGTGTGCAAAGTTTTAGGGCTAGCTAGTTTGTGTATTCCAACGCAAACATAGGCGGCAGAAGGCATCGTGAGAACGTAGATAGCGAGTCGGATAGTTGGGTTGAATGACTCCGTGTCTTGACCTGAGCGGACACCACCGGACGCTGTGTGAATCCATGTTGGTGACGCGCGCAAAATCCAATGTGTCTGTGCGATTGGATTGTCATGGCACCTGAATTGTTTTGTTGGTGGGTTGTCGCTTTGCTCTCGTCTGCAGTTGAAAAATGTTGCCAAGAATTCTTGGTTGCCGCTTACCTTGCGTTGAAAATGATGACATTTCATAGGTAGATTAATCAGAAAGTTTGAAGGAATGCGGTGCTGGAATAATTTTGATACGACTATTAAATTTTTTTAATGCGGACCAGCAGTGCGCATCCAGAAACGGCGAAGGTGGTGCTAAAAAGTTAAAAGCTAGAAATCTTACTAGCTAGCCTTAAGTCTTCGCCAAAAATGAACCGGAAATGTTGACTTCTTTGAGCACGGCCGTAAAATGAATGCAGAAATGCAAAGTAACATTGATTTGGTTTTGATGAAGGCTTTAACTTAAACTGGTTTTGAAAAATTATTTAACTTAAATTAATAATATTTATCTGCAGTTTGTAAGACTTTTTTAAATTGTAGCAATTTGCAACATTGCCGTTAAAAGGCTATGTGTAAGGAATTTGCTACGAATTGAGCTTTCTTCTTTGTCTGAAAGAGAACACAAAGGCAGAGGTAAAAACTTGAGTTATAAAAGAAACACAAACCTAGGGAGTACAGGTGGGAAATTGGTGTTATCCAGCAAAGAATTTGAACAAATGAGTAACATGTGGCACCAAAATAGATTGCTTGTAGATGTAGCATTCCTGGAATGAAAAGAAAAAAGGATGAATCTCAAATCTGAATCGGTCTCCAGTCCACAGCTCCACATATATCCAATATCAGCAAAGGAAGAGAGGAGAACGAAGACTGCTGCACCTGATTGGGGACCGGTGCTGTCACCGACGGGGCCTAGCGAATTAGCGATTGGGGGTGGAAGGGCGCCGGCCGCGGCAACGTGAAAAGACGAAACGAGCGAGCGAGCGAGCGAGAGTCTTTGCCTGACCGAGTTGCTTGCTGCTGTGCGCATGTTAAGCTGGTGTTGGGCCTTCTTTTCCATGAGCAGTTGGTGGGCTAATATTACATGGGGGTATTGGCTCTTACTTCAAATATAAAATAAATAACTAAACAATCACAATTTTGATTTAGTAAAACCCATCTACTGCCAACACAACAAATACCTTCTTTTCTCTTTTGTTGCGAAGGGGTCGTTTTTCATTTAGTAAAACAGATTCTCTATCTATCAATCTATGATATGAAGAGTAAGAAGTTTATACCGTTCAATCTAATCCCTCCAATAGGTGAAATAACCAATGTGATTTTACATCTTTTCTATCAAAAAGTGTTCGATAAAGTGTATCTTTGCTTCTTGATTATAAAGTGTAATAGTGCTTTTAACACTAACCATACAGTGAGGCCTTTTCTTTATGAAAGGAGCCCTCACTCAACCGACCTGCTACCTGGAAATCCCCAATCTGCGAGTGGTTCGGCTTTTTCCTAAGCAAGGACGGAGCCGTCGAGTGAGGATTGGCTGAGCGTGCTTTCGCTGCTCGTGGTGGAGATAGCCATACTGATGAAGTCGGCCCAAGCAATGCCCACAGAATCCCATTTCTTTCTTGGTTGGACTAACCCAACCGGCAATTTCCGTCTTTCTGAATTGGGCCCGAAATAGGCCATGGACTTGGATCTACCAAATGATAAGAATGCCTCTGAGATTCAATCATAAACCACTTTGCCCCGGTTGTTGAGAGGGTTGCCCAAACGCGGTATATAAGGCAAAGAACTACTAGGGTGCGGCACTCAACCGCTTCGCCTAGCAGCACAACGCTTGTATTGCTTGCCTTGCCTTCAGAAGTCAGTGGCGATCCTAATGTCGAGGGCGGGGCGGCGCTGGGGTGCGAAAGCATGGGGAGCGAACAGGATTAGATACCCTGGTAGTCCATGCCGTAAACGATGAGTGTTCGCCCTTGGTCTACGCGGATCAGGGGCTCAGCTGGCAGAGCTTTAGCCATTGGACCACATCCATCCATCCTCCTACCTAAACAGTGACGCGTAAATTCAAACAACCTTTTCGTAAATCCAAACATCCAGCCCACTCAATGCTAGGCGTAATGAGGATAAGGGCCTCCAAAAAACTTCTTTTCGTTCTATGAACTTTAAGGTGTATGAAGTCGTTCGTTTGAAGCCTTAAGAAACCAGCAGAGAAAGCGGCAGTTTTTTTTCCGAATGACCTGATTTTGCGGCAATAATAAGACAAACTAGTATTTGCGGTGAATCCCAAGAACAAGAGAAAGAGTTAATATCCTGTTTGGGTATTTCAATTGAAATACCCTTTATGGGTGTTTTACGTAGAAATACTATTTTTGCTTATTTTGACGATCCACGATACAGAAAAGATAAAAGGGGTTCAGGAATTGAACCCCTGTCAATGTATGTTTGATTTGGGAGGCTACCAATTCTGGAATTTCTTCTCGAGACATCCCCGTCAGTCAACTTCTCTTCGGGATGGGTCGTTGGTCTTTGTGGAGATAATGTGTCAGCCGTGGTAGAAGTAGCTCCCTGAAAGGTAGGATTGCTGCCGTGGGTCATAAAAGGTTAGCTTACTGGCTTGATGGAATGATTTACCGGATACTCAATTTCATTTCTAATAAAGTATGGAAGACCTATCTATAGATAACTGGTTTGCCCTATTTGCTTACTTCTTCTCCAAAGTAGATCGATTGCCCAAGAATTACTGGAATGAAAAATGGGCAATCCTGAGCCAAATCCCTTTTTTGAAAAAACAAGTGGTTCTCAAACTAGAACCCAAAGGAAAAGGATAGGTGCAGAGACTCAATGGAAGCTGTTCTAACGAATCGAAGTAATTACGTTGTGTTGGTAGTGGAACTCCCTCGAAATACTAGAAAGAAGGGCTTTATACATTTGCGTCTCTAACTCCATAGAGATTACTTCTCAATACAATTTCTTTCAAATTTAGTAAAATTTCTTGTATGGATTCTTCAATACCTACTATTGTAGAATATTCGTGTGACACATTCCCAAATTTGGCGCGTGTGATACACGTTCCTTCTATTTCTCCAAGTAAAGCTCTTCGCAAGGCAATACCGACAGTATCCGCTTGACCTTTTCTAAGCGGGGACAGAATGAAACGACTCTTTTTTGAAAGGTTAAAAGGGGTGGAGTAAATCTGTTTTTATTTTCTTCGAAACTAGTGCCCTCTTCCTCTGCGTGTAGAAAAGGAAGAAATAAATCAATCAAATTACGAGAAGCTTCATAAAGCGCTTCTTTAGGAGTTAAACTTCCATTCGTCCATATTTCTAGAAAAAGTATCTCATGTTTTTCATTTCCATTCCCACAAGAAAAAATATGATGTATACGGTATACTTGCAACAAACTACTCATTTGGTTTCTTGATATTATTTGCAGAAAAGCAGGAATTCTCCACTTCATAGTACATGCAATTCCTTGCTCTTTTATTCTCAAATTAGCTTTTCATGAGTGAGTCAACTGCTGTAGTATGTACACCATTATATTCATATGCCTGATTTCACACGCCATGCTAAGAAGTCACTTAATTAGCTAAGAAAACAATAGATCATCTGTATGTTAAATTAGTAACTATATTTGTGGAAGCACCAAATTGTAGAAGAAAATGATGCAGTTTCAGGTATTATAATGGCTCTTCTCATCCTTTTGGACTATGTGGACTACCTCCTTTATGGTTCCTTCAACAGATAACAGTACATTCTGAACTTTTGATTTATGCTCCAAACTCGAAAGTTGTAGGATTCATCATTTGAGTGACCTCTGCAAATCTTAATTATGATCATCTGTCAGTTTGCATCCCTTAACTATAATGGAGCCACATGAAAAACACACTTATAAGTAAGTTGTATAAAATTTACAGACAAATAGACAACACATTTCACATTTAATTTTATTCTCCACTGAAAGTTAGTAAAATATTGCATATCCAGTGCAATTTGTGGGCAGGAAAATCCTACCTTTTCCTTTGCTTTTGCTTGGAAGATAGAAAATCTGAAGCACTACTATGTTGTTGTATGTTTCCTACTAAAGCAAACGACACCAATCTTATTACTTTGTAATTGTATCCAGTTTAACATATGGGATAAGAAATCCTAAAAAAAAAGTGGGATAAGGAGAGCCTTCTGTTTTTCCTTTGCTTGACGACACTGACATTTTGGCTTTTAATTTGCCACCATTTTAGCTATGACTAGCGATGAAAACGGACGGACAAAATCCCGTTATTGCCCACCTGTTTTTCTATATTTGTCCCATATTTGGAGATATACGAAAACGGGACGGTAAGGTCCGGTAACGGGATGGGAAACGGGATAGGGATACCCGGGAACGGGACGGGATACAGTTGAGGGGTATCCCACCCGTATTTGCGGGATCCCGTTTTAATCCGGGATGGTCCTGTATTCATCCCGTTTCTAATTTATCGGGATAGCCCACTACCTCAATTCCCCAAACCCCAATCCACCCAACAAGCCCATAGTGTTTTGTGCATAGTTATTATAGTAACATTATGTCATAGTAAAGTAGCTCAGGATTTCTTTTACTCGGGATTGTTGGCCCATCTCTTTTTCATGTAGATTCAATATATTTTGGTTTTCATTTCCCCACGCATACAAATGCATGTGATGGCTTCTCTGTTACCTAATACGTTTCGCCACTTGCTGATTATGTTCAGGCGACTGCGCAAGGTTCTGTCAGTTCTTTCAGACAAGCAGCCTCCATGCCCCCTGTTCTATCTGTACAGCTCAGCCAATCGAGTGATACCAGGTGAATGTGTCATCCCAGCATATGGTTCCGGTACCCACCTGTTTCCGTTGTATTTTCACCCACATTTTTTCATTTTTTATACCCGTTTATCCTGCTTCCGACTGTCCTGCCCCCACTTCCGTTCCCAGTGAAAAAATATAGGACGGGACATAGTTAAAATGTTTTCTCGCTCGTCCCATCCATTTTCATCGGACTGAACTGATGTATCGATCTTTCACCCGTACAGGTTGCAAATAGCTTGCCGGCAACGGCAATAGCTTTTCAAAACGTACAACGTGCTTAGCTTTAGGAATGAAATAAAATATATTGCTGAAAATATCTCTATTTTTTTTTCTTTTAGAGGCCACTCTATAAACATATTTGCCTTCCCATATATGGGTACTCACCTGCTCCTGATTGTTGATTTGGGTGCACTGAATAGATTTCTAGCTCGTGATTTCTAAGCAAAGTATCAGTGAAGATCACTGCACTTCCAATTCCATGTGTTGCCAACAAGATATTGTCAAATATATCATGAAGAAGCCATTTACATGGATAAAGAGCAATATCTACATCCTGCTGTATAGTAGTTTGAAATATATCAACTAAGAGCTTCATTCTACTGTTTCTTGAGATTCAGTTCCTGCTAGCAAGTCCTCACAGTTAATTATATTTTTTTGTTTGTGCATTATTTTGTGCTGCATGGAGATGTTATATTTGATTCAAATAATGTACCCTGCGTCACTTTATTATAGTCAGTGAAAGATTAAGATTGCACCAGAAATGTCAAAAAAAAAGGAGAAAATTCCCTATTTGATACGGAAAATGACTCGTTTCTTTCTTGGTCCTGAAATTTTCTCTCTTCCTTATTTTAACACTCACTTCAACTTTCATCCTAATATAACACCGCAGTTCATTCCGCTAGCTAACGACGTTAAGTCCCTGTTAAAAAGACCCTTTTGACCCTGGGCGCTCGGCTGGCGCATGCAGACGCTGGGCGCATGCATGCAGACTCGCTGGCTGGGGGGCGCATGCATGCAGAGTTGCTGGCTGGGCGCATGCAGAGTTGCTGGCTGGGCGCCGTTTTTTTCCCCTCTTTTTTGTACAGCATTTTCTCCCTGGCCGCCGTTTACCATCAATTTTTTCAATATTTGTACAATAATTTTTATAACATTTCTACAGCATTTATTTCAACATATACACAAGCTTTTTTCAAACAAACCTCCAGCATATATGTCACAGATACACAAGGAAATGTTAAAAATGAACTGGATACACAAGGTTGCCAACATACACAAGGTTCAAACATGATTGTAGAACATTCAGACAGTAAAACATCAAAGAATGTCACTGCAAATGCGAGCCTATATCATTTTTCTTAGGTTACCTCATCCACAAACAAAAAGGAGGAAAGAATTAAACACAGGAAAGTAGCGGGGGACATATACATTCTCCGGCGATCCGTCACCATTTAGGGAATACTATCGTGGTTCTAGGATGGCTGCCCTAATAACTCAAAGTGTGCAAGTTGACAACCGAAAAGGATGTATGCCTCGGTGGAAGCTTGATCTCGTCGTGATCCAATTCTCCCCAAATGCTTGGATACACTAAAAGTGACCTTCTAATGTAGTTAGCATCAACATCTACACCGTCATCGCAGAAATCTACCATGAGCAACTTCTATCGTAAATCACAAAACAGAACCCATATTGTGTTGTTAAAGAAAATTTCACCAAAAGGTGATTCAACATTTAAGAAGTACAAACATAGCATCAATCATCCTAAACATAACAAAACATCATTAAGGCTCCATTGCTAAAACACTAAACCTTCTGAGAAAAGAGAATAAACACTAGCACTCGAGTGCGATAAGTGACATAAATTGGCACTTGGCATCTCACAAGCTAGCCTGCCATCTACATGTCACTACACTCAAAGTAGACCACAACAAAGTGGAAATGTAATGCTTTTAGAATCTAAAAGCAAGTTTGCTACCCATCAGCTAGAGCACTACTGGGATTGCAGATCACTCCAAGCATCATATGATGGCTCTCAGCAAGGCAAGCAAAGCGCGAATCAGAAGAAATGGTGGGTCTTCTCTACCGCGATTCGTGAGGAAACCGTCCGGATCGACGAAAAATTGCATCTTTGCAAGCGACGGAGCGGCGTCGAAACCAAAAATGGCGGAACAGGGAGGAAATAAAGGCGGCACCTTTGCGCATTCGACAGCATTAGCGCCGTTGGCGGTAGCCTCCTCCGTCTACAGCACGACCTGGTTCTCCCCCTCCCCTTCCTCCTCCTCCTCCTAGTCCTCGACGAACGAACAGCGGTGTCGTATTAGGGATGAAAGTTAAAATAAGTGTCAAATAAGGAAGGGAGAAAATTTCAGGGCCAAGAAAGGAACGAGTCATTTTCCCGGTGTCAAATAGGGAATTTTCTAAAAAAAGATTGCACCTGAGTTTTTGCACTTTATCGACATCTTCCATTCTCTCTGCAAACAAACTGTAGATAACATACAAAAACTGACCATTTGTCATATGAAGTCTATAAAAGATGCAATCCAGTACAAGAAATAGAACACCAAAAGCTAAATGCTCAAGAGAACATCAGGGGAAAAAAAAGTTGGTGGCCATTTCGCAAGCCAGATACCCATGGGCTGGTTCACTTCCACGGGTGCGCGGTAATAAACCCGCGCCTGCTTTCAAGTCACTACCGATTGGCCACAACAAAACGGTAGTGATGGTGTGGCATCGGTCTAACAAAACTCCGTCAGCTCATACGGCCAAGGATCAGAAACACTAGGACAGTAGCAGACGCCTTCGTCAGCAAAAGCTGGATTACCGACATTGTCGGATGGGCTACAGTGCAGGCCATCTCACAATACGTTTCTCTTTGGCACGCGATGGCAAGGGTTCAGCTAACACCAGGAATTGAAGATAGGGTATCCTGGAGGTGGGAGAGCACGGGCACATACTCGGCCAAATCAGCGTACAAAGTGTTCTTCATTGGATCCATGATATCCCCGGCAGCAAAGTCTGTGTGGCGCGCCTGGGCTCCGCTGAAGGTAAAGTTTTTCATGTGGCTGGCGCTTAGGAAAAGATTCTGGACGGCAGATCGGAGGCAAAGGTGTGGTCTGCAAGATCGGGTGGAATGTGTGCTTTGTGATCAGGAAACTGAAACAGCAGAACACCTGCTGGCTCGTTGCTGCTACACTCAACAAGTCTGGCAATGCCTGAGCCCAGTACTGAACCTTCAGAACATTTCACCGTCACAAAACCATACTCTCTCTGAATGGTGGTTGCAGAAAAGGGACGTGATCAGTGCTGAAAGAAGAAAAGGCCTAGACTCCGTCTTCATGTTAGTCTCTTGGCGGATTTGGAAGCAACGCAATGACCGCGTTTTCCAACGAGCTTCACAGAGGACGCCTGCACAGCTCTTCCACGATATCTCTGAAGAGGTAAACCTTTGGAGTGCAGAAGGTGTCAGGCACATCGGTGTTTTCAGTTGACCTTCGACGTCTATCTAGTTCCTGGACGTTCGTTGTAATTCAAGCTTAGGATCCCGTGTGCGTGTTAGGCCCGCGTTGTAAAAATTATATCAATCTTCTTAATACGGTTAGGCCCGCATTGTAAAAACTCTATTTTCAATCTTCTTAATACAAAGGTACGCAGCTCTCCTGCGTCTTCTAGAAGAAAAAAAATAGGAGCGGATGTAGTATAGGAACGTGGGTGTTTGAACAGTATCCAAATGGCAATGCAAATGCAAGTTGAACACAACAAAAATCTATTGTGATTACTAACCCTTTTCGTTTTCCTCTATAAGTAAAACCTAGGCTAATACATAGGTATGTAGTAATATACACAACCACATATTGGCATGAAAGAACATTTGTATCAAATAACAAAAATCAACCTGCTCGTTTGCTTTGAGGCTAAGTCCTAATGAAGAAGATGGTGAGCTCCGGCCCGGCGGCGCCACCCTCGGGGTTGTGCATGTAGTACGTCTCGGCGTCCTTGGACCCCACCACGCGGTCGAAGTGCGCGCGCATGTACGTGAGCTCGCCGTCGGACGGGTGGGACATGTCGGCCGGCAGCACGCCGGCGCCCATGGACGTGGCGTGGAGCATCTGCATCACGCGCTCGTCCCGCTCTGCCATCTCCCGCCGCGACGCGTACCCGACGCTCTCGCCGTTCACCTCCGCCGCCCAGACCGGCTCGTCCAGCAGCCGCCGCGGCGGCGCCGCCTCGGCCGCGTGGTGCTGGTGGTGCTGCTGCTGCTTGTCGCACTCGAGGGTGACGCGCACCATCCCCGCCGCGCTCACGTCCTGGATGAACTTGGCCGTGGGCACGGCGATGTCCAGCAGCAGGCACGGCGGGCTGCCGGGGCTCTCGTGGAACGCGACGGTGATGCGCGCCCTGCGGTAGCCGTACAGCGTCCCTGTGGCATGCGTGGCGCCGTGGAAGTGGCTCCTGACGGCGCCGCCAGGGCCGTAGAGGCCCGGGAGGTGGTGCAGCGACGGCATGCCGCGGCAGGACGGGGCCTGGATGGTCGGGAGCGACCGGAACGCGGCGCGCACCGACCGGATGAGGCGGCCCGGGCGCGACCGATGCTTGCCGTGCTTCTGCCTCTGCGGCACCGGCGCCGGCGGAGGAGGCGGGGGCGGCGTCGACGCGTGCAGGAACGGGATGTCCGGGAGCGGGGTGGCCGGCGAGGACTGCGGGTCGGGGATGGAGGAGGCGCCGAAGAAGGCGATCTCGACGCTCTCCGTGGTGGCCGTGGGTCGCCGGGCAGGCTGTGTCATGGGGCGGTCGGCGCTGCCGGGGCAGCGCGGCGGTCCGGCGCGTCAGGGGAGGGGAATGCCGCGGCGCCGGCGGTGGCATGCGTGAGGAAAATGGGCGTGCGGTTGGGGAGGGCGCGCCTTGGTTAGGAAACCACACCAGAGTTGGGCGCCAATTGATGGTTCTGCATAAAACAAGGAGAGCTGGCACAGCCTGCCTGTTGTAGCTCTACTAGGTAACAAGTTTTGGTTTTGCTTTCAGTTTCAGGGGTAAACAGAAAAAATAGTTCTATTTTGCTAGACCCACCTAAGGTGATAAAAATGTCTTGAATGCCAAGGCTAGGTTTAGGAGACGAATACGATTGGGGATTGATGTGGACTATCTAATTTTAGTTCCACTAATCGATGAATTTGCTCGCATAGTTGTGTAGCTAGACTGAAGTTATTGTAGTGGCTAGCAATTTATCAGTACTTTGGCCAATAAAATGAGGCTCCATGTTTGCTCTTAAGGCCTAAAAATTACCACGTGAATCAGCGATCAATAAAGCAAATTGTCGCTATACATGTTGATAAATTACCTACCAATGCTACAAAGCGAAGGGAAAAAATACAATATAATTAAAATATATAAGTTCGTTGCACCCTATATGAGTTTAAAAGATCAAATGACTTCTAAATATGGTATAAAAGGAAAAGATAAACATAGCTCACTACTACAACTGTAGACAAATACAAATATAAAAACTTAAGAAGCTAGACCTGGCACAAGAGAATGATCGATATGTATAGCAATCCATGGCATAATATTTAGTTCTTCTATAGTTTTGCATCCAAACATCACCAGAGTATCTAAGGTAATTCCAACTAGTCGTATCTGTCATTATAACAAAATTAACTCATAGATTGCTAGCCACTATCACTGCATCGAAGTGTCATTAAGTTTCATTTTGTTATAATGACAAATACTATTCATTTATAAGCATATATTTGAATTATTTGAATTATTTTGTTTCTAAATGATAGATGCAATATTTAGAAACAAGTATTGCAACAACTTTTGGTAAATTTTCGTAATTTTAAAATATGGTTAACTTAAAAACGGTTAGATCCATTTAATGCTGTTATCATTGATTATTACGATTAAGAAATCAAAGGTACTATATTTTGTATTTTGTGAGAACTTTTAGGATGTTTTCTTACCATTCAATTTAATTAAGATAGTTATATGTCATGAAATACAACAGATACAACTAGAATATAGATTATTAGACATTTTCTTGGTTTAGAGTTCATTTTATTAATTTCTTTTTTTGTTTAAGAACCACCAAACTTTTATTTTTTTTCACTGTCTTTATTATTTACTAGCAAGTATGCATGTGCGATGCTACAGATGAAGACCATATACATATACTATTTATTTCTTTAGCTATTGTAAACAGTATACGTCACTTGTATATGTAATTGATCTTATTTTCACCTTTGACTATACATTTATCCTCATTTTTTGAATTTTATGGGATCTAGGAGAAACAATAAACCGACGTTTCAATCAATTTTCTCGATTTTCAGCTTTTTTTTGTTGAGTGTGTTCAATTTTTCTATGATGTGTTTTTTTGTTTTTTTTATTTAGTCGAAGAGCTGGTGTGCATGGCAAACAAGTGAGAAGCATGGTTTGTTGTAGGTAGGACCCATGGCAACCACATCAATGCGGAGTGAGATGTCTAGCAATGAAGATTCCATTGCTTTCTCTAGTTGTAGTGAAGAGGGAGTAGTGGTGCCGGCAAGGTGGCGGGTCTCGTTGGCCATGCCGGTGTCCACAACATCTAAAGATGTGATGCAGCCACCTCTTTTTGGAGGCTTCTTGCCATTATGTGGCGTCCTCGTCTCGGGACCACCACTTGTTGCTGAAAACCTGCCGCCCAAATCTCTTCTTGTCTCATCCAATCTGCTCCTCCATCTCCTTGCTTTGGGGCTTGATTCAATCCTGTTTCAAAGGAGGGTTGCGCCGTATTTGAGGAGGAAACGAATCGGGGGTCAACATGGAGGACTCCTGCTCGGAGTAGAAAAGCATGAGGGGAAGCGTGTGGGCAGGAAAAGGGCTAGATGAGTCACTGGACCAAGAGCCCACCTTTCCATGCTAGAAATTGAAGTTGGACCCACATGTCAATGATAAAAAGTTGGATCAAACTAAAAGTTAGGGGAAAAATCTTACTCGCTCTATAAATTGAAGTCATGAAATTAAGTCCAATTTTTCTATACAATGTTCTTTACTATTAGCAATACCAACATTGTTTAGTCTTCTCATTTTTTCTTGTTGAAATGGATTGTTGATTAGCTTGCACAATCAATAAATTACACTTGATAAGATTTATATATGCATTTAAACTTAAATTGTAGTGCTCATAGTACCTCTTTGCTCAAATCTCCTTTTGCATTTTTAAATTTGGATTCTAGGTCATAGATTCTATTTTTATTTATGAAAATGGCCTATTTAAATAGGCGTTTTAGCCACCTGCTTGTTGAATTTCCTTTATCAACGAGATTACTAGTGTAGTAGTGTATTCATTTCTATAAAAATAAAGTGCTCACAATTATATGATAATCCAGATATGTTATAATTATTATTTGCAATAAGATGCATTATTATTAGTGTCAATAATATGTGATTCGTTAATATAATGTTTTCCATGATTGCTACTATATATGGGAATATATGTTTATCCCTCGTGCACGCATCCTTTATAATGGCACATCTGGGCAATGTAGATTTAAATTTATAGGGTTATTTTTATAATGGTAGCGATGCATAATTTATATGTAATTTTATAAGGTTACTTATAAGCAAATTGATTATAACGGCTATTATTGGTTTTTAGAGGAAAGTGACTATTATTGTTAGTGATGATTAAGGTTACCAAAACGATGGTCAAATTTTTATGTTTTCGGATTTATTCTTTTCTACTAGCACCCCTAGGCTTGGAGGCTCGGAGATACGGACTCTTTCGAGTTGCTTTCGAGATACGGACAAGAATTGTTATGCACGCACGCACCTTGCGCGCAACACGCAATTATCAGACCGGCAAGTTTGTTTACAATGCACGTGTTATGTTCCGCAGGATTTTATAGATGCGTCCACACACACCATGTGCACTGCGAGAGTAGACCAACTGTTAAAAAACAGCTACATACGCGCGATGTGCAGCGCACCATTTCCCCACCAATCGTACTATGCGTACACACCATAAATAGAGGGACGCCTCGGATGATCTGGCAACTAGAAAGCAATGGATCACGGAGGAGAAGTGGAGGATTGTAGGGCGTCGCTGCTGCACGGCCAGGCAGGGAAGAAGGAAAAACGGCAGGCGGCGTCGGCGTCGTCGGCGCCGGCGCCTGGCGGCAGCCTCGGGAGAAGGGTGTACGAGGAGTCGAAGCAGCTATGGGTGATCGTCGGGCCGGCCATCTTCACCCGCATCACCAACTACAGCATGAACGTGATCATGCAGGCCTTCGCCGGCCACCTCGGCGACCTCGAGCTCGCGTCCGTCTCCTTCGCCTGCACCGTCCTGGTCGGCTTCAACTACGGCATCATGGTACGGTTACGCTCCTTCAGTTTTGGCACCGCACCGGCGGCGCGCCGCTCGTCGTCGCTGTTGACGCGCGACATGGCATATGCACATCCAGCTCGGCATGGCGAGCGCGCTGGAGACGCTGTGCGGGCAGGCGTTCGGCGCGAGGAAGTACCACATGATGGGGGTGTACATGCAGCGGTCATGGATCGTGCTGTCCGTGTGCGCCGTGCTGCTGCTGCCCATGTACCTGTTCGCGGGGGACCTGCTGCGGCTCACGGGGCAGCCGCCGGAGGTGTCGGCCATGGCGGGGCAGGTATCCCTCTGGTTCATACCGCTGCACTTCTCCATGGCCTTCCTCTTCCCGCTGCAGCAGTTCCTGCAGTGCCAGCTGAAGAACTCCGTCGTCGCCATCACCTCCGCCGCCGCGCTCTGCTTCCACGTCTCCGTCACCTGGCTCTTCTTCTCTTGGTTTCGGTTCGGGCTCGCCGGCATTGCGCTCGCGCTCAGCATGTCGTGGTGGGCGACGGCGCTGATGCTCTTCGCGTACGTTTCGTGCGGAGGCTGCCCGGAGACGTGGCACGGCTTCTCCGTCGAGGCGTTCTCCGGCTTATGGGAGTTTCTCAAGCTATCCTCTGCCTCCGGTGTGATGCTGTGGTAGGTGTGCATCCGTTTATTTTGGGCACCTTATGTTTTATTACTGCAATTGCAATGTGCTACCTTTTGATAGTAAAATTGACCTTGCATGGTCGTACTTGTGAGATTATTAATATAGAGTTCTAGAGTTTTATACCCATCTTATTGAGATATTGCTTATGCATCAATCGCAGGTAGTCTACTAGAAATTGAATGATGTGGATGAGAATTTGGGGTTAGGAAATTTTGGGTTGTGAATTACCTGTGGCTTGGGGAACACTAGGGGGCTCTTCGGCTCGCGCGGTGGAGTGAGGAGAGATGGTGGGGGAGAGGAGATAGTGAGAACACTGTCGGAGACGGGCAACGGGGAATCCCCGGCTATGGATGAGGTAGGGGCATATAGCCCTAGTGGGTTAGCGTCGGTGGAGGCAGGACTAGCGGGGGAGCTCAGGCATCAAGTGTGGTGTCGAAGAGTTAGACGTGGAGAGAACGGATGGTGGAAGAAGAAAATAAAGGAATAAGGAGGGAGGGGCAACGGATTTGAGCCATTGGTTCAAAATCCAACAGCTGGGAATGGTGATCGATGGATATATAACACAAAAATCAATCACCTCACTGAAACATACTCATTGTTATATATTATTTTTTAAAAGACGGTGAATAAAGCTTCATTTTTCTTGCATCAATTTTTAATATTTTTACATTATTTCTTCATACGAAGAATAGATATATCTCGTACAAGCAAGCGTGCGATGAAATTGATTGTTCAAATGACGCGCCAAACTTGTTTATGCGTGCGTGCAGCTTGGAGCATTGGTACTACAGAATACTTATAGTGCTGACCGGAAACCTCAAGGACGCGGCTATTGCAGTGGATGCACTCACCATCTGGTAAGTATGTGACTATGTCCACTAAAAAATATATAAGGTCTCATTTGGACTGGTCTCTAGATTATGTTTTTCTCTAGATTACTTTATATTATTATTATTGTTACATAAGTAGGTAATTTCAGTTTATATTTAGGAGGTTTGTCTGGGCTATTTTTCATAATAGAATAAGTGGATAATTTCAAAGGATTAAATAGGAGGTAATTTCAATAGAAGGTTTGTAGATTCAAGGGCTATAATAATAAAATGAGTACAGAATGGTTGGGAGATGTTTTACTTTATTTTTATTTTGGGAAATTTCTAATATTTCTCTTTTGTTTTCCTAGCTCATTTCATAAGGATTAACATGGAGGTCATAAAGAAGAGTCTCTAATAATAAGTGTATTAAGATCTTACTGATTTTGCTTTCTAATATTACACTCAGATATAAACTAAAAACTACTCCGGATATATTTGTTTTCTAGAGGAAACAAGGATCACATTTGGCTACATTATTTTGATACCCAATGTACTAATTTTATATTCTATATATGCAGCCTGTTGATTAACGGATGCGAGCTGATGATTCCATTGGCTTTCTTCACGGGAACTGGGTAATCGGAACCTTGTACATTTTCAGTTATACATAGATTATGATCTGCTACTCGCAAAAAAGAAAAGATTATGATCTGCTATTGCCTGCAGCGATTCAGCTTGTATGGTCAACTACAATATACAAATAGAAAAATATTAGAAAAAACTGGGCTCCAGCTTGCTGATAGTCTTTGAGATGCACTCATGTAGAGTAAAAAAACTTTCCAGCTTTGCAGTCATGCACAGTAGTTGTGTCTCTGAGATCTACTGACTAATCTTGGTGTTGTGTCTTCCAGAGTGCGTGTGGCCAACGAGCTCGGCGCCGGCAGAGGTGATGGCGCGAGGTTTGCAGCGATCGTGTCGTCGACGACCTCCCTGTTGATCGGGCTCTTCTTCTGCGCGCTGGTCATGCGCCTCCACGGCGAGATCGCGCTCCTCTTCACCACCAGCGCCGCCGTGCTGGGTGCCGTCGACAAGCTCTACGTCCTCCTGGCTTTCACCATCCTCCTCAACAGCGTGCAGCCCGTGCTGTCTGGTGAGTCCTGTGAATGACCTTTGGGCAGCCCTGTCATGTGTCGTCATGTGCTGGAACTGATTAGAACCATGGCATTATATATTGAGAAACTCAGGAGTGGCCGTTGGGTCCGGGTGGCAATCCAAGGTGGCCTACGTCAACATCGGCTGCTACTACCTCGTGGGCCTACCCATGGGCATCCTTCTCAAATGGCACTTCAACCTTGGCGTGGTGGTACGGGGGCTGAATTGAACAATAATTCATATCTCTGCTCTCTGAAGTCTGAAACTCTGAACTGTGCAGAGAACTACTTCTGCAAAAAAAACCTTGATGGATGCCATGCCAGCTCCATAGCCGGCCTCAACCCATGCATAGCATAACTTCTCTGTGTGAAACCTCTCTGCAGGGAATCTGGGGAGGCATGATCGGCGGAACCGCGATCCAGACACTCATCCTGGCCATCATAACCGCTCGCTGCGACTGGGAAAAGGAGGTGAGCAATGCGGACAGACAGCATTTTCAGTCATCATGCGAGCATTATTTTTTTGCATTTCAGGCAAATGAGTGCATGTAACAAGTAAATAATCAGATGTTTTCTTTTGCTTTTTGTCCGAATGTTCGTGCTCATTGGGGTTTGTGGTTTCATTGGCAGGCCATGATCGCGAGCACGCGCATGTCAAGGTTATCGCAAGTGCAGTGATTGTAGAATCTGGCAGATGTTTTTACAAGTCCCTCTTTTTCTTCCTTCTCAGTGTTGGTTATTACAGCAAGTTTCAACTTAATTCTGTTAGATTGCACATATGGAAAGAATCTTGTTGTTATGGTATCACAGTATTAACTTCCATTTCTATTTTTATGATTGCTTGAGATTCAAAGCCATCGTAAAAGCTTTGTATATAAACACCACACGAGGCTCAATACAAATTGTCCACAATTATTTGCAGTATATTTATTCTCTCACGTGGTAAAGAGTAGCTACTACTGATCGATTCGCTGCTTCCATGGTTCCGCATCGTGCCAGTTACGGGATCGGAGATCGATCTCCACCGGCACGGCTGATGTGCACCTATATATAGATTAATGCTGTGCCACTAATCCATTGACTGGTACTACTACAGAAACGGTTTGAATAGGATGTCACAGCTCACAAGTACGGTGATGGAGTTTTCATTTTTTTTTCTTCATCGATTTCTGCCACTTTGTATATTGGAAAAATGTACAAGTTTCTCAGCTTGTGTCACTCCTTGAAAGGGAAAAGAAAAGTCAACTCATGTGCACAAAGGATTTTCTAGCAAAAATTGTCACACAAATAAATTTATGGACCTCTGCTAATGATATGACCTCTTTACCTCATAAGAAAAAAAAAATTCAACTTCCTTGTTCTCTCCTTTTCGTCCCGACTGACACTATGAAAACTGCAGTTATCAATTACTCCCTCTGCCTTGGGATATAAGTGACCATCATTTAAAGTTTGTCAACAAATATAAGAGATCATCGGTAAATCATGAAACAATGTCTTAACTCAATGTGTTCTTATAAAAGAGTCAACGGTGGTTAAGGTAACCCACATGAGCATTTTTATTTTCACAACAGAAGATTAACCATCCATACAACATAGAGCCGAGAAGGTCACTTGGGTTACACCAAACCCATGGCTAGGCATGCTACATATCAGCGAGAGGTACCACCTCTAAGCAACCTAGTTTTCAAATACATCCAATCCATGAACAGAAACCAATCATCAATGTCAAACCAATGAAAGTTGGAGGGGGGGGGGTGCGGGGTGAACACAACATCAATGGTTAGCCATGGTCAGCCGCATCAATCCAACAGACTGGCTTCACAAGTTGCCACAACATTCCATCTTCGGTGCCCTCCAGGGGAAGGAAACCACAGAGGCGGAGAGGCTGGCGAAAATTAATGATCAAGGCAACCAATGCAAGGAGAGAGGACGAAGGCGAGGCAGTAACGGCAAGTAGGGGAGAGAGGAATCGGCAACCTACACCCAAGACCACAAACGCTCTGCATGATGCTTACTGACAAGGAGGTTGATGAAGGGCATCACCGAGCCATGTGGAGGTGGAAGATCCTTCCCGCACCAAGCATGACGCTTTCACTGTAGATATACGGCACACAAGATCACATGCCATCAACATGACCTAGGCCGTGAATGATCATGATACTTGTAATGCGATAGAATGAATAATTAGGGAATACAGAAGTCATTATAGGAGTAATAGATGATTTTCAGGTGCAGAAGTGTTGGTCAACAAAAGAAATAGTTACTATCAAGTGTTGTTGGTTCGATCGACAATGTTAGCAGTAACCAGGCCAGTGAGGTGCTGTGACTTAGAATCAATTTGGTTGTGCTCAAGGCTTGCAGCTTGACCGTGAAATGTAGTGGTCCAACCGTGAGGGATTTGTGGTTTAGTCAGAGGCATTTGCAGTTTTGGCAAGACTGGCCGACACTAGTCATGGTCTAATTGTGAGCAAAGCTAATTTAGTCAGAGGCACTAAGTTCGAATTAGAAGCTCGCCGTTTGACCGAGGAGGATGGTAGTCTGACTGTGAGGCTCAAAATCAAGCTCACTGGTGACAGATTTGTAGATGGTTTCTTATGGGGTGTGTTTCTTAAGCTTTCATGTTTTGGCAAACTGAGTGGCACGGTTTGGTTAAAAATTAACACATGAAGGATTACAACTTATTGTTACTAATACATAAAGATGTGGTTGATAGATTCAACATCTCAAATAGAACTTCAATTTCATAGTAAATAGTATCTTATTAATTTTGGTAGTATTTTATTAGAAATAGTAATAGTCAATCGTATGTGAACCGAAATACATTATTGATATTTTAAGTGACAAGTAAGGAGACACATATCTTCTCTTCGTAAAAGGAATCCTGACCTTACTCCATATTATATAATGCTACCATCAATACGCGAGTTCATAGAAAACCATATCAACATTAATTGTGTTGCCACTTTGTCTTGTACAGATTTGTAAGCCTCTCAGCAGGTGTCACTCCTGAACACAAAAGAACAAAAGTCAGCATAGGTGCACACAAAATTCCTTTTTTTCAACTAAATTTAGCAAGACGAGAATTACCTATCCTAGCGACCTCATCAACTTCATTCAAGAAATCAACTTCATTGTGCCCTCTCCTTTGCAGCCCCTCCTAATACATTGCAAAAAAAATAAGATCACTCAGTTCATTTGCTGATTAAATCTTATACCTGAACATCTGCAACCTGTGCCTGAAATTCAAAATGTTAATAGTAACATTGCAGTCACCTTAGCCAACTTGACTACATATTCAGCTAAATCTCTGACATAACCACCTTGAAATGGTGTCTTCAAACCACTCACTGGAACCTGGACAAAACCAAATGTACCATAAGTCAACTTGTTGAACTCATGCGGTGCAACTATTGCATATATATTTATTATGTATTATTATGGTTCATAAATACTCAATCATGTTAGTATAAATTAGAAGTTGTCCTAAATCATGTTAATTAAATAGAATTCGAAACAAAAGTAAAACCAAACACCAATCCTAGAGATCAGAGACATTTGCATGCAGCCATCAAACACCAAAATGAGCTATAAAATTCAAATCATGGTACCTCTCTCCTTAATATATTTCTTTCATTATTTGTCCAATCGGCGATCATGTCTGATATTTTGTAGTGACTCCTCATCATATAAGATTCCAACTTGTTGGATAAGATCAATCATACGCAAATAAATTGCATGTTTAGAACGAACATGAAGTAATAATAAGTACGTAACATACTTCCCATATTGTACTATCTCATAACATTATTAGTATCTTTATAGTTAGTAATTAGTATTTACAAAAAGGAAGATGAAGCAGAACGAGATCAAGGGATGTGGGAATCTACAAGGCAGAAAAAAGTGCCTATTCCATTTTAAAAATACAACATATTAATACAACTAATTTATTTTTGTGTACCCAAAATGCTGGCAGACCACACAATGCAGTAAATGGACCGCCATCAGCTCCTCTCATCTCAAGGTACCTTTTCAGCCTGACCTATAAAAATAAACCCACAAGGCCATCGAATTACTTGACAAGAAGAATCTTGAAGAACATGTATCTTCACTACACAAGTGTCAACCTCAGAGTAGATTGTCCCCAGATGATTCTCCCAATCGTTCAAAGTTGGACGCTCCCAAGGAACATGTGGGAGCTTTCCGTCCATAAAATCCTGAAAACATATATGTGTGCACAAATGTATATAGGTCACAGTAACAAAATAAATCTCCCATAAAAGGAACCAGGAAATGGCACACAACAAATCAAGAACCAAACCCTGAAGGACATTCCAGTACAGTCAATGTGCTTCTTATTCCCATACACAAAGTACATCGGAACATCTAGCGCATACTCAACATATCGCTCAAAACTGCAAGAACAAAATGAATATGCATACTCATCACTATTGCTGCCTTCAACTAATCAGGAATTTTGTCCTAGGAAAAGAAAAAAACAAGTGCATGTAAGCTGACCCGAATGTTTTGTCAAATACAAAAAGGAAGCATCCCTGCTCGGTCGTGGTTGTCCATGTCCGTATATAGGTGGCTGCATATGCAGATGGTGGGGAACCTCACAAAGGTGGTTAGCAGGAACTGATTGACCAACTTCACGACCGGAATAATATCTCACACTGAAGAAATTAAATCAATACCTTCTGAAGCTATGAAAGCCATTCAGTTTTCCTTCTTTGAACGGAGAATTAGGAAATATGGCTGTTGCAATCTGTATGTTCATCAATGTTATGAAACGGATCAGAGAGGGAAATGTTAGAAATGTATAACAAAAATGACAACTAGTGCAAAGTAATACCCACAGGTTGCAAGGCAAGGCTAGCTCGGAGTTTCATTATCATATCTTGCTCTCAACTGAAGTCAAGATTAACCTAATGTGCAAAAGAAAATTTTGCTAGATTAAATAAGTTAACTATGAATCATGGAGCCTATCTTTTTGGGTATCATGCATATAGATGGGCTCAAGGGTGTAAAAAGGAGAGATTAAACCTGTACAGAACATGTTCGGAACATGACATCAAGACCAAAAGAACCAACCTTGGGCAAGTAATTTTGTGCTATTTCGAACCTTGCCTACACATGAGGATACTCAAAAGTCAGCTACCAAGCATGAACCTTTAATCAACTTCTCTATAATCCAAAATCAAAGCACATAGCCATACCTTTGGCATCATAGGCATGCCATTTTTTGGTTGAAAGCCAAGTCCTAAAAATCCTATCCCCATTTCCTTCCCCACTGCTTTAACCTGCAAGAAGAAAATATGCTTGTTCCTATTTTTTGCTTTGGAAAATTGAGCACAGTAGAGTTACTATAAAAATAAAAAAAATGCATCCTTTTTTTATATAAAACAAATGTAAATTTGCCAGAGCATGAAAAAAAGTTAAGAGAGCAACTTTGTTGACAATGAAACATAATTCGGCATGCGTGTAGCATGTGAATATATAGAAACAAGATCAGATAAAATATGATGGACCTGTGGTATGTAACTCTGTCAATAGCTTGGAGCCTATATGTGGTATGTAAAAAGTAGTAACAAGTTACCTGATAAAGATGTGAATTGATCTCGGTACAGCAATGACTTGAAGTTAAATCAAACACCACAACATTATACATATTGAACAAATAAGTAAACTCAGTTTTGGCAGGCATCTATTCATTTGGGCATGACAATGAATGGTTTATTCAACCCAAAAGCTCAGCTCTAATGGAAGAGATGAGTGCATCGTTACTTGGTTTCCTCGCTTAGTCTACACATCGCATGATTATTGACAAGATTTATGCATGTCTATTAACAAGTGAAGTCAATTACCTGCTTAAGACCAATGACATTATTTCCTTCCATTGCTCTGTCCCAGCCAAATCTGTCTGCAATCCCATTGAACAATTGAGTAATCTGGTCGTAGTTGATAGGACGCAGTGTTTGAACTTGGAAACCAAACTTCTCGTGCTCTGTACCAATTCTGTGTGGTGGAGAAATTTGGTAAATAAAATAATATCTATTGTAGAATGCAACAATATGCCTTACATGAATATTAATAAGAAAGCTATATTTAAGCACGTGATTCACTAGAATTCAACACCCGGCAGTAATATATCACTGAACTCCCAGCGTGGTAATGTTTTGGCTGAACTCATGCTCGTACTATGGGCGGCGATTTTTCTCTGGCCTTTGTTTCTTGGAATTACAAGCATTCCATCTAAGAAAAGATTAATTTTTTTATGAGCTGTTGTGTATCTGGAAACCGTGGTGTTTCCTTTATTAGCAGTAATATTTGCTTGCGTTGGAGGAAAGTAAATTATATTGCGCGAAGTGCAGCTACAATAAACTGCTTATTAGCGACGACTTTGCTATCCATATCCTAACTGATGTTTTTGTTTGGCATATGTACCAATTTTGTCTGTGGATTTCCTTTAAAATGCAATGATAGTTTTTGGTAAAAAAAAAGAGAGAACCATAGAAACACATGAGACGCTACACAAATTTTAGTGGTATATATACTGGTATGGTTTAAATTTTAACTTGAAAGATGTATCATTGGTCAACTGCACTCAGCACCTCTGAAGCTGTAGAAGTGCTCCATATGTGGTGTTTACTTCAGTGACATCGGTGAGTAAATAGCTGTAGTAGGTCAGAAACGTCGTTAACGTGTTTGCACATAAGTACATAACCTTTCTACACAATCATATTGATGTGCGTTAGCATATTTCATTAATATATATCAAAGAAATATATATTATAAGTGTAAATATTATTTCTGGTAACATTGTTGCATTTTCATTATGGGCGACTGGGCGTACATTCTTGTGGCAGCCAGTCTGCCATCTTAGTTTTGCAGCAGTGGAGTATATATAATTGGTTAGCCCATTTTATTAGCTGTCATAATGGATCGGTCATTGGTCGATCTACTTCAGATCGATTGTCTATTTCTTTTTGGTTTTACAACTGTAACTGTGCTTGAGTTTAGCGTATGTTTTCAGCTTTTGGTTGGAGCTTCCAATAATGATTGCAATTTTCTTAGTGCATCTATGAGTTTCATGATATTTTTGAATGAATATGATATGAATTTCATGGTTCATCGGTACATATGGTACTTGAAATAAAGGAAGACCGAAACTGGTCGTCGAGGCAGGTGCTGTATTTGTGACGTCAATTAGATCACCTCCAGTCGTGCCGTGGCTTGCAGCCGGAAGCGAGGTGGGCGACGAGGTCCCACTTGGCGAGCGGCACCGTGTCGGTGGCCCGAACGGCCTCCTCGACGGGCGGGGCTGCGGCCACGGCGAACCGGCGGCGGCGGCGCCCGAGGGAGGGCCTCGCCGGCACTGGCGGCGAGGCCAAGGCCCATCTGGCAGCCGCCACCGACGACATGGTCTCTGCTTTGCTTTTGCACGTTTCGTGGGTGGCAGTGTGCTGGTGGGGTGGTGAAGCGCATGCAAAACTTGATAAGCATATAAAGACAAGCGTGGCGCGCGCGCGGTGGGTCGACGTTCTTGCTTCGTGTCTCCGGGCCTCCGGGCTCCGGGGGCTTCGTGGACGCCGTTCGCCCGTTGCTGGATGCCGTTGTCCGTGCGTGGGTCGCCTGGTATTTAATTTACCCCGCAGAGACGGTGGCTAGGCCATTCTTAACAAATTTCATAAAGATTTGATACAATGAAACATCATCATCCGTGATGATGTGGTAAGATAACTATGAAGAGATAAAAGGAAGGAATAATCAAGATGAAACTGGATCCACAATGTTTTCAAGATTATATAAAACCTGTTGAAATTTACATTGAAGGTTAGATAATTCAATTTCGTTTGACTGCATCCAACCTATACCTCACAATTACGTCCGGCTGCTCACATAAGCCCGTGGCTGGCACTCATTTTTTTTATTTCTGCAGTATATGAAATTAGGTGCAAATTGTAGAAAAATTATTAGAAATTAGCTAGAAATTATAACAAAAATTTGGAAAAGCTATTAATTGTAAATTGTACAACATTGATTATTCCATGTTATTAGAAAATATTGTTAATTGTTAGAAATTTCTAGAAATAAGTGAAAAATGTTGGTGATGTTGTAAATATTTTTGTTGTCATTTACTATTATAAAATTCACCAAATTGTCCAATAAATTATAGAAATGTGCATAAAATATTACAAATTTGATGATGCCTACTAATTTTTTTAGTCATTTATTGTAAATTTTATCTATATATAAATAGTGGTAGAAGTTAGTGGAATAGTGGTAGAAAATATATAAATAGTGCTAGAAATTTTTAAATGCCTATTAATTGTAATTTGATCTTCTTTGCAGTCAATTATTGTTAAAAATGTATAAATATTAGTTATTAGTTCCGTAGTCAATTATTGTTACAAAATGTATAAGTTTTATTGTTACAACGTAAATATTGTTGTAGTCATTTATTGTAACAAAATGTATAAGTGTTTCATTCTTTTTTAGTCATTTATGGTTTTGTTACTAAATGTATAAATATTAGTCATTAATTTCGTATTCGATTATTGTTATAAAATGTATAATATTTTTTGAATTCAAGGAGCAACTTCATATCCACTTTGAATTCCCGGTATGTATTGAATTTGGATATCTCGTGTAACTTCCTTGAACACAACAAATACTTCATAACTTATTTTTTCGTATATATAGTGTTTGAGACAGAATTCGGGAAATAATTTATGCGGATACTACGTACGTGAGTTCATCCATGGCTTTGTACGTCCCAAGTGTGTAACCGACCACGAATTCAGAATATGTATACAAATTTCTTAACAATAAATTAATTCTAATTGTGCAGATTCATTGATTTAATATAATAACCTTTACTAATAACATAGTTTACTAATAACATAGATTATGCATATGAAGGAAGAACTCCTCGAGACGAAAAAAATCAGGGCAATGCAAGAATAACTCAGTGGATTTCTTCTGAACGAGGTAGTAAATCCAGCAAGAGAGTTCCATAATGATGGATGGAATCTGCATCACCATCAGGACTCAAGTTCAGAACAGTTGATCCAAAATGTTGAACTTGGAGAGTTGATGCAATGTAATATTATTTATATATGTGTATGCATAATATATCAACTTATAATATTATCCCAAATGTAATATTATAGATGAAATACAACTTTATATATATTACGTATTAGAACTAGTATACGTAAAATAAATACGAAATACCAATATAGAGTAAAGAAATAGAAAAAAAAATAAGAAAAAAAAATTTATTTTGAACCGGTACTTAAAAATCCATTAGTACTGATTTAGCAATACCGGTACTAAAAGTGAGTTTGGACCCAGCATTGAAGGCGTTTTCTCCCGCAGTGTCACATGTTCTTGATGCAGTTAATTTTCTTGTCTACCTTGAAAGGCATTACGCTACCGAACATGAAGGATGAGGTCACGAGAGGCATATGACATCTCCCCCTAATTTAAATCATTTTCTATCTATAATAAGTTCTAGTCAGTGCATCATAAAACTACATCAATACCCACATAGCTAGCCCCTGGTTCTCTCTCTTCTCCCAGTGCCGATGCCATCGAGAAATGATAGATCATGAGCTACGATCTCCATTGGATACACTTTTAACTTCTACTATTATTAATACACAAATTTATCAAAATTTACATGAAAACATTATTGGTACATTTACCATCAAAGGTACTTCAGTGTCCATATATATATATATAGTTATTACTTCCTGAGATCCCACGAGTGAAAAACCATGCAGTAATAATATACATTATAGTATGCAAGATCCATGTTCTAAATTAAAAGTAAATCAGACCAAAAGGAACTACACCATTTCTGGAAAACCACGGATCCCTGTTGACCCTATAATGCCACAGCCCTCAGCAGATCAATAGATGAACTCACGAAAAACTGGATCAACATTGTGCTGCCACTTTGCCATGTACAAATTTGCAAGCTTCTCTGCTTGTGTCACTCCTTGATACCCAAAAAAAGAAAGAAAGAAAATTCAACTCAGGCGCACATAGAATAATTATATCTTTTCTGAGATATGTATGACAAGTAAATTTAACTACCTGTCCCAACAATCTCATCAACTTCATTCAAGAAACCAACTTCCATGTGCCCTCTCCTTTGCAACCCATCCTGCATTTTTATAACTGGAGTTATTGAGTTGCCAGATACATACATCTTGCCTAATCCTACATGTTATATAAGTACTTTGCCACCTTAGCCAACTTCACAATATTCTCAGCCAAATCTCTCACATATCCACCCCGAAATTGTGTCTTTAGACCAGTTATCGGAACCTGTATGTTCAAATAAAGAAAAGGTATAATCAGCAACAAATAAGGATGTAATGCAACGGCCATACACCATGTCCCATCACACACATAATCAAATATAATATTGGCTTCGTCCACAGTTATGCTAGCTACACAATAAACTCGATCCAACCAAAACAAAAGACTATATAGGTTCTGGAAGAGAACGTGTACTAAATTCGTTCAGTCATCAATAACCACATGTGAGAAATATCATTAAAAATTTGTACAATACTACAATAAGAGACCTTTATCCGTAACATATCCCTCTCTTCGTTTGTCCAATCAGCAATCATGTCAGTGATACATCGTAGCGATTCCTCATCGTACAATAGCCCAACCTGTAGGAAAAACAGATAATCACATATGCAATAGATCACATTTTCAAATAGAAATAGCAGTAGTGATCAATTATAAACTAGTCCCTCCATCCAAAAAAACAAGTCATTAGAGTAAGTTTAGGACAAATTAATACGGAAGTAAAATGACCTTGCCCATATTTATTTGCCATATTTGGTACTAATTGATTGCCTCATGCACATGCACATAGCAAATAAGGTAAAATGACTTATTTTTTGGGACAAATTTTAAATCATAGAATGACTTGTGTTTTTTGACCGAGGGAGTACATGCCAAGGCATTCCCATTCTATAGTACTCTCTACTGTTGATAGTTGCTATATATATGTACGTACAGTTATTCAGGGGGAAGCAAGATTAATTGGAACAATATTGCATGACTGTCAATGCATAAAAGAAACATGGTCTGTTGCTACTCCTTTTTGTCTTCTGGTCTTTCACTACTAATATTCTAACAAGGAGCTAGCACTACCAAATATGAGGTTCTGCATATAATTTTGATTCATTAATTCTTAACATAGAAACAATTACAAGACTTAATTCATTTGCGTACCCAGAAAGCTGGCAGAGCACACAATGTACATAATGGACCACCATCAGCACCTCTCATCTCAATGAACCTTTTCAACCTAACCTACAAAAACCAATCCCACAGAACCGTCATATATTACTTGGAAAGAGAAAAGTCGTAAAGAGTATACATGTACACTAGTGCAAATGTGAACCTCGGGATAAATTGACCCGAGATGAATCTCCCAATCTTTCAAAGTTGGACGCTCCCCTGGAAGTTGAGGAAGTTTTCCTGCCATAAAATCCTAAGAGCACACAAACTCGTAAAAGTCACATGAAATATCTGCAAAACTAAAAAACATAGAAGACACAATAGACAAATAGTTAACCAACCCGGAAAGACATTCCAGTGCAATCAACGGGCCTGTTATTCCGGTAGACAAAGTACATTGGAACATCTAATACGTAGTCCACATAACGCTCAAATCTAGACAAATTTGACCATGTATACTTGTCAAGGCCACCTTCAGTTATTATGAAAATTAAAAATTTTAAATCTTTTTAATGTATAGAGGAATGTGTGATGGATGCTGACCCGAATGAACTGTTAAAGACAAAAGGAAGCATCCCCGTACGGTCATCGTCTGTATCTGTGTATGTATAGCTGCATGCATGATGGTGGACGACCATATATAGGGGGTCATTAATTAAAAATAAAATTGTTATCAATTCTAGGACTAGAGAAAAAGACATACCTTCTCAAGCTAAGAAACCCACTTAGCTTCCCCTCTTTGAAGGGAGAATTAGCAAATATGGCGGTTGCAATCTGTATGAATATATCGGAAATCATAATATGATTAGTGGGAAAGGATGGTGGTATGTAAAAAAAATACTCCCTCTATTCACAATAGTTTCAATATGGTTTCTACTTGGTATGTGCATATGTGAAATGGAGGGAGTATATCAGGAAACACAATTAGTACAATGTACCCACAGGTTGCAATGCCATGGCAGCTCGGAGTTTTATGATCATATCTTGTTCCGAACCGTAGTCCAGATTTACCTATATGTGGTAAGATAAGTTAAATAATAAAGCTATGAGTCAGAATATATATCTTTTTTTTAGAATCACAAAAATGAACTCAATGTAATGAACAAGAGATTAGACCTGTACAGTGCATGTTCGGAACATCATATCAAGACCGAAACAGCCAACTTTGGGCATGTAGTTTCGCGCTATTTCAAACTTTGCCTGCACATCATTAAACTACAAGGTCAGCTTTAAAACAAGCACTAATATAGGAAGGTGGATTTCCCTGAGTGTTGGAAACATATGACAAAATGATATGGGAAGGATGTTCCCCATTCGCAGATGCATCAATGTGGTTTGAAACGCAGGGCCCTTTTCCGATTTTTCTCCATCGCTAACTATATCTTGGGCATTCCCTATATATGTGTCTACACAAAACACTACATAGGGGACTTATCAAATCCGACATACTTTTTTCGATGCCCCCCTTGTGTTGCCTATTGGTACAGTAGTACACTTATATTTGGTGAATTGCTTGTGTGTTTTGTTGAAATGTAAGAAATGTTGTTGTATTGAGTCGTCGATCAAAACAGGAACCTGTGTCTGTGTGCGAGGCCTAATTGTGCTACATTTGTATTCGCAGCCTGAATGCTAGCAGTGGTCCCTGTAATGTTGGTCTTGCTGCAATGCATAATGTATCGGACCAGGGGCGATTTCTCCCCAGAACTCTAAAAATCTACACTGGAAAATCACCCTCCTGGTAATGATTAATTTCTTAAGTACGTTCTCTCTTTATTTTTTTAATAAATTCATGCAACGACATATACACACCTTTGGCATTATAGGGATATCACTAAGAGCCCACTTGGGTTGAAAACCAAGTCCTAAAAATCGTATCCCCATTTCCTCCCCAACTGCTTTCACCTGCAATAACAAAAACACAAATGATGTTGAAGCCTTGCTAGCTACATGTCATAAGTGAACTAGTGAGTAGTAACAGGCTAGTTAATTACCTGACAAAGATGTGAATTGACCTCGGAGTAAGTTTGGTGAAGTGTTTCCAGAGGAGCACCGCTAAGTTCAATCTGGCCACCAGGCTCCAGTGATACATTTTGCGCTCCCTGTATATGGAAACGAAACACCCATGCCGTGCATAGAATGGCTTGAACTTAAGAGTAGTAAATTAATGAGAAAAGGACATGCTGCTGAAACAAGTAATGATGTGTGGTCGATTAGGTTTAATGCTCTCTAACTGCCGGGAATGAGATAAATGCATACTTACCTGGCTCATAGATCATCTAATTAATATACGACATACCTTGTTGAGAAGCTTTAAGCTAATGTAATTAACAAGCAAGTTGATGCTAGCGACTCCTACCTGCTTAAGACCAACGATGTTATTTCCTTCCATTACTCTGCGCCCGCCAAATCTGTCTGCAATTCCATTGAGCAAGTCACGAATCTGCATGTAGTTGATAGGACGAAGTGTTTCGACTTGGAATCCAAACTTCTCATGCTCTGTGCCGATTCTGTGAGATGGATGGATGGATGGATGGAGGCTATGAATGAGAGAACATTTGTGAGACAAGGCAAACTGCTTATAATCTTATACTACTCTCTCTGCTTAGACATGTAATTACTAATTATGTTTAGGACAAGCAAAATAGTTAGCTTGTCCTAAACATTGTATATTTACAAAATATTTATAAAAGGAGGGAGTACGATTTGGAAATTAAGACTCAAACATATACACCATATAAGTCATATTTGTTTTGATTTTCTTCTAATATACTAATTTTATTGCACTTCACAATTGCATAACAGAAACTAAGAAACGTGTTGTAGGATTGCATCGCTTTCGACAATGTCACGGAAGCACAAACTGTACATGGAATATGTATTTAGGTAACCCTAAATTTGAATTCAAATTATCTTCATTAAAAATATACCTTAAATTTTACACTACTATATAATTTTAAATTATCTATTTCTTAGACTGTTGTATAGAAAATAATAATTAAGATATATACGTATGGTATGTCATAAATATATAGAGGAAGCAATGATAACATAGGTTTCCATATTTAATAGTATATACGTATATACGCATAATAATTTTACGGTGTTTGAGAATTTTAGGAACCGTCCAATGTGTCCAGATCTAATGGTTAAAAAATAAAAGGAACCAGTTATAAGGAACCTAAGTTGTGGACCGGTACCTATAATTTGTGGGTCAGGAAGTATTTTTTAAAAAATGAGTCAAAGGGTACAATGGTATTTTTATATTTCTTTCTCTCGTATGAGCCCAAATGGTCACGCACAGAAGTAATAATAATATATAATCATATATAATCGTCATAATTTGTGGGTCAGGAAGTATTTTTTTAAAAATGAGTCAAAGGGTATAATGGTATTTTTATATTTCTTTCTCTCGTATGAGCCCAAATGGTCACGCACAGAAATAATAATAATATATAATCATATATAATCGTCCCCCGGCCGGCCATCTCTCTTACTCCCTGGCCGGCCATCTCTCTTACTCCCGCCGCCGCATCCTCCTCACCGGTACCGCCGAGACCTAACTATATATTGCTTATATTGCTTGTCACGGTGGCTCCCGGCAGTCCCTCCTTCTTGCCGCCACCACAACTCCGTCACCGTCAGTCCGTCACCATTGCACGCTGCTCCATCCCTATTCGACCACGAATCCAGGCATCGGCGGATGAGCTTGCGGCACGTTATTAATTTGGCTGGGGTGGAGATGGCCTAATCTGAACTCGCATCTCGCGAATCCAGGGATCGTTGAATGAGCTCGTGGCGGAGTTAATTTGGCTAGGCGGACGAGTCGCGAGCGCCGTCCTCTTGCCGCACCGTTCTCTTTTCAGCCTTGAGGTTGGCGAATTTTTTTTAACCTTTTTCAAAAAAAAATTAAAAATAACCTCTGAGCAAATATTTCCATCTCGTGACTCTTTGGGTTGGTTACGCCAGCTAGCCCGCGTGGCACGACAAGATAAGTGACGTGACAAGCTTGCCATGGGGTTAACATGAACTTTTCTTATCACGTCAATACATGTGGCACGACAACGTGATTTGGTCGAGCCACTTTGCATATCGTGACGAGAGGCTGGACCATCTAAATAAAGTAGTATTTGAACTTTAATTGTTAGGGAAACTCGGCAGGCACGACATATAAGGTGTGAACATTTCATTTTAGCAACATATACGAGGCCAAGTGCTACATGTTTTGAAAATTTCAATTTTAAAGTAGGCTATGCATTATCCTCACACCCCACCTAGGGTTAAATTGGGAACATCTCGATAAAATAGTACTTAAAACTTTAATTGTTATGAAACTTGGCATGCACATTGTATAAGGTGTAAAGGTCTCATTTTACTAACACGTAGAAAGCCAAGTGCTACATATTTTCAAATACGTAATTTCAAAGTAAGCTATATATATATATTATCCCTTTATTCTTCTTAGAAGAGCTTCTGAGTGTTAAATAAATTCACTTCGACCTTTTGTTTTCTTCAGTTTAATTAGTTAATGAACCTAGTTAATGAACCCTAAATATTTTAAAACTCTATTCCTCTAAAGAGCCGAAGGATACAAAAGGTCGAAATGAATTTATTTAATACTTAGAAGCCGTTCTAAGAGGAATAGAAGGGTACTTTGAAATTATGCATTTCAAAAATAGCACTTGCCTTCTACGTGCCAGTAAAATGGGACCTTTACACCTTAATACAATGTGCATGCCAAGTTTCACGACATTCAAAGTTTAAAGGCTTATTTTATTGATATGCTCTCAAGTAGGTAACCATTTAACTGGAACCCTAAATGGGATATAGAGATAATACATATAGAGATAATATGTAGCTTACTTTGAAATTAAAATTTTCAAAATATATAACACTTGACCTTGTATATGTTGTACATGTCGTGCATGCTGAAACTATTAAAATTCAAATATTATTTTATTTAGATGATCAAAAGTGGGTAAATTAAACTGGACAAGCACGCCTCTTGCCACGCTATGCAAATGGCGCAACATAATCACGTTTCGCCCCACATGCATTGGTGTGACAGGAGGAGTCCCCCCTGCTAGTATGGCATCCCCCGCAAGTACGGTAGACTTGTCATGCCAGTACACGTGGCGTGATAACGTTATTCGATCACGAGATGGAAATATTTATTGGGGGTTATTTTTTAAAAAAAAATTAAAATTAAAAAAAATCAAGGTCAGCGGCTTCCTCCGCCCTGATCCATTTTGTGGGGTAGGAAGGTACTAAACTGACCTGTTTACCATAAACCACCCTTGGAGAGGAACCGCTAATTCCTTACAAATCTCTTAAAATACATGTAATAGAAAAAAAGTACTCCATCATTTTGAATTGCAGGTTGTTTTGAGATTTTTAGATACGTAATGTTTGCTACCATATTGTATAGTAAAAAGTATGAATGTAGACCAGCCAAAATGCGGAGCAAAACAAATGCGGAGCAGAGGAAGTAGCTAGTACTCCCCCATCCTAAATAACTATTCATTTTGCTTTTTTCTAATTTATAACTTTTACTATACACCTATACCTAGACATAGCAATATTCATTTTGACTTTTTCTAAATTTATAACTTTTACTATACACCTAAGACTTTATAACTTTTACTCATACACCTAGACATAGCAAGTTTAGATACATAGTAAAAAAGCATATTTAGATACGTTTAGATACGTAGTAAAAAAGCATATTTAGATACGTAGCATAGACATAGCAAGTTTAGATACGTAGCAATGCTTTTTTAGATACGTAGCAAAAATCATGTACCTAGAAAAATCAGAAAAACAAAAACAAGAAAAAACAGATAACTATTCGTTTTGCCTTTTTATAAATTTATAACTTTTTAGATAGCAAGTTTAGATACGTAGAAAATCATGTAACTAGAAAAATCAGAAAAACAAAAACAAGAAAAAATAGATAACTATTCGTTTTGCCTTTTTCTAAATTTATAACTTTTTAGATAGCAAGTTTAGATACGTAGTAAAAAAGCGTAGTTAAAGTCATGTAACTAGAAAAATCAGATAAACAAGAAAAAACAACTTTTTCTAAATTTATAACTTTTTAGATAGCAAGTTTAGATACGTAGTAGCAAAAATCATGTAACTAGAAAAATCAGAAAAACAAAAATAAGAAAAAACAGATAACTATTCGTTTTACCTTTTTCTAAATTTATAACTTTTAGATAGCAAGTTTAGATACGTAGTAAAAAAGCATAGCCAAAGTCATGTAACTAGAAAAATCAGATAGAAAAATCAGATAAACAAGAAAAAACAGAATGCATAGTAATTTGGGATGGAGGGAGTAATTTGGGATGGAGGGAGTAGTATCTGGAAAAAGAAACTAGTGCTGAAACGACGGTTAGGAAACAGCTTAGAGAGATTGCTGGCTACGTGCCTAACTAGTTGCGAGCAGATCATCACCTCCAGTCGCTGCGTGGCTTGCAGCCAGAGGCGAGGTACGCGACGAGGTCCTCCTTGGTGAGCGGCTCCGTTTCAGTGGCCCGCGCAGCCTCCTCCATCAGAGGGCTGGCAGCAGCCACAGCGACGAAGCGGCGCCGGCCACTGTTCTTGGGGACGAGGGCAAAAGGCCTCGCCGACGGCAGCACCGGTGGCGGTGGAACCAAGGTGCGGGCAGGCGTGGGCGCCATGAGAGCGCAGCAGAGCAGAGCAGAGCAGAGCAGGGCAAACAAGAGCAGGACGCTGCTTGCACGCCGGTCAGGACCGTGTGGAGATAGTGCAGCCGCTGCAGTTAGGAGCTTACCGTAGCCGGTGGGTCAATATATACTTCCTCCCTTAAAAAAACGATATCATTCTAGCTTTATCTTAAATTAGACAATGCAAATTTGATTAAACTTAAAGATATTTAAAAGTATCACGGTCGTTACTGAAAATTGATACAGTATAAAATTATATTTCATAGTAAACCTAATAACACTTATATTCAATAATAAAAGTTGCTACCAAGAATATCGATACTGTTTTCACAAACCTAATCAAACCGTTTTGACTTAATCTAAAGTTAAACTACACTCGTCTTAGCTTGTTTGGAACTACGATTACAAAATACAAATGATCTCTGAGATACTCGCCAATCATGATTAGTACTAGCTCGGAATGGAGATGCCGATTTCTACTCATCTTGCTGGACTCTTCTATTTCTATATAGACTGGCTAGTGCAATTTTCATGCTCGTGGCAAGTGATCCAGAGAGATCTGTAGACCGGACTAGCCCTCGGGACTCGAGTCCATGCGCCATGGCACTCGGCAGTCCCATGCAGCCATGCCCCTCCCGACACCTCTCGCGAAGACGTGGCACGGGTCCACACTTCCACAAAGACGTGGCGGCATAATAAAAGCTGGCGGCTGTAGATAGACAACATGGGCGGTCGATGTGCCGTGCGCGAGCAGATAGACGACGGCGGTTTAAAAATACGCCGTGCAGCATTTAAAGGTTGGGTATATGTTGCATGCTTATAATTACGCTGTATACACGGACAAATGTTGTGCTTGTTGATTTGCATTGGTACCAACATTTGCTCATCTCTGTTTAAATGGATGTGCACGTGGCAATTACTTTGTCGTAGCAAGTATTTCTGTTCATTTTAGATTTTCTAGTTGCATAACTTTTACTATACATCTAAATATAGTATTTACTATCTAGGTGCAAACGCTGTGTATCTGGAAAAGCTAAAATGAATAGTAATTTAGGATGGAGGGAATATAAGTTCATGGCAGAGCTAAGCCTCTTTGTTGGTACTGGATGCCATAATATTTTGCAAAGTTGGTACTCCCTCCGTCTTAAAATGTACGTTGTTTTGACTTTTTAGATATATAGATTTTTAGAAAATTATTATTAATGATTTTTTATAAATATTATTAATGGTTCATCGATGAGTTGGCAGCGGTAGCTCCGTGGGCTAGCTCTGGCGCCCCTGCCGGCTGGCTCAACACCTGCAACTTCTTTCGCTAGAAAACTAAGCACCTCGATGACTATAGCTGTGTACTCTATGGGACTATGGAGGTTCTTGGACATAACGTGGATCTCTCCTTGCCTTTCTTAGGCATGATCATGTCTGCTGGAAGAGCTTTTGGAAGCACTACTGCCTTCAGGAAATTAGTCATGGTGATCTTCTGATGCATCGGTGTCATAGAAACAGTCTTTTCTTTGATAATGGTCCACTTTCCTCCGGAAGGTGAAGAGCTTCGTTTAAGGAAGAGCTATATCTGGTTTTGCTTAAGGCTAAACCATCAGTAAAGGTTTTGTTAGATCAGGGCTGAGTACTTTTTAATCTTCCATTTTGCTAGGGTCTTTCGAGGGTCACATCTTTTTCTTGTATATAAAAAAGAACAGTTAGGGGCCTCCACTACTAATTTCATAAAAAAATGTTGTGCTTGTTTTTTGCTAACGTTGGTTGGTTCTTTTGTTGGGTCTGTTTTATTTGGGCCTTAAGCCTAAATAGTGAACACTAAGACAAGAAGCTTTGGAGACGTTGCGGGACTTTTTAGGCTCTTGTCGGTGGTTTACAAAATGTCGAAATAGCAGAGGGTGGCTCTAGAACACCGCACTTATCCAAAGAGTTTCTATGACTTGAGTGGCTAGAATATTATGTCTTATTTGAGCCTAGGGCTCGCCCATTTATAATCTTGGGAAACCGAACCTGTTCGGGGAGAAGACTCTTCTACCTTTGGTACGGCCCCTTCCATCCATGGTGCCCAGGGGCACTCTGGTCTTGTACCTTCGCTCTCCGTGGTACGGATGGTTTCCATACTCAGGGCGATTATGGCGGCCTTGTACGGGGACTTTCCGTACTGGAGGTAGGGTTGATTCAACAAACCCGTCCTTAGAGCTGACGCACACCTGGCCCAACCGAACCTATGGGTCTTGCAGAAGCTAATGGTGGGTCCTGTCCATCTCGCCAATCGTTTCCAGGATGGGGGACCTTCGGCCCTCTCGGGAGTCCTCCAGCATCCTGCGCGTACCTTCCCCGGATATACGCCCTTGCCTACTATCTAGGACTTCCAAGTGGAGAGGGAGAGAAGGGAGAGAGGGAGAGAGCCCCATCTGTCTATGTCCGGAGGGCTCCCGGTACATTCGGAGTTCTCCCGGATCGCACGGTCCCTTGGGCCCGTGACCCATGGTTGATTCCCCAACAGCAGCCCTTTCCCGGTAGGCTCCGAGAGTTAGCTCACGGTGGTCTCCAGGCCCTCTCCGGCCGGGCGTCTCCAGGCCGGATTCCTAGGCCATCAGGGAGGAAAAGGTCCAAGGGAACGAAAGCACGGGAACAAGTCCTCGCTGTCTCGAGGCATGTGATCTTGGGGTGCGGGTTTAGACTTCCGCGGTGAGGCGGGAGAAACTTCTTGGATCCAAGGTGGGTGGCACGTAGACCAAAGTGGAAGTCGAGGAGTCTGCTTAAACAATTCGAGTAAAGTTCAAATATAGTGTTGCCATCTGTAATAGAGTGGTATTTTTTGGAATAGATAAATTCTTAGATGCTATTTTACGTAACAGCAATGTTTCAATGATATTTTTCGGAAGTGACGATCTTTGAGTGCTATAGAAATAATTTTTCCTCCATTTAATAGTTATAATACTATATCCAAAGAAAATATGTCATACTTTAATTGAATTTTCAATATAAAAATTGACACGAATTCTATAAATCTTTGAAGAAAAATATAAGGCAAAGTCATGCACGGAGGGACGACGCTGGAAGCTATTGCACCTTGTTTCGAGCGGGTCAACAAGACGACAACAACAACAAAAAAATAGCGCGACAAGAAATAGGCCAACACATTATTAGTATCTATATCGCTCTACGATTTGGAGCCCTCAGAGCAATTCTAAGAGTTTACTAAAAATCATCCCCTAAAACTATCTATTGGAAGCTCTACTAAAAATTTATTCCTCCAAAATCATATCATCCCACAGTATATCCCCAATAATAAACTTCTCAATACTTTAAAACTGGTCATGTCAACACGTGGACCCCTCTGTCGCGGCCATCTCCAAGCTGCAAGACCGTTTACCAACCAATCCTGTAGCCCTATGATTCAGCTACATTTTTTACTTTGGCTGATTGCAACGTTGAGTGTAGAATCTAGAGAAAATTCGAGTTGAAATGGTAAGTTTCGTAGCCAAAACACTGAACTGAGTTCAGTTCCACCCATCACCCCGCTTCAGAGCAATATTTTTACTTTGGCTGATTGCAACGTTGAGTGTAGAATCTAGAGAAAATTCGAGTTGAAATGGTGAGTTTCGTAGCCAAAACACTGAACTGAGTTCAGTTCCACCCATCACCCTGCTTCAGAGCAACACCGCCATGCGGCCGGCGATGTCCGACGATCGCCCTCGTCGCTCAGTCGATGAGCAGATCGACCCAGCGCTGCCGAAGCTCGTACCTGGACGTGCTCCCATCCACGTTCATGCGTCCCGGCTCCTGTAACCAGTGCCCCCGACCTCCCTGCTCTCCTCCTCCTCCATTTTCCTTTCCGTTTGAGCAAGAACGAGCGCACACTGTCACCAACTTGATTCGCCTTCCACCAGCCGCCTTCCTCAAACCGCCCACATCCGACGCTTCGGCACCTCCCCAGCTTCTTCCTCGACCCATCCTGTCGCTCGTCATCCACTCACTGGCTGGGGATTCAAGTTTTTCTGTTCGCCACTGTTGCCACCGAGCTGAGCTCCTGCGCTGGCCGAATCCACCGCGCTCCGGCCATCTTTGTCCCATCCCTTGTGCCCGCGTCTCCTAGACCTCCCCAGCTCCGCCACTGACCACCTTCGACGAGCTCTGGCGACCAGACCGCCGGGAATTGCGGTTCCCATGGCCGCCCGTAGCCGTGAGCTACAGAAAATTCCGAGGACGAGCAGTTCGGGGGCGATTGGGGAAGGACCAGACTCACGCATATATGCGGGACGACGGAGGTGTTTTTTACGTCCGCGTATTTTTACGGGAAAGATTGAGGAGTTGGAGGTAAGTTTTTTTTTCTTTCCCCTAAATAAGGTTTTGGGGCAATTTTAAGGAGCTTTTGAAGTTGCTCTCAGGACGCTCGATGCTGCTCCTGCCTATCTCCTCGACGTGTGGCTGTTGCAGCGCTGGCCCACGTGCTGTCTTTGCGCACGGGAAAAATCGGCGCCTGCCTGCCTTCACGGATATTAACTATTTACCATCTTTACGGATGTCATTTTTTCAAAAACCATCCTAAAAATAGCACCTACATATTTGCCATCTAGAACGAAGCAATAAAATTATCATTCTTGCATACGTGGCGCGCCAGGTCATCAAGCCAGCGTGGATCGAGCATGGTAAATGACCATGATGCCCTCAACTTGCTCACGTTATCTGTTCCTTTCCCTCTCTCTTGACACTGACGCGTGGGACCCATATGTCAGGTCATCTTCAACCTCCAGATGCAGCCTCGCGTCCAGCCTGCCCGCGTCCTCTCCGGGGTTGGGGTGGGCCGGTAGCTCTCCGACGGGCTGAGCCTGACCGTAGTACTCCCCTCTGCTGCCTGTTTTTACACCGCTAGTCCTGTATCCATTTCTCTGTCGCCCCGTGTTGAACTCGGAACTTGGACGCATTGCAAAGGATCCTGACAGGATGCCGTTTGAAGCTTTTCTTTTACCCTGCCACTGGCACGCAGGATCGTTTTCCGTGAAAGAGCAGGAACGCCGTGGCGTGCAGCGTGCGTGGCAAGAGCTTGGGGTGAATGATCCTGGCACAGGACCGGTGTATCTCTCTCGTCTCTCCTCCATGTTATGTTCTGGCGCGTCAGCGTCAAGAGAGAGGGAAAGGAACAGATAACGTGAGCAAGTTGAGGGCATCATGGTAATTTACCATGCTTATCCACGCTGGCTTGATGACTTGGCGCGCCACGTATGCAAGAATAGCAATTTTGTTGCTTCATTTACGCGGAGATGGCAAATATGTAGGTGCCATTTTAAAGATATATAGCTTTTGAAGAGGTGACATTCGTAAGGATGACAAATAGTTAAATATCTCCGCAGGCGCTACCCTGTCGTGGGGGCCGTGCCAGCCGTCCCCACTGCTGCAGCCGGAGCCCCCTCCCTCCCCTGACGAGCCGCGCGACCCTCCTCCTGCCTCCTCCGACAAGCCATGCCACCCTCCCCTCGCTTCCTTCGCCGGCGAGCCGCCGCTCCCTCCTCCTACGAGACGCGATGCCCTCCCTCTACCCCCACTAGCGGACGCACTGCCCTCCCCCTCCCTCTGTTGGCAGGCCACGCCACGCTCTCCTCCCTGCCTCCCTTCCTCCGCCGACAGGGACGGTGCCGTTGGGTTCGGGGCCGCCGCGCCACCGGATCCACCGCCAGGGTGGAGCCAGCTAGTCACCCACCCCGCTGGGGAACGCCGGCTCGCTCTGTTGGGTCGTGCCGGCCAGGGCCCACGTCGACAGGATCGCTCGGGAGGCCTCCGTTGGGGTCGACCACGCTCGCACCGCTAGGGTCAGGGCCGGTCTGCCTTGCCGCCGTGGGAAAGCCAGCCGGCCATGCCGTGCCGCTTGGGGCCGCTGGCTAGCTCCGTCGGGGTCGCGCCGGCCGCATCTGCCACCGCCACGGCTAGGGCCGAGATGGCCGCGAGAGCTAGCCTAGCCACACCGTGCTTACCTCCTCTGCTGATGAAGCCGGGGCAACCTGCCGGCGCCACGCCTGCTTCCTCTGCCATCGGTGCCGGAGCCGAGGTGGCCGCGCCACGCCTGCCGTCTCCGCCGCCAGCGTGATGCTTATACGAGCGTGGCAGAGCGCGTCGTTCTTGCTAGTAGATAACAAGCTCGTCGAGATAATGCAGTTGAGCACTGCACAGGGATACGCCCATCCTACGCCCTGTTTGGATCCACCCAACTAAAGTTTAACTAACTAAAGTTTAGAAGCTTTCTTTTGGCTGGCTAAAGTTTATCTAGCTAAAGTTTAGCTAAGGGTGTTTGGATCCTCTAGCTAAATAGTAATTGAAAAGGTATATGTCTATCCAATCCCTCACTCCCACTTTAAACACTTTTCCCAAGGAAGGTGGATGGGCAATTTGGTCTTTTATCACTTTAGCTGCTAAGCAGGATTCAAATCTTTAGCCAGCTACAATTTAGCTTAATCCTGTTTGGATCCATAGCAACTAAACTTAGCCAGCTAAATTTTAGCTGGTGGATCCAGGGCCTTACTATTACTAATTTGAGACTCCTTTTGAAGTCTCCAGGTGAAACCATCTAGGATCCTAGGTGGACACCTTATAAAAAGAGAGAAATTCTCAAAAAAAGCAAAACATCTAGCCATCAATTAGTAGACTCAAATCATTACAACCATTGGATCTATTATGTTTTCTAAAAAATTACCCACCTATGCCATTATGAAAATAGTCTAAAGTAACCTCCTAAATATATATTCAAATTACCCACCTCTGCCATTATATAAAATAAACTAAACTAAAGTAACCCCCTAATCTTCATCAAAATTACCCACTTATGCTATTATAAACAATATTTAAAATACCCCTAGATTTGCAGCTAAATTTCCCACCACTAATACTTCAAAAACAATTTAAATTAATCCCTAAATTTACATCTATACTACCCGCATATGCTATTATTAAAAATAACATGAGGTAACCCTACATTCGAATCGAAATCACCTTAATTAAAAATATACACCGATATATGATTTTAAATCATCTATTTCTTACACTATTGGTATATTGGTATATGATATAATAATTAAGTTATATATGCATGATGTGTGTGACCATTTATAAATATATAGAGGAAGATATGAGAATATAGATTTCTGTGTTAAAAGTATAGCTCAAACTTAGGGTTTATTAAACAAATTAAATTCAAGCACATTATACAAAGTGAAAATTTAAATACTACAAATGTGGATGAAAAAGTTATAGAGTAATTACTAACTAAATCTATCAACAATCGGATGAAGATAATAACTATATATGTATATAAGTATTGTGTTTGAATATTAAACAAATGAGAGGTAGCTTAAAATTATAGAATGTGGCCTAACTTTTTTCTATTGTAGACTCCACATTAGTTCTCACGAGACACACTAGAAGGAAGATAAATCCTAAAAATTCTTATAAAAATTAAAAACATAAATTATGTAAACTCTAATAATCATAGTCATTAGTCTATTATATTTTCTAAAAAGTTACCCACCACTATTATTATAAAAATATTTAAAATAAATTATAAACCTATATCTAAATTATCGAGATCTATCATTAAAAAGATAATCTAAGATAATCTAAAGTAACCGCGTAAAATTACGCAATGCTAGAGTACTTCAAGCCACAGGCAATGGACCACCACCTCATAGTGCTCAAGCTGTATGGACCACCACCTCGTAGTGCTCAAGCTGTAGAGACGCCATCACCATCGCCATCGACGCATCTAGCATCCATGATGTCTAGCCTCTTGTGGAACTCCAACTGCCTTCTCCCTCAAGGCTGTTGAAGCATCTCTAAAAGCTACATTATTGGGCGTCTAGTCTGGTGCATGAGTGCTTCTCCAGTCCATATTGGAGCACATATTCAGTACCTAACACTCAGCATCAATTAATAAAGGGCTTTGCCCAGATGCGTGTTTGAACTTCGATTGCAGCCACCAGACAGTGCTCGGTTGCCTCTTGAAAACTTTTCGGAAATTCCGTTTAAACCTATATATATTGTTAATGATTGGATTGATGATGGAAGCTTCAACCTCTCCCGTTTTCTTTAGTTTCCTTGTATCATATGGTGAATTGCAAAGAACAATATAACTAAATTCCAAAGTGACTTCAGGACGAGAAACTGATTAGGATATACATATATAAACTGAGGTGCTGGTTTGTAGAACGGTAGTGCAAATGGAAAGGGAATCAGATTACGATGTATCTGCTGCTGTAACAGTGTTAATGTTCTTTGTTTGGTTGTCACGGTAATAACGTATGTTTCTTCCTTCATTTGATTTGCGAAAATCAAACATAATTGGAATAAGAACGACGGAAGAAGAAAAGATTCTGATTCATTCCATCTGACATCAAGAGAAACTCAACTGATGATTTTTTATAATGGAACTTTCTTATTAATTTCAAAGTTCTTACATCGAGCTGGCAAAAAAACAGCCTTACAAAAGAAATACAAAGAAACTAACACACTAATGATACTTAATTTGATAACTAGACTGCCGCCCATGTGCCCAGATAAAAAAAAACACCTTGGTCACATGCACTAAACGTTGCGATGCAGCAGATTACAGCGTATCTGCTGCTGTAACAGTGTTATCTTCCTTGATATAACCCAAGGGAATAAGTATATTTTCGTTTTCTATGTTAGTTTCCTTGTTAAGTATGAGTGAGTCCACTAGTTACCTTGTAATAAGAACCTCTGTAAGACCTTGATTTCTTCTTCTCCTTTAAGGTCCTGTTTGAATTCCATTTTAATAATTATAATTTAAATATAAACTAATTAAGTTAATATAGTTATATCCCTTTTCCCGTGGAGCTGGGATCTCTAACCCCTCTCGATTATTTTCTAAACCATATCAAACATCGGATTAGGTCTAACCACTCCTCATCCACTTGCGTGCCCTGAGCATACCTTACTCGATGTTTTCTCTTGTTGTGACCTCTGATAACTAATAAGTATACACGTATCGCCAAGAGCCAAACGTGGCGCTTGGACAGAGATCCTGGCTCGATTATCTAGCGATGGGCCACGGAAGACGACAGGACGAAGAGGCGGACTGCACCGCGGCGCTGCTGCTGTCCGGCGACACAGGGAAGCAAGAGCGAGAGGAGAGGTGTGATCCATGGAGGAGGGTGTGGGAGGAGTCGAAGAAGCTGTGGGAGATCGTGGGGCCGGCCATCTTCACCCGCACCGTCACCTACAGCCTCAACGTCATCATGCAGGCCTTCGCCGGACACCTCGGCGACCTCGAGCTCGCCTCCGTCTCCTTCGCCTGCACCGTCCTGGCCGGCTTCAACTATGGTCTAATGGTGCGTTCGTGATGCGTTTGCTTTGTTTCTTCCTTTCATCCTTATATTGTCACCTTCCTTCGCTGCCGAATCATAGTAAGTGTTCAGATGGTTTGGATACAAATCTGGTGCGTATTTGGAATGTGATTTAGACTGGCAAGAGCGTAGATTCAGAGATAGAACAGTATGGGATAGCACAGCACGCCAAGGCATTGCTATTCTGCTGATCGGCTCCATCCTATCCTGTCGCTTTGCAGCAGATGTTAAGAGTAAGAATAAATGGCCATGAGCTACGCGCTGTGTTCGGGGTGTGGCCTTCAGTCCCTGCACAAAAAAAAAAAAGGAGTGTTTCTGGTGTGGTGGTGAGAAAGACAGAGTAGCTCTGTTTTCATGAAGAAAACGCTAAATTGCGTCCTGATTTTCTAATTGAATACGGACTGGGGCTAAATCCCCGGAATTCTTTTTTAAAACAATTTCAATTATTACTGACCTTGAGACTACTCACTGAGAGTAACCTTACGAAGCCTCATGGTCTGTCAGTATTGTGCATTTGTGCTCTTTCACTTGTTAAAAGTTGTGTTGATGTGATATGAACGTGCAGCTTGGCATGGCGAGCGCGCTGGAGACACTCTGCGGCCAGGCGTACGGCGCGAAGAAGTACCACATGATGGGGGTGTACATGCAGCGTTCATGGATCGTTCTCTTGGTGTGCGCCGTGCTGCTGACACCGATGTACTTCTTCGCCGAGGACGTCCTCCTGCTAACGGGGCAGCCACCGGAGCTGTCGGCCATGGCGGGGCAGGTCTCCGTATGGTTCATCCCTCTGCACTTCTCCCTTGCCTTCCTCTTCCCGCTGCAACGATTCTTGCAGTGCCAGAGGAAGAACCTCGTCAACGCCGTCGCGGCCGCCGCGGCGCTCTGCATCCACCTCTTCATCAGCTGGCTTTTCGTCTCTAAGCTCCAGTTCGGGCTCGTCGGCGTCGCGCTCACGCTCGGCTTCTCGTGGTGGGCGATCACCGTGATGCTTTTCGTCTATGTCACGTGCGGCGGTTGCCCGGAGACTTGGCATGGCTTCACGGTGGAGGCGTTCGCCGGATTGGGGGAGTTCGTCAAGCTGTCAGCTGCCTCTGGTGTCATGCTCTGGTACGTTATGTGTAGTACTTCAGTATTTTGTTTAGTTTGATCATCTTCTGTTGTAATCCTGCAATGCTTTCCTAATAATGAAGTTATTTGGGACGTACGATGTGTGCAGCTTGGAGAACTGGTACTATAGGATACTGATCCTGCTGACCGGAAACCTCAAGAACGCAGCGGTTGCGGTGGATGCCCTCTCCATTTGGTAAGTTTTCTTCGTCTAATTGAGCTTCATGACTGCTAAGAGTATACACCTAAATAATGTGTTTTTTTGCTAATAATGTGGTAATGACCATAGATTGTTAATTTTCCTCTATGCAGCATGAATATTAATGGATGGGAGATGATGATTCCACTGGCATTTTTCGCGGGAACCGGGTAATTTCTTTTATTACAAGGGCAGCGCATATGTAGGCACACTACCGCGTGCACACACCATAGGCCACACTGGGCAGCCTTCTCCTTATACTTGCACTTTTCTAGATTCATAAATGTTATTATGCATCTAGACATACACATGAACTTAAAAAAGCTAAAACGTCCTACGAATTGGAATGGAGGAAGTACATAAAGAACAACCCTACAGCCTAATGGACTAGTGAATTGAAGTACTTCTTTTTTCAATTGAAGTAGCAAATTGAAGCACATATGCCTTCTATTAACTAGAAAAATACCAAACTGAAGCGGTTTAATAATGGAGTTTATAGACTTGTAGAAATGCTAATTTTGGGTTAACATTGGTCATTTGTTGCAGAGTTCGTGTGGCCAATGAGCTCGGTGCAGGCAACGGGAAGGGTGCCAAGTTCGCGGCCACTGTATCATCCACGACCTCGCTGGTGATCGGGCTCTTCTTCTGGGTGTTGATCATGGGCCTCCACGACAAGATCGCCCTCATCTTCACCACCAGTGCTGTCGTACTGGATGCCGTCAATAAGCTCTCGCTCCTGCTGGCCTTCACCATACTCCTCAACAGCATACAGCCTGTCCTCTCAGGTGAGTGAGAAGCAACTCTGCTGCCCTCTACTCTACGGCGGCCCAAATTGAAATTATGTGTGCCACATAGGAATTTCAAGAGAAGTGGTTGCACTCATGCATGAAACTGAAAAGGAAAATTAAAAAAAAAATAGAAGGTGCAGAAATCTTAGACCTCCTTTGGAACATAGGAATGTCGGAGGATTCAATTTATATTTATATAGAAACCATTGAGAACTTTTGGAACAAATAAAGGATTGAAATCCATCAAAATCAGTCAAAATTCCTAAGGAATTTCCCGGGCAAGGACAACATGTATTTTCTTTTAAGATTACTAAGAATCGTGTGTTCCAAGCTGTGCTCACAGCAGATTTTGCTCCCTAACCAAAACATGGTGTTATACCTCAGGTGTGGCTGTTGGGTCGGGATGGCAATCCACGGTGGCCTACATCAACATCGGCTGCTATTACATCATCGGCATACCCATGGGCATCCTCCTTGGATGGCTCTTCCATCTTGGCGTGCTGGTACCGTTTGAACCGTGTCGGGCACCTGCTGCTGCTCACATTGATCATGACCGGACCTAACATTTCCCGGTCGAATCTTGTGTACGTGCAGGGGATCTGGGCAGGCATGATCGGCGGAACCGCGGTCCAGACGCTCATCCTGGCCGTCATAACTGTCCGCTGCGACTGGGAGAAGGAGGTGCCAAATTTTCAGATGTTTCATCGTTTCCATTTTCTGGTTTGAGTGCCAATGCGCTAACCATTGGTGTGTGTTTTGGCGCAGGCCATGATCGCGATGGACAAGTTGTCGCAGGTCCAGTGAGCTGTGAGGATCGAATCGATCAATTCCAGACATACATAAGTTACCAATTATGGTCATTTTCCCCCCTTCTACCGAGAATCTGGAACCCTCACGAGCTCACACGAAATTGTAGAGAAATGGTAGTCACCTGATTTTGACACCGTTCCAAATTGTAGATCGTTTTAACTTTTCTAAATTGATAGATATTATTATGCACTTAGACACACACTATATCATAGATACTTAATAGTATCTATGAATTAAAAAAATCTAAAATGACCTACAATTTGGAACGAATGGAGTATAAATTTGTCGCCTACAATTTGGAACGGATGGAGTATAAATTTGTCGCATTATTCACTCTGGATCCGATCCATGCGTGGTATATCAGGGGGTGTTTGGGAGACGGAGCCCGTCATATCATGTTTGGACACTAATTAGCAGTATTAAATATAGACTAATTATAAAACTAATTGTACAACCTCAGGCTAAATCGCGAGACGAATCTATTAAGCCCAATTATTTCATGATTTGATAATGTTATGCTACAGTAACCATTCGCTAATAATAAATTAATTAGGCTTAATAGATTCATCTCGCGATTTAGCTTAGGGGTTCTGCTATTAGTTTTGTAATTAGCTCATGTTTAGTCCTCCTAATTAGGATCCGAATATCCGATGTGACATGGTTAAAGTTTAGATCTGGTATCGAAAAGAGGCTTAATCGAGGCGTCGCTTAATCGAGGTGTCTGCTTTCGGATCCCTTAACTGCTGTTGACTGGAACAGCAGTTGGATGTCTGGTCGGGGAAGCAGAAGCAGGCGGCGGTTGCGGCGGCGAGATCCATGACGTGACCGAATGGGCAAGGTCGACGCATGCAACAATGGTTTTCAGGGTGACGATGATGCGCAGCACGAAAAAGATCCAGGAATTAGGGCGGGTTTAAATACGCAAAAGCACGTGCAGCGTGCACCGCGCGACCGTATAGCGAGGGAGTTTCAATAGCAGTAGGATGGAGTCCAGTGTCCAGTTTGTTGCTAAGGTTGAAAATCGAGGTGGAAATTGGACTTTTCCGGTTTTCCCAAACAAAAATATCAAATTTGTTCGTGTGAAATTCATTCACTGATTACCGAACTTTGTGGCAGCTTCTCTATTCGTGTGCTTGCGATCATGGCCTGCCAATAGCACCATGCTAGAGTCATCAGTGGCCACATGAGCACTGAAAACCAGAATCACCAAAAAAATCATCGTTTCGACAAAAACGCTCACCTCTTTTTGGCAATACTCTTGTACAGGCATCATAGAAATAAAAAAAATAAGCCCCTCTTTTTTAATAAGAAAAACAAAAGCAATAGCATGTCGAGGCGTTCTTTTTTTATATAATGGAAGCTTTATTTATTTTCAAGTGTATCACATTGAGTGGATACAAACTCTTGAAATGCTCTTGGCCTCTAAGTAGCAGGATGTGCAAAACCTAAATAAAAAAGACGAAGCATATCCCAATCATTCTATTGACAAGCAATCCTTAGATTAGACCAACGCCCATGTGTTTAGGTAAAAGAAATTCTTTGGCCACCCGCGCCAACAGTAGTGATGCTGTAGCAGCCAAGTCCTATGAGATCAACTTCTGTAAAATAGTTCATGTTGGGAGCACTCTTAGTTTTGTTAATCTTATCTTTTTTTGGTTACACCATTTTGTCCCAACCGTAAACTTTCACGCATTTCGTGGTCCCCTATCTAAATTTTAGCAGAGAGGTTTTTCTAGATAAATTTCTTTTAAAAAAGCTACGTAATAATTTGTCAAAAAATTATACAAACAATTTTTTCAAAAAATAAACATTTTTAAATGTTCTAGAAAAACAGTATAATACTTGCCGAAAAAACTAAAAAGAGGAAAAAATAATAAAAAGGGAGGAGAAAAGCGCCGAGTCTGTTTTTTTGTTTTTTTGGCCAAAACTGATGAACAAAAGTTTTGTGCGGGCAGGAGACCAGCAGTAGCAGGTCGCCCCAGAACTCCACGGCGGTGAGTCCAACTCACAAAGGCACCCGCTGCGCAGCCCAACCACCACCACCGTCAAACAGGTCCCTTCCGTTTCCGTCTCACCGCACCCGTCTGACCGTCCTCCCATCCTCCTCCCGAACTCCGTCGCGCCGCCCGCCTCCCACGGGAACCACCGCAGCGCCCCACCCGCGTCCCCGCTACCCGACCGGAAGGAACCGACCCGATCGGACGGGCGGGGGAAGCGGCGGCGCCTCCCGACCTCGCTTCCACCTCGCCTACCCGACCGGACCGGCGGCCCCCGTCGGAAGATGCAGGGCGGCGTCTCCGGATTCCGTAAGCCGCCACCGCGCCCCTTAAACCGCCGGAATTTCGCGTCTCTCGCATCTCGTGGTTGTGATTTTTTTTCCTGATCGAGACGGTGCGGGTGCCGTTGTCTTTTCCCTTTTGGTTGCAGAGAATGCGCCGGTGACGCGGGCGGTCGTCGTCGCCAGCGGCCTCCTCTCCGTCGTCTTCAGCGTGCAGCGCCGGGCCCGCGCCCTCGGCATCTCATACCAGGTGTGCTGAATCTCGCCGTCTCTGCTGCGCCCGCACTTAGGTTTCTCGAATCTGTGCACTCATCGAAACGCGGCTACCTGTCAGCGCTACATGGCGACTCTTTGATTTGGTTGTGTGGGCGGTCTATTGTGTCTAATTGCCGGGGTTGTAGCTGATGTGGTGCCCGTGGTACTTCGGATTGATGCTAGGTTTACTCTGTGCCTCTGTTGTGTTGGGGAAACAGTGGTAGGTGAAGTTTCATCTTTTGCAGCTTAAATTGGTAACTAGAGTTTCTGTATTGGGTTTGTTGCTGAAGTAACAGTAGTGGCTGATGATTATCGGTGGTCTTTAGCAGATGTGTAAGGACAGTGTTTGTGGGAGGACATGAATTATGCTGTGTGTCAAGAGTGAATTGATATGGAGGATCTAGAACACAAACAATTTGGATGGCTCAATTCGGATTTAGTAACCTTGGGTAAGACAATTTTGTAGCTGAGTTGGGAATAAGCTCAAATGGGAGGAGTTTGGGGGTTGCTTTTTTCCCCAAATGGACGGGTAACATGGTTGGTAAATGGTTTACACATTAGTTTACAGAAATTGGCAGTGAACTTTTATCAGCATAAAGTCAAAGCGAGGGATCTGTTTATCCTGCTATTGCGCACCTTAGGCCTGTTAAGAGTTAGATGAAAATGCACTAATTACACCACTTAAAGCTTGTGGACCTGATTATCAGTTAACTACCATTACCATGGTCAGCCACAGAAGATGTGAGAAGCCTATGTATGTGAGAAGATGTAACAGCGTTGCATGAGAGGTGATCCCTCACTTCGATATATTGCACCATACGTGTGCACTGTATGATTTTAGGATACACTTGTGATTACAGAAGTTAATTCATAAGCAGGTGGCATGTAGGTCATTATATCGATGTGTCAGAGGTCAGGGGGCCTTGAATTGCATCTTAGAATTACCCAGGCAATGTGAAACTGCTGTGTAAATTTGGGGTTAGATCTGCTACTTATTCTTAACTGTCAATGAGTAAATCTACAATTCATATCTCATGCCATGGCTTTGCCATGAAAACAATAACCTTAATTCTCAGTTGGGTGTGGCATGAAATTTCATTAGTTTGCCATATTCATGCCCTTGTGTTTCATATTCTTTTCTTTTTGTGAGAGAAGGATGGGGGAATTAATTTTAACAATCAAATTATAAATTTGTCCTTTGAGCTCCATCTGCTATTCTACTTTAATGCAATATGTTGGCTGTATCGTTTTTGTTACTTGTCTAATCAATGGCTGCTATCTTGTATCCTTTGTGTATAAGAAGTTTTATTGTTCTTAGATAAAATCTGAAATCAGTTATTTCTATCATTTATTTCAGGACATTATAACGAATTTCCGTTTATGGAAGATATTCCCAGCTGTATTTGCTTTTCAATCAACACCGGAGTTAATGTTTGGACTGTACCTTCTGTATTACTTCCGCGTGTTTGAGAGGCAGATAGGCTCTAACAAATACTCGGTAGGTACTTTACCTTTTGTAATTATATCTAGTCTAGGTGAAAATGAATAGACAGCACCAATAAGATGGTATAAGGAGTAAATTGTACCAGTAGTCCCATTAACTGGCATGCCTTACACTTCTGATGTTGAACTTGAGAACTTAGCTTCCTGGTCTGCGGACTTGAAAACTGGTCCAATGCTGTGTAAGTTCTCAAGTGCATGTTGCTACCTAAGTCTTAACACATGCAATGCAGTGTTGTTGCCAAATCAGTTTCAGTTTGCAAAAAATTCTGAAATAAGACTAGTTATGTACTTAACAATCAGAGAATAATGATATAATGTTCATTTTTTTCCATCTACTGTGCAGGTTTTTTGCTTGTTCACTATCACAGTGTCATCACTTCTTGAGATCCTGTCATTGGTTATCCTGAAAGGTACATATTGAGGAAATGAGGCAAAATACTACATAATGTCATTTGGTGTCATTTGAAATCATATATCTTTTAGTGCAGTTGACAGCTATGTGTTCTGCATACTTCCTAAATAACTCCCATTCACTCTAAAAAAGGACCTTCCATTCTCCTGTTCTCTGCAATCATTGTTATAATTAGTATTAGATAATCAGGACATGACCATTTTTAATTGCAAAAGGAAATATTATAGTATACGTCAAGTTTTGATAAGATATCAGTCGATATGTCACTATGTCATTAATGCAAAGCATCGTTTGGTACAATTGCAAGCTGTTTGGTTCACTGTGCTGTGCTGCAGTATGATGTGGACTCAAGCTAGCTATATGGAATCTTTATGAATTCCAAAGAAGTATTTTGGTTCATATTCCAAAAATGAGTTCAGATAGCTAAAATATTTCCAAAGATACTGCATTGAAAGTGCTCCTGCAGTTTGGAACGTGGCATTTGTGTTTTTTTTTCGGAGAAAGTGTAACTGTATTATCTAGAGAAGACATCAATTCTTTCCAGAAGACTTAGGTAAATTGTCTTCCCTGATTCTATAGGAACTAGGATAGAACTCTTGGTTGAATGTTCTTCACCGTTTTAGAGTAGCTAACTAATAATTGTGTTAGATAAGCTCTGCCTTCTGATAATTTCACATTGTTTCCTTGTTTGAAAATTTTATTTTTGATTAGTGGCTTAATACCATGCCTTATTTTCTTTCTGTGTTTCAAAATTTATCTTATGTCAGTTGATAGCATAATCATGTGCTCATGCACTTGTTGTTTCGTTCTCTTCCAGTTTTGAGTTGTTTTTTTGTCTCTTTTTTTCTTGCAGATACAAACTACATCAGCACTCTTGCATCAGGACCTTATGGCCTCATATTTGCCTCATTTGTTCCATTCTTTCTTGATATCCCGGTCACATCACGATTCCGTATTTTCGGCGTAAATTTCAGCGACAAATCATTCATTTACCTAGCTGGTCTTCAGGTCAGTCTCTTGTCATAAACCATAACTGGATTTCTCTGCTTTTCCATTTTTTTTTCCATTGAGAAATCACATCTTTTCTATTTCACCTGGCAGCTTCTTTTATCTTCTTGGAAGCGCTCCCTTATTCCTGGTATATTTGGTCTGGTTGCTGGCTCTCTATATCGCCTAAATGTGCTTGGCATCCGCAAAATGAAGGTTACTACAGATCTATTCTCCAGTTTGTACTTCTGCATTGTTGTACTACATTATTGCTTAATGTGACAGATTGCTGTTAACTATAGTTCACCTGCTGATATTGTTCTCTGATTCAGTCTCCTGTTATATATTCATGCCTAGAATAATTTATCATCTCATATTTGTGAATTACTGGATATGGAATCCAACCAAACTAATTACTAGCTTGCTTGTTACATGCTCTTCCATGGGTCCTATCAAGGAAATACCATATAACCCCTCATAAGGGATAGAAAAGAATTATGCGCAGCCAGTGAGTTAGTCAGGTGTCCACATAATTGTATTTCATTAACTCTGCATCTTGAGAACTGGTGGTTTACCTATTTATTTGTTACCCCTGTTCCCTAGTTTTTTATTTCTTTTTTCTTGTTGCAATCACCATTTACCCCAAGTGCAAAGACTACATATTCTTTGATATGCACTACATATCTTCTAGGATGAATAATCTGCTTTCAGTAAATCAGAGTTAAAACAGTTTTGCTGCTTGAACTGAAAGTAATTTAGGTAAATGAATGATAGATTGTTTATCCATTTACCTCTCTAACTGCAGGAGTTTCTCCTATGGAGACTGTAGACTGTAGGGTAGTGGTATGTTTAAGTGGAGCACTGTTCTTTTGAACTTATGAGGGTTAAGCTATGGGTCTTATGGATATTAATTTTTTCATTAGATTATTATCTAAGCTCGAAATTTCTTACTGCTGTTTTTGCTATGGGCTGTGTTCTTGCTAGTTACTATTTTTGTTGTGGATGCATAGAATTTTCTTTCCTGAAGTTCCTGCTTCTTGTACAGATCCCACAGGTTATTTCATCATTCTTTGCAAGATACTTTGCCCCTTCACCAGGAAGTACATCTCGTCCCTCCAGAAGTCTTGTCGGAAACACACCATCCCAAACAGGCCGTTCTGTTCAGGTTAGCTTCTGAAGTTTGTAGTTAATTTATACGCACATTGACCTTGGATCTAGAATCCAGATATAATTTAACATTCTAGAATCTTGTGGTGATTATTCATACATTTGACACAGTTTCCTGTTTTTATGAAGTGCATTTAAGCATTCTTTAACTGACTACTGTCATTGAAAGATTAATCATTTCTCTTTCTCGAATACATATGATCATCCATTACATATAAATGCCTAGTTATAAATGCAAGTTTGCCTTTATGATTCATTGGACTGGGATTATATTATTGGTAACTGATTTATTGGGTTTTTAGGTCCCATATTGATTATCTTGTGACATTGTTGTGCAATTATTCTTGTTCTGCTACCCATCGTTTTTGCATTATGAGGTGCAGTGTTCACCTAAATGCTAAACAGTTGGTCACCCATTGTTTAGCCAATTATCTGGCTAAAAGTCCATTTAAATGGGGTTGGCTGGCCACTTTGAAACAGCATTTAAATGGGGTTTGGGAGAATTTGATGGGAGGGGGGGGGGGGGGGGGGGGCATGAGATTCTTGTCAAGTTTGAATTGCTAAGCATTTTCATGGAAGAAAACAAATGGGCAGGTGTTGTTTAGTTGATCAGTATGTTGTGCATTACTGACTTAGTTTTCTTTCAAGCAGAATCAGTCATCAACTGGATTTGCACCTATCGTGGAACCTCCAGAGTCCTCTGTTGCTATGCTGGTCTCAATGGGCTTTGATGGCAATGACGCTAGACAGGCACTGATGAGAGCTAGAAATGACATCAATGTGGCAACAAACATCCTACTGGAAGCACAGTCTCGTTGAACTGACGTACTGCAACTTCGTTGGCAAGCCATTGACGACGGACTGGTTGCATTCCAAGATGAACAGACAAAATGACCACACGGACTACAGTTTCTACCATGATTTGGAGTTGTTTGATATCTCCTTCAAGGTTGACAGTTTAGGAAATCAACAAACATCCGCTGCAGTTAGCTTGATCGTGTCAATACTTAGATGCCTCCACCGTACAGACAGAATGTACTACTCCAAATTCAGCTTGTAGGATAGATGATACATACATTCATAGTGTAAAATTCATCAGAGGTTTACAGCTTTTGAAGATGAGATGTGGATCACGCTTAGTTACTTCATGTTGCCATTCATGTGTTTCAATGGATACGAGGGAATGCCATTGGGGCCTAATAAAATTTGAACACCTTAATGAACTCATGTGCCTTTTATAGTCGATGTGATTTAGGCTAGACAAATCGAATGAAATCTGGAGGCTAAAGCTGGTTCATGGATTTCTTGTCAATTTATTACTCACCCTGGGAAGTGGGGAACTACGAACCATAACATGCGCTCGACGGATTCCCTTGTATTCATTGGAACACATGGATGGCAGCATGAAGTAGTCATTGCTAGATTTAGGCGTTGCATAGTGAGTGTACTAGTACAAAAAGATATTACTGCTGAATGGCTCAGGCTGGGCAGTTTTAGATAACGTCGCATCAACAGAGATGATTATATCTGCCAAAAAAACAAATCATCGAGTTGCATATTGCACGTAAAGGATAGTAAAAATCAAACCGATACTTTAGGACAGCGGTCTAAGCACAAGGCTGCTTCCTTTCGTAATCAGGACGAACAGGGCGGAGCGCTTCTGAACACAACACAGAAGTCAGCATCAAAAGTCACGACAGAAGCTAGTTCAGGATACGCGTCGACCCGTGCTCTGCAGTCTGCATAATTGTCACCTCCACAGCCACCTTCTTGAGCCGTTCAGATAACCAACCGTGAAAGCGCAGCGCCCGCATCATTGTCAGCGCAGAGGGATGGATCTCTTCAAGGCTCGTGCGCCATCTCATCATCAATTCCTTTATCCTTGCACTTCTGCCTGATGAATTTCCGGTATACCTATACACAAAATGTTAGTTCACCAACCAAAGCACAACCAGACTAATGCCATGCCACTACAAATTTCCGGAAGGATAACAATGAAAGGCATCCATATACTGAAAATATACATAAATCTATTTATGCTAGCGACAGAATTATGTATCATTGCTTTGAAAGTCCATTCCAGTGAAGTCTGAATTCTTAACTCAAGAATAACAAGTACTAGAAGTCAGAAAACAAAGCCAAAACCAGAAAACTATAGCAAGGTCTAGGCATGAGGACTCGGAGAGCGTGAATTACATAAGCGATGTGGATAGTTCAGTATATACCTCACTAGCATCAGGTAACTCCTCAAATCCATTTGGCCGCCAGGTGCTGAGCGCGTAGCAGTTGCTGTGAACATCGACAGTTTCAAGTGCACCAGGAAGTGGCTCATCCTTAACGAAGTTGAGCCGGGGGGCAGCTTCTAAAGTTGAGATGCTTTAGTGATGGCAGGCGGCTGAGGCCATCCAGGGAACAAAGATGTTCGCAACATATAAATTGTAGCATTAGAAGTGAGGGCAGTTCGAATTGCAGGGAAAAGCACTTCCGATATTTCAGGTAACCAACTTTCAAGGTCTGAAGAAACTGCAAACCCAGCAATTTCAACTTGCTGCAAGACATAATTGATATTTCTGATACGAATTGGAGACGAGGAATGGAGTTTAAGTTTGGGCACCTCTCAATCGACAACCTGCGGAGCGAAGGGAAATCTCCATTCAACATGTCATACCAACCCTCTAGATTGTACATATCACACAGCTTCAGCGTCTCTAGCTTCGGGAAGTTCTTGCTATTGATGATGATGCCAGCGGCACAAAATTCAGAAGTTATCACTTGAACACCTCTAAGATTTTGAATGAACAGGCATCTGAGAACTGGAAGAGTGCCGAGAGTTGGGAGCTTCACACAATTATAGCAATTATCAAGTGTTATGGAGACTAGGTCGGACAGGGTATGATCTGCGATCCAGCTAGGGAACTTTAGACCGTAATAACCTTTAATATTCAGTTCTTCCAGGAAAAGATGGGGTTTGAGTGCATCAAGAACATGTTCTGCAGCATATATCCGGTCGTCGCTTTCAACATCTTCTCCACTGGGGCACCACTCCAGTGATAGTTTCTTAAGCTTCTTTGTAGCTAGGCAAGCTCCCTTTGCATCCTCCGCATTTTCAACATTATTCAGGCTTCGGATGTGAAGACACCCTTTCAGGCTATTCAGATGTGCTAGTTCAGAGAGTTTGCAATTCCACGAAACACCTCCTACAGTAAATGTTGTTAAAGTCTGGAGTTTTGTTAATTGCCCAATTCCAGGAGGTACATAAATCGTACCATGCTCTTTAGAAGCATCAAGATGATAAAGGCTAGTCAAATTCTTGATATCAATTGGCAGCTCCACAAGAAAAGCTGAATTTTGCAGCTCCAAAGTTTGCAAATTGAAAAGTTTGCATACCGAATTGGGAAGTCCTCTGAGGTTTGTGTTGTTCAATCCAAGAAAGCACAATGAAGTTACATAACCAATAGATTCTGGAAGTTCCCTTAGATCTGTTTGACTCAAATCCAAAGTCTTCAAACATTTAAAATTGTGAAAGAACTCATCAAGGGCCTTAACATCCATAACATGGAACTGACTATCAATAGATTCCAACTGAGATTTACAAACAAGTAAAAGCGTCCTCAGTTCTCTTAATTCGGTGAAAGAGCTGAAGTATATTTCTGAATCAAATTGTGTGGGAATAATTGATAAGTGATGAACATCTTGTGGTATGCAATGTAACTCATGATCATGTGCTCTGAAGAATTTGTTACCAGAAGCTGACGATGCAAGATGAGAAGAGAACTCATGCATCATATACCTTTGTTCATTGAGCTTACTAGAGGGACAACGGTCGAAGAATGATCTGCGCCATAACTCATCGAAGGCATCTTCCTAGTCGTCGTGTCCATCCTTTTCTCTTTCTGGTACAATGAATCCTTGCGACATCCAAAGCCTTAGTAACTTCGCTTTATTGTAAATATAGTCCTGTGGAAACATTGAGCAGTATAAAAAACACATCTTCTGGAAGCATCTCTCTAGCCTAAAATCTAATATTGCTAATATTAAGCTAGTTCTTTCCTTCATGGAAATTCTAGAAGAATTTCGAGATCTTACAGTCCCATAATGGAATTTCAAAGCCATTTTATCAGAAAAACTGATCGCTTCACTCCAACAGCAGAGGATATATTGGAAACAAAGGAGCAATATTACATGGGTCAAATTTGTAGATGAGGGGATGAAGTTTTTCCATGCGAATGCTACTATCAAACACAGGAGAAATTTTATCACTGCTCTAGAAGATTCTCAAGGTATACAACAGACAAGTCATCTTACTAAAGAAAAAAAAATCCTTTGGGATGCTACAAAGAACGACTAGGTACTTCTGAACCTTCTCTTATGTCTTTTACTCTTGATCAACTATTTCAAGCTGCAACCAATCTACATTGTCTAGAGGAGCCATTCACACAAGCTGAGATTGATGCTACCATTCAAGGTTTACCTTCAGATAAAGCTCCTGGACCTGATGGATTTAACACAGACTTTATTAAGAAGTGCTGGCCAATTCTTAGACAGGATTTTTATGACTTATGCTATGCTTTCCATTCTGGAGATGTTTGTTTACAGAGCATAAATGGTTCTTTCATCACTCTATTGCCTAAGGTGGAGGGAGCTTGCAAAGTTGCTGACTATAGACCCATATCATTGTTGAACATATCTATGAAGCTTTTGACAAAATTATTGGCTAATAGATTATAGAAAGTTATTATGGATCTTATTCATAAGAACCAATATGGTTTCATCAAAACTAGAACTATACAAGATTGCTTAGCATGGGCTTTTGAATATTTATACTTGTGTCACAGATCTAGAAGAGAGATAGTCATTCTTAAGATGGATTTTGAGAAGACCTTTGATAAAGTAGAGCACTCAGCTATGCTGGATATTATGAGGCATAAAGGTTTTGGTTCATCGTGGCAGACTTAGATGAAGTAAATCTTTACCTTAGGTACTTCTGCTGCCCTGCTACCTGGGAAAACTTTTCACTGCAAGCAAAAGAGGAGTCAGACAGGGAGATCCCCTCTCACCTCTATTGTTTGTGTTGGCAGCAGATCTCTTGCAAACTGTGATTAATGATGCCAAAACTCAAGGCTCTCTGACACTGCCAATACCTTTACTGCACAGTCAAGATTTTCCCATTATACAGTATGCTGATGATACTTTGATTATTATGGAAGCATGTCCAGACCAATTGCAGACTCTCAAAGATATCGTGCAGAGGTTTTCTGTATCCACAGGTCTTAAAGTAAACTATGCCAAATCAATGATGGTACCCATCAACATTTCATAGGAAAGACATATCCAGCTTTCACAGCATTTTGGCTATTCTAGAGGGAGCCTTCCCTTTACATACTTGGGTTTGCCATTGGGTACCACAAAACCTACTGTTGAGGAGTTCCTTCCTCTGGTTTCCAAATGCGAGAGAAGATTGTTAGTCACTTCCTCTTTTTTATCACAGGTAGGGAGGTTGCAACTTACAAATTTAGTCATCACAGCCCTACCAATGTTCCATATGTGTACTTTTCTCATACCAAAAATGATATACAAGCAGATTGATAAATACTGAAAACACTGCTTATGGAGAGGTTCAAATATTAATAACAAAGCTCCACCAAAGGCAGCTTGGACAATGGTCTGTGTTCCTAAAAAGCAAGGTGGTCTGGGTGTTTTTGAACATTAGAACACAGAATGAAGCTCTGCTTTTAAAGTATTGCCATAAGTTTTACAACAGGATGGATATCCCATGGGTGCATCTAGTATGGGAAAAATATTATTCTCATGGTCGCATCCCAAATCATATCAAGAAAGGGTCTTTCTGGTGGCGAGACTTGTTGAAACTTCTGAACAAATATAAAGATTTTTCAGTGGTACATGTCAATGATGGAAGAACCTGTTCTTTTTGGGAGAACATTTGGGAAGAACACATCCCAGCTCAGAATTATCCACAGTTATATTCTTACATCAAAAAACCTTTCATCTCACGCAGGCTGCTCATTTAGTGGATATACAACAGTTGTTTACTCTGCCTTTGTCAACACAAGCTTTCCATCAGTTAATTCAGTTGGCTGCAGCATTGGATAATTTGGTTCTTAACACAGATTATGACACATGGACTTATATCTGGGGTTCCTTTTTCTTCTCCTCATCAAGAGCATATAAGCATCTTTTAGGTTTCAGTCAGGTGCATCCAGTTTTCAGATGGTTTTGGAAGTCTAGATGCCAAAATAAGCATAGAGTGTTTTTTTGGTTAGCTCTCAAAGATATGCTATCTACAAGAAACATTCTAAGGAGGAAAATATGTTTCTACCATCTTATGATTGTGTGTTATGCACACAAGGTGTTGAGGAGGATTTATTTCATTTGTTGATTGGATGCCCTTTTGCACAACTGTGCTGGATTAACATTGGTTTGTTTGCCAATCTAGATCATGAGCCATATGTGGTCCTGGAAAGTTTCAAGGCACAGCTGCATGTTCCTTTCTTCATGGAGATTATTATCATTATGTCCTGGTGCATCTGCATCTGGATGGTCAGGAATGACTACATCTTTAAAGGCATTGCCCCATCATTATCAGCTTGTCTCCAGCATTTCAAATTCATCTTTGCTCAAGTTATGCTTCGAGTAAAAAGAGCCTTGGAAACCTCTCAACAGCGTTGTTAGATGTGTGCAGATCTCTGCATTACTCTCATGCAAATCATCCAAGACAAGCAAGAATTTCTTCCCAATAAGTTCTTCTCTCACTAATTCCTCGAGCTCATCTCTCTCTGAGCCTGCATGAGACACCAGTAAGTGATTCCACGACAGATCTGAGTAATCCCTCATAATCGCACACATCAGATAAGCACATCCATGATCTGGCTTCAAAGGATGTGCACATAGTGTTATCCCAATAAACAAGAGAAGCGAGAGTCGTCTTGCCGAGACCTTGAGCACCTACGATGCAGATGATGGTGAAACGCTTGTTGCTGGGGCCATGTGACATAATGAGCTCCATGATATCATGCTTTTCACTTGCCCTACTGACGATCGCTCCATGATTATTATCTACTCTGCTTATCGTCTCCTTATGCTTATCTTCTTCAACTACTTCTATGATCTCTTGCTTGTTGATGAATGAGGAGCTTGATGAGGTGGCGTTCATCTGCGCGGCCTTCTGAAGATACATGAACTGTTGCTGGTCAGCAGCTTCGGAGGCAGTGGCGGACCTGGGACTTGAATGGAGTCCGGGCAAATCACAAGGCAACTGCTGCTCTTCTCATCTCTGAAAGAACAGATAAACGGTAGATTTTGACTGCTAACCCTTGTGACTGTTGCACCAGAGCCTGGACAGGTGCCCAGGGTCGCCGGGCCCTGGGTCCGCCCCTGGTCGGAGGCGAGGGTAAGCCTCGAGGCCTTGTCAGGGCAGCTACGCAGAGCAAGCTCTTGGAGGCTAATAACACCACCCCTGGCGCTCTCCTGGGCGAGCGTGTCGCAGAAGGCGCGGTGGGTGATGAAGCTGTCCCTCCTGCGCGCGCGCACGGCGGCACGGCGAACCACTAGTCAGTCAACGGAACTGTAGGCACGAGCAGTCGAGGGAGTAATATATAGGGCACTTCAATCAGAACGGACCGGGAGAAGAGAGTGCCGCAGTCGCAGCGGTACTCGCGGGTGCCGCAGACCTTGGAGTGGGCCTTCCAGTCTGATTGCAGCGCGTAGCGCTTGTCGCACTTGTCGCACTTCCACTTCTTCTCGCCGTGCTTGCGGCAGTAGTGCTTCTTGATCCCGGTGAGTTCGACCAGCGCTCTGGACGGATCGTGGTGCACGCACGTCGGATCCGGGCATAGGTACACCCGGCGGCGCTGCGCCTGCAGCTGGTCCTTCTGCTTCAGCTTCCATGGCAGGTTGTGCCCGCACCGGTGCAGCTGCAGGTTCTGCTCCCGCTGGAACCCCTTGTTGCACAGCTCGCACACGAACCGGTTCGTCGCCAACCAACGAGCCCGCAACCCCCCTCCCCCTACCTTTCATCCTTTCCTCATTGCCGTTATTCCTCAGCGTCGCTCCTGGTCACCTCTGTGCAAGTCGCCACTCACCGGCGGGACAGCTCTTGCTCCGCGCCGGTGCACAACGCCGGCTTGCCAGCACAGATCCACCGGCGACCGAGCTGCCACTGTCACCGGCGTTGCCACTCGTGCTCACCGCCGCCAGATCCAAAGGCAAGTGTAATAATGCCTTACTTCAATCGCCATCCGTTCTCCTCAAAAATCATCTCCTTACTAATGTTTATTGATGCAATTCGTCGGTAGGGCGGCCTCATCTCTTCGGCGGGTGGTGTCCTGGCTCTTCTAGATGAAGGAGGCCCCCAACAAGAGAAACGCAGTGGGCAGACTCACAGACGATGTGCTTGTCGACATCCTTCGTCGCCTCCCCGCCCGGTCCTTGTGCTGCTGCAAGTGTGTCTGTCGCTCCTGGAAGCGAGTCATCTCCGACTCCTACCACCGTAAGGAGTTTTCCCAGACTGTCGCCGGCTTCTTCTATGGCAGCTGGTGGAACGGCACTCGCCACTTTACTAGCATCACCGATGAACGGCCCTCCTTGTCCTTCTTGCCCTTCCCCCTTGATAAAGTCCTGGTCTCATATTGCTACAGCAGCCTCATCTTCTGCTGGTGTGTTGGGCCTGATGGATTACGTCGCTATGTTGTCTGCAATCCGATGACCGAGAAATGGCTTGCACTGCCGCGTAGCATCCGTTCTGTTGGTCAGGCTCACTTGGGTTCGATCTGACAATGTCCTCACACTTACATGTGATTGAATTTGTGGAGGGTGCGTGTGCGTGCGTAGGTCCTCACACTTACATGTGATTGAATTTGTGGAGGTGGAGGGTGCGTGTGCGTGCGTAGGTGTGGAGATCTAGTCATCTAAAATTGCAGCATGGATATTTAAGGAATCTAAATGGGGCGAGGGTATTGTACTACGTTCAAAATCGAGAACTGTTTTCCTTAATGGTTTTATGCACATGCTTGACTACTCTGTGATAGTTGCTGTGGATATGGAGGGAAAGACATGCAGGACAATTCATAAACCATGTGGTGCTGAAATGTCCATCCATCAAGCTCAGGGTCACCTGTGTTTGTGTTGTGCTGATTTTCATAATATGTCTGAGCTTTTAGTGTCGATACTTGAAGACTATGGTACTAATAAATGGAGATTGAAGCATGTTTTGAACACGGAGGGGCTATTTGGACATATCAATATTCAAGTTGGTTCTGAGCTTTGTGATGCGGACTACAGAGTGATTACAGTTCACCCAGAATGGAATTTGATTTTCTTTGTTGGGGAGGATAGAACACTGATTGCATATGACATGGACCGCAGAAAGGTTCATGTCATCCATGCCCGTGTCATCCGCTTTCGTAAACCAAGAGGGCATCTCCATATGGACATGCCTTACTATCTTCCTTATGTTCCATTGTTCATGGACTCATTAGCAGAGCAGTAAAGGTTCATGTGCTGTATTTTGTCGTTACGACATGTCTTTGTTCAGGTAGGTAGTTGTTTTGATCCTATATATAGGTCAATTTTGGCTTGTTAACTATAGGAATGGTATGTTCAATATTATTAATTCCGCTGCTTTGTTCAGGTTGTGGAGTCTGAGTGTTTTTCAACAATTTTCCTGCGATATATAAGAGATGAAGAGGGGCTCCATGGTGCATTGACTACCAATCCGAAGGATACACTAATTATATTCATTTTACCTTGTAAGCAGGAGTGCCACATAGGAGGAGCACAACTACGACGCCGTTTTACCTTTAGTATGCAATCTATGTCCATAGCCTCAGTTAAAGGAAATAGCAGCAAGTAATCATCACTGGAAACTTGCCAAAGCCTCAGGTATAAGTAGCATATAGTCATCACTGCAAACTTGCCAAACCCTAAATTGACATTGTTTCAACAATCATTCAGAGATGGTTGTGCAAAGCCTCAATAGTTACTGGATATAAAGAATACCACTAGCTCCTTACCACATCAATATATGTGAGACTGGCCCCTATTGGCCCACATCTGATTAGACATTTCATCCTTAAGGATTGCCCAAGCTAGGCTGTCTTCATCGGCAACCCCATGGCCATGTGGTACATTGTTGTTGGGCACCTAAGAAGTTTCAAGAGGAACTACATCTATGCCATGTTCAAGTATCTGATTATGTAAGGTGCAACAAGCAAGGACCACTTGTGTCTTGAAGGGATGGAATGGTTCGCTGTCAATAATGTAGAGCCCCAAATACCCTCTCCATGCATGGTCACCCTCAAGCTGGAATGCCTCAAGTTGAATAACTCTCTCGGATCAGTTGGATAGTTTCTACCACCATACTCTCTAAAATGGTACCTAGTGCCCTGTAAGGAGAGAGGAATCTAGGTTGACATGCATAGCCGGCATCTACTAGTGCGAACACATGGTGGGTATGTGCCCATGTGTGTGTTGGTGATGAGTAATTGTCAGGAGATGATCAAGCTTTGGTTTAGTATTTGAGACTAACCATAGGTGAGTATGGTGTTGTGCAACATGTCTCTTATCTTGTGGTGTGTAGGTGTGGAACACTAAGATGGTCGATGGCAATGACCTCGGATCGAGGGACCGAGGGCCGAAGGACTGACCGTGGGTGGATAACACTTGGCGACGTTGACAAGAAAGTGTACACGTGGAGACGACGTAGATGACACATGATTGAGGTCAATACATGGGCATACAAAAATCCCTTAGCTTTCTTTTGCCGTGTTGCAAATGAGCATTCTAGTAGCGTTGGTACATATTCTGCCAATCAAAGTTCTCAAATCGAAACAATCATAACAGCAGCACTGAAGTATCTCAAATTGGCAAGAATTATTCAATCATCACAAAGGAAGTTGAGCCACAATCTCAACTCACATCAGTTACACAATGGCAATTCAACACTACTAGTCTGCTGCTAGTCTGAACTTTGGAGTTGGGCTTCTCAAGGTGCTGTTGTAAACTTTATCTGAAAGCCAATGTCCAATGGCCATCGTCCTGTAGGGGCTGTAGGCTTTGCAGCAGCAATCAGCAGCCCTCATCCTCCCGTGGCCCGTCGAAGCATGAACCATGAAGCAGCCGTCGCTGACGCAAAGATAGACCTGCTTGCCTGCTCTAGTGCCGAGGGAGGCCACGAGCAGCAGCAGCAGGCCGGCGGCCATCTTCACGGGCACTGTAGCGGCGGCGAGTGCCTGGAGCACTCGGTTCCTTTGCGGAGGATGAGGGCGATGGAGGAGAGAACTTGCACGGGCACCTGCTTGCCTGCTCCAGCGCCGGGGGAGGTCGCGAGCAGCAACAGCTGGCCGATGGCCATCACGGGCGCGGCGGCGGCGGCGAGTGCCCGGAGCACTCTGTATCCTTTCCCTTTTGCGCTTCCTGAATATGGGCCGCATCGATTCTATGGGCCAACGCAAGAATTGGACGGCTTCCGTGTTTGTTTCGGCGTGCCGTTGCATGCCCAACGGACGTCATCGGCCGTAGGTACCGTCCCTCTGCTGTCTATCGTTATATGCTAGAGGAACTGGTTCCAGGACCTCCTAACCCTAGCGGAGCGTTCCCCGACTGCCCACTCGCGGCCGCACCTGCGCCGGGGCGCCGCACAAACACAAAACCCTACATCTCGACATCTCGCAGTCCGGTGGCAGCGACAAGCTAGTCTTGCGGGCGTACGTCGGCGGCGTCACGGTTGACGGCGACTCCGGCCTGCGGGGTGGTCGGGGACGCGTCTGACGACTAGCTAGTGATTCATCGAGGGGAAGTTGCGCGATGTAAGCGTCTGTTTACTCATTTGCTCACTGTTATAGTTGCAATTGCTCACGGATCTGTTCCAGTTGAGTTATACTCTACATCCAACCTGAGTTGGTTATGCTTGGATTGTTGCTTGTACGATGTGTTGGCCTAATTAAAATCACATGTACATGTTGTCTACGAGTAATGTTTATCCATCATACTCCCTCACATCTCAGAACCATCAGAGATTTTTGGTTCCGGTTTATATTTTCTAAAATAACCTTTAAGCTAACAACCATGCATATGTTCTGTTTTTTTTTCTATAGGGAAATTCAGACATCACAGATTTTGGATGGGGCTTGTTACGATCTGTAGCTTAACTTTAAGCTAACATCCACCTACATACGTTACAGCTTTTTCCTACAGCAAAATTCCGAATTCTCTTCTTTCTAACCATGTATGAATGTGGCCAGTTAAATAACTTTGTTTAGACTTGCCCACTTCATATTGGTTTGGTTGCTTTCTGTTATGTTTAGATTTTTTTTTTGGTGCTGTGCCCTTTCTGTCAATCTTAGCTGGCTGCTAGGAACTTGCTACCTGTGTTGTCACTTCTTCATTGCCAATTTGCCATACAACACCAAGTTTTGGATAGATTTGAGCCTTTTTACATTTATATGCAACGAATCAGGTCAATCTAGTACTGATTTTGAGCACATGCTTCGCCATTGTGTTATTGTTGATAGTATTATCAATGAACCTAATACCTTAAGGTTGACAAGGTGCTTCATTGTTTTGATTTCCATTTTTTTTTGGGAGGGGGGGGGGGGGTATTATAAGCTTACAGAAGGGTCTTAGTTACTGTACTAAGCATTTGCATTTTTTTTTCTGCTTCAGGACTGCAAAGACCCTGCGGAACAAGGGGGGGACTACTGATTACACAAAAGGTGTGAGCAGGGAGCAGAGAGCCATAAACAGAAGGAACAAACTGGAGTCGTCACTAGTTTCAAGTGGGATTAACTACCCAGAATCTTGTTCTGACAAGAGAGCCTGGAAGCGCATGAAAAAAGAGATGTTCGAATGTGAGTAGTTGATTTGAATTTGCTGGTTCTTTCTTTTGTGGCCCATATTGCTCTAGCAAAGCACTCACTCAGTTGTGGTGTATCATGTTTATTAATCAGATCGAAAGGCTAGATAGGCATTTCGTAAATTTGAGGAGAATCAATGTGCTATTGCTGTGCAACGATTCGGTGAACCTTTTCGTGATAGAGAAGTTTCAAACATTGCTTTTGAGGAGAGGTCATTTGGTGAAATAGTCAAACCTGGTCAAATAACTTATCCAATCAGTACTAATTATGTTGTGGATTTGTCTTCCTTGGTCGTCTCGCTCGCTTTGTTTGATGGTGATTGTGCTACTTACTTTGCAATTTTCCTAAATTGCATTTAATCACCACTTGACATTTAAATCATGATATTGTCCAGGAGATAAGATGTTATTTGCATGCTCGGGCATACCTTTACCTCACGGAAGAACTAGAGAAAGCCTAACAACATTTGTGACATCAGCACATTTGGTTAGACAATTCAACGAGAATAGAAATAAAGATGATAAGTTGAGGGTTGGTGCTGCTAATCATTGTGTTCCTTGATTTTTCTTTGTATATTCAAGCTAACTGTGAACATTCTGAGCTTGTGCTTGTGTACTGCTTTTATTTCTGTAGGTTGCAGTGCGCCTTCCTAATAATAGAACTACCGATGGGTTCTTAGGACTATATGATAAAGACATTGCTATCGTCACATGCTATGGCTTCCTAGGAGTCTGTCCTATAGATCTGGATCTTATGGCAACACCTTCACCTGGTGATAGTGTGCAAGCTGCTGGGCGTGCCTTCAACTCTGGCAGTTTGATGGCCATGCGTGGATCTCTGTATGAGAAACGCCACCTTCAAAACCTGGACCACCTCAACACCTGGGGTTCTGATAGTCAAGATATCTCTAAGGTATACTGTCGATTTATTTATTTATAACTTTGTGGCATGATGGAAAACATGGAACACGTAATTGCCTTATGTTATTGCTGGTCTAAAGGATCACCGTGTGCATTGAAGTAAATCTTTTCCAAACCTACCACTTTGCCTTTTGTTCTAGGCTGTACTTGGAGGGCCACTTCTGGGGTGCGATAATAAAATTCTTGGGATAAACTTAGATATTTGTGACCCTGGTGATGCAAATTTGAGATGCACATTCCTATCAATGGACTTACTTTGCAAACGCTTGAAGCATTTTCAGATAATCAAGTATGTCTTCTACACTTACAGTATTTATGAACTATTTCTTCAGTTAACCTGATTCATATTTGTTCCAAACCCTCTCTCCTAATCCACTTCCTGTTTAAGGTAAGCCATTTTTACTAGCAGCATTGGAGACTTAGGAGTTTTCACATGGTAACCTTTGGTTTGAAAATAATTTGGTTCTTCTTACCCCTCTCTACTGAAACCAGTTCCATTGCCAGATCTTATGATGCTAACTTAGTGCCCCTGCTTAATGTTTTGGTCTAAATTAGGAAGAATTAAACAATTCTTTGTGGCAATATGGACAATGCAACTTGTATTTGTGACATGAATATGCTCAATCCTCTCATCTTTTGTTGAATATTTATGCCTGATTCCAAGTCATTATTTCATACCTTTAATTCTTTCACAAGACAAGATTAGATTCATGTGTTGGTATGATTGGATTTTTTTTCCCTGTGTAGTTCCTGTGTTTTATTTTTGTCATAACAAGTCAACTATGTTTTATTGCAGTCCTAAAAAACTACACTTCCGTGGATATACGTTGCCTAAACATGTATCAAGCGTAGTTCCTTCAGGTGTGAACAATACTGCAAGCCATCTTCTAAAATGTTGCCTATGTATCATTGTGCGCAGAATACTATGTTACCAGTATCACACATATCATCTGAGGACTAATAATGATCTCAATATTGCATCAGGGTTTATGCAAACTATTTGCAGGTTAAAGTCCTGTGGTTATCCCATTCCACCACCTCTTGTGCTCGAATGTAAGTGTTGCTTTTGATATTGCTGTCATCTCCCTTTTGCTTTTTTGTAGTTCACTTCTGATCTTCGTTCTTTAACTAGTCAATGGGCAATTGCTTAATCATTTTGAAGAATGCTTTGGTGAATTACTTCCTTGGAAAGGGTATCCCTATCATCAAACACCCCGTGGCTCTGGGGAGCGTGTCTGGAATCATCTTCCGAAAGAAATTGTGACAGATGTATCCCGTTGTGTTGTCTCACTTGCTTCATTCAATGGTGATTTTTCCAGCTATGTGCTCCTTACTTTTCTGTGCTAGTATTTTATCTTCACTAACTAATGAGTAAACTTATAATGTGTAGGGTATGTGAGATCTTTTGCATGCACAGGCTTGCTTATAAAGTGGCATGGAAGCAAAGCTAAGCACACTGTCATCCTGACTTCAGCCAGTTTGGTTAGAGGTCGTTGTAATGAGGATAGCATTGATAATAGCTTGACGGTCGGTGCTCCTTAGTCCTTATCATTACTTTTGGTCTTTTAAGTTTAATGATGGTTTGCTGAGCTTTCTCATTGCAGATTGAGGTGTTTCTCCCACCGAATCAACGTGCTGGTGGGACATTGGAATTTTATAATTTAGACTATAACATTGCTATTGTCAGTCTCAAGAAGAATTTCAGTGCTATTCGTCCGGACGACATCTTCATTGAAAGTGCACAAAACTCATCTAAAAAGGTTGTAGCTATAGGGCGTGATGCTAAATTTGGTATATTAATGGCCGCAAGTGGTGAAGCGAAGCGTGGAAACAGGGGTTGCAAACTTGATTGCAAAAATGTTCAGGTGTCTACTTGTAAAATCAAGAAGGTACTGTCGTCAATCTCTCTTACTGTTCTTTTATATGGTAACCAGTTTAATCATATTGCATCTACTGAACTTATCAGGAATTACAAGTTTTCCAGTAACCTTGGGCCTTTTTCCTTTTTTTAAAAAAAAACTAGGCTGGGATTGGAGGCCCGCTTATTAATCTTAATGGGAGTTTTGTTGGCATGAACTTCTACGATGGAAGCGGTGTAACTCCTTTCTTACCAAGGCACAAGATTGTTGAAGTTCTAAGTGGAGTGAATTCTTTACCATCAGAATGGTATTATTTTCATCTCAATGCTAACTGGTAGGCATGGCACTTATTTTATGAACGTTGACTGAAAAAAAATTATGTTTGATGACAGTGGATATAACCATCCTATACCTGTCAATGTTGGTGGTGGGACAAAGAATGGGATACAGAAAAACAGGTATTTCTTTCTGTTTCGCATTGCCACTTGTTTCTGTCTGCTTAGACTGTTTTATTCAGCAGCCAACTTACATTGGGACAAAAACATATTGGATGACAGGTGGCCAGTGCCTGAGCCATATTGGTATCATGGCTCACTTGATGTGAACATTCGTGATCATCTAGGCGGCAAGCATATTGGGCGGCGTCTTCAGTAGACATCACACTGCTGGAGTATCTAATTGACCTTGTTCTGCTCATCTAGCTAGTATCTAACAAACTTTTGGTGCTGTTGCCGTGCTGTTTATATCTTACTAGTATTTGACAGACCTGTCTAGGATATATATGCAAGGTAGACTTGTGTTATTGTTGGGTTATTTATATATGTGACTTCGACTCTTGTAACTTACAAGTTGGTTCAAGGCTCTCATGGACCTTGTTATGCTCATCTAGCTAGTATCCAACAGACCTTTTGGTGCTGTCGCTGTGCTTTTTATCATACCAAGACTGTTGTAACTTACAAGTTGGCTCGAGAGGCGATTACGTCACGAGCACTGTGCCGTTGGTGCTAATCAGCTAGTTCCTGCTATGGCAATCTCGTGTGCTTTCCAAGAAAGTGGCTAGATGCTGGCAGCAAGGTTAGCAATTCTTCGTTCGAATCCTTGTATTCAGATTGCATACTGAGGCAAAAGGATACCCTAGCGCGTGCACCTCGACGACTTCCTCGTGGGCGTCACCCCAGCCATCTTGTGGATTTGTTTATGGTTCTTGGGAACTGATAAGCTGGGCTGTGTGAGTGCGTGGATAAGAGGAAGGCGTTGCTAGTCTTATTTTCTTATTATTATTATGAACCAACCAGTTAGAGCCGGGACGGAGTCCGATCCAATTGAAATGCACGATGTAATAATCATTGATATGGTTAGCTTGATTTTTCAAACTCATCGACACGTAATTCTTTCATCCATGAGATGGGGTGAATGTGTCAGTATGCATACGTAATGAGTCTGTTTTTTTTGAGGAAACGTGATGAGCCTGTCTAGTGAGAACTCGCCTGCTCGGCTGTGCTCGTCCCTAGAGCCCCTCGATGCAGGGAATTACAGCCTATGGTGAGAGAAGGTCGAGATAGTGCTTGCGCTGTTCGTTATTGATCTAGCACTGACTGCTCCTTGTCCCATAGAACCTAAGGACCCCGTGAGGGCCGAGAATGAGAGCGAAGATGCTTTCAATGCTAGGGTGCGTGATCATGCACCAATCAGAATGTTGTACGATCTTGATCGTGCGAAGTGGGACTCGTCGAACAGAAAGTGCATGATGGTGATCAAGAACTCCATTTTGGAGGCAATAAGGGGAGCAATCCTAGAGTGTGACACCGTCAGGGAGTACCTGACAAAGGTGGAGAGTCAGTTTACTAGCTCTTCAAAGGCATATGCAAGCACTCTTATCATAAAGCTTATTACTATGAAGTACACTGGCGGTGGAATAAGGGATCATATATTGAGGATGAGCAATATGGCTTCCAAGCTTAAGTCTGGGACATGGAGCTCCCTGAAGCGTTTATAGTCCATCTGATCCTCATTACCCAAAGAATTTGAGACTTTTGCCGTGAATTACAACACACAGTTAGAAAAGTGGGTATTGAGAAGATGATTGCCATATGTGTGCAAGAAGAAGATAGGCTTAAGGGCTCATCTGGTGATACTATCAATTACCTAAGCCAAAACAAGAAGAGTAATTATCAGAACAATTCTAAGACACAATGGAAACCTCAGTGGAACGCCTCTTCAAGGAGCCAAGACAGTAGGCTATAGATGGGTCTACAAAATAAAATGTGACTCCAAAGGGAATGTCGAAAGATATAAAGCACGACTTGTAGCAAAGGCTTCAAACAAAGAGAAGGAATAGACTATAATGAGATATTTTCTCCAGTCTCATGTAAGGATTCTTTTATAATCATAATGGCTTTAGTGGCACACTATGATTTAGAGTTACATCAGATGGATGTAAAGATGACTTTTCTCAATGGAGACCTGGAAGATTATGTTTACATGGCACAACCCAAAGGTTTTGTCATGGAAGGAAAATAACATATGGGATGTCGTTTGAAGAAATCCATTTATAGATTAAAACAAGCCTGCAGGCAGTGGTACTTGAAGTTTGATGAGACAATAAAAAAAATTGGGTTCAGTGAGAATAAGGAGGATAATTGCGTTTATGCAAAGTTTAAGAGTGGAAAATTCATTTTCCTTATCCTATATGTAGATGAAATCCTACTTGCTAGTAGTGATGTTAGTCTACTATTGGAGATGAAGAAGTTCTTCTCCTCAAACTTTGATATGAAAGATCTTGATAAAACTTCATTCATTTTAGGAATTGAAATTCACCGAGATCAAAGAAAGGGTGTTGGGATTATCGCAAAAGGCATACTTAGAGAAGATTCTGAAGAAGTATAATATGCATGCGAGTAGACCTACGCTGAAACGTCCCCACATAAGTAGAGACTAAATGTGATCCAAATTATCAGTCCCAGGAGGCTGATAACACATTTATTCAACAGATAGTTCAGAAACCGTACAACTCCCGAAGGAGCGGGCGGGCAAGCCACACCCAGAGCAAGACTAAAGCGATAACAACACAAATCCAAGTTGCAGTCCAGTCGGACTCCGGGCTGCAATCGGAGCTAAGCGTCAGCGGAAGCATCTTGCAAAAGGGCCAACACCACAGGCAGCGTTGGGTGCAGACGCAACCTCCTACTCGAAGTCCTCGGCGACGAAGTCCGGATCCTCCTCTGAAGTAACAACACAGGGGTGAGTACAAAAGTACTCAGCAAGTCCAACCCCATCCACGGAGGGGGATACAACAGAGTATGCACAAGAATAATCAAGGAATAAGCTATGGTTTATTTGCAGCAAAGCTAGATTTTAAACACATGCAGGGTTCCATTTCAAAGAAGTTTCACAAAAACATTTTAGTAAACAATATATCAAATGGGGTTGATCCTACACAAAGGATCCAAGTTTTATCGCTACCGGACTCCCCGTCCGCCATAGCGCACGGCACACCTGCCGGACACTTCCAAAACTCCACGCACCCACACACGCAGTAGAAAACCAGTCATCCCCAAAAGCTAGTTGTGTGACCGAGCCGTAACTCGTCCAATGCCGTGGACACGGCTACCCGGATAGGTTTTAACTCTGCAGAGGTTGTACACTTTTCCCACAAGTAGGGTACCGTATCGCGAACACCTTAGTGTCGGTACGGATCCTAACAAAGCCATTACCCACCTTAGCCAACACTGACTAGTCAACGCGGGAGCGCTCAAGGGGTTAGCAACCCATCCACGGGGCCGTAACCGGGACCTAAGCCACCAAGAGCTTAGTCCTTTTCCAAGGCCTCCCGTTGCTCACCAGCACACCTGAAGCCTAGCAGTTTAGCTAGTGGGATTTATGCTAAGCCGTTGCCCATACAACGGTCGAGTGGTTGTACGATGAGGGAATTAGGCAGGATGACACATCAACTCGGTCCTTAGTCATGACAAGATGGATATCTCCACACTGCTCAACCACTGAGGTACGAGCCTGACAATCCGGAGTTCCACACAAGAAACACCCATCCATCTCATCCACCACCTCATTTAACACCCGAAAACCCAACTCCTCAGTTAAACATACTCACACATTAATTTCCGAGTAAACAGGTGTAGCCAAGTATGAATTTGGATAATGAGTTCCTAAGCATTCTAGCAGTATTTACCATCTAAACAGAGCAACTCATATTTAGAGATAAATATGGGACAACAAGGAATAGTCATAACAATCAAGGGGTGGCTAACCAACCATGTCTTGCGGTAAAACAATATGCAGTTTATAAAACAGGCCAATAGGTTGTGTCTGAAAAACTGGGTATTAAAATATGCATCAAAGGGTGAGATTGGACTTGCCATTCTCAAAGCCTTCTGGGAGCTCCTGCTCGCGGTACTGGTCCTCGGGCTCGGGCTCGCGGTCGAACTCCTCCTCGCGCTCCTCCTCGGGTACTCCGCGATCTACGGCACACACAAACGAGCACACAATAAATAAAAGGAAAAAGGGTTTTACCCGAAGAGCTCCGAACAGGAAACATGAACGGAAAGTAGGTAGGAAGGGTATTTTCGTGGGATTTTGATATGCCTTGGCGGAAATATATGAGAGGAGGCCGTGGTCGAGTTTGGGGTTAATCGGAGGAGGTTTGGCGCATGAAATGACGGGTTAAAGGAGTATTAGGGACTTTAAAAATGGGGTTTAGGACTGAACCGCGAGAGTAAGGGCCTATCTGTAAATATCTTTGGAATGGTGGAAGGGCCTATTCGCGAATAAGGGAAACTAGTGGGCTGGATCGCGAGGAGAGGGATTTACCCCTTCTTCTTCTTGGAGACAACCAGAAACTTGAGAAGAGCAATGGCCGTTGGCGTTCTGGTGGTGGGAGTGAGGAGGGCAAGGTGCTCGTGGTGAGGGTGTGGAGGTGGGGGCTCGGCTCTCCCCTTTTATAGGCGGCGCGCGGGCGGGCGAGGGCCGGGGTGATGATGGCGGCCGGACTTTTGACCGGTGGCGTGCCGGAGTGGTGGAGCTCGTGGATGGCGTGACGGCGTGGTCGTCGAGGCCACAGGGGCGGCGACCGGTGACCGGCGACACGACGCGACGCACCGAGCCAAGCGCTAAACGCCAAGGCGCGAGCGGGCGCGGTACGGGCGACGTGACGCGGTGCGGGCGCGGCGCGGCACGGGCTCGGCGCGGCGGGGCGCGGCGGCGGCGCGGCGGCGCGGCGTGGGTGCGGCGGCGCGGCGGGGGCGCGGGGCGGGGCGGCGCGGCGCGGGCGGCGCGCGGGCGCGGGCGCGGCGGGCGCGGGCGGCGGCGGGCGCGGGCGCGGCGCGGGGCGGGGCGGCGCGGCGCGGGCGGCGCGCGGGCGCGGGCGGCGGCGGGCACGGGCACGGCGCGGGGCGGGCGGCGGCAGCGCGCGGGCGCGGGCGCGCGTGGCGCGCGGCCCGGCGCGCGCGTGCGCGGCCCGGCGCCTCGGCGCCCGTGCTAGGCAGGGGAGGGGGGCCGGTGCAAGTGGGTGGGGTGCCAGGAAGTAAAAGAAGAGAGAGAAGAAAGGAAAAAGAAAGGGGAGGAAGAAGGAGAAGGAAAAAGGAGAAGGAAAAGAAGGAGGAAGAAAAAGAAAAAAAAGAAGAGAAAGAGAGGGAAGGGAGGGGAAAAAGATGGCGAAATTTTCGGGATTCGTCTGCGCGCGGTGACGGATTGACGGGCACGCGGCGAAAATTACGGGGAGTGGAAAATGGGGAATTGACGGGTCGGGGCCATGACGGCGGGTCCGACGGATGTGAAAGGATTTGACGGAGCTCGGCGGTCGGAAAAATTTTGGAAAGTGTTTTTAACGGGTGATTTAACCGGGTGTATTTTACGGGCGTTACATACGCCTGCTCCTATAGTCAAGGGTGATATTGTTGGAATACGAGGTAGGCTACACTAGCGCAAATCAAAATTTTTCTACCGCGTAAACCAGGAAAACTGCCGTATAAGGATCACAGGATTACCACTCGACGCACTGATGCGGAAGATGTAGATTCGCGTCGATGCAGCGAAATCGATCAGCATAGTCGAATACGTAGTCGATCACGTCGACGTCCAACAACTCCTCAGCAGCTCGTCCACGTGTAGCAAGATCGCCCTCATGTCGCGGCTCGTCGTCGGCTCGTCGTGGCTCGTCGGCGGTTCATCCAAGTACTACAAGCACAACACCTCCAAGGTATCCACACGTGCAGGGAGGAAGCTTCGCAAGCTGGACTGCTAGGTCCGCGAGTTGCAACAGGCGAGGGCGTGGGAGGCGCGGCAGATGTGTTTCACCAAAAAGGTGTAAACCCTAGGCCCATTTATAGAGGTTCCTAATGGGCCTCTGGGTCGAGGCCCATTAGTAGTACTTCTAAACCTAATCCAACTCGGATCACATCCGAATTGGGCTTCCAGCCCCTTAAGTGTGTGACCCTATGGGTTCGGATACGTATAGACATGGCCCAAATACTCCTACTCGGTCCAATAGTCGGTAGCGGCCTCTAGCAAGACGTGCCAACTCCTATACACACACGAAGATCATATTAGACGAACCATCACAACATTATATACATGCTATTCCCTTTGCCTCACGATATTTGGTCTAGCTTCAAGCCGACTGTTCTTTCTCGATCCTGTGATTCGGAATCCCTTTGTAGGTTAACTCTTAACCGTACGTAGCATGGCCATGCATTTTCGAATCCAATCACTCGAGGGGCTCGGAGATACCACTCTCAATAAAAGAGGGGCAAATCCCATCTTGATTGACCATGTCTCACAGCATGCTTCTTGACAAACCCGAAAGCTACCTTTTTAACTACCCTATCACTGTGTAGCGTTTGATAGCCCTTAAGTAAGTCGATCCACATCTTGAGTACATGCGATAATCTCAGGTATAAGGACAAAGCGTACATGTTGTGTAAAGAGAGAACTACTTCTCGTGTTGGGTCAATCCTAGCACATGTCTCCACATGTGCCCACATTATTAGTTTAACATCTCCATGTCCATGACTTGTGAAATATAGTCATCAACTAATACATGTGCTAGTCTAATATTCATGTGTGTCCTCACATGAACTCTGACTAGGGACAACTTTAGAATAACCATACAAGTAAAGAGTTTCACATACAATTCACATAATTGCAAATCAATTCAAGTAGCCTTAAATGGATATTCAAGGAACACAATATAAATCATGGATACAAATGGAATATCATCATATCTATGATTGCCTCTAGTGCATACCAGATATATTTGGAAGATTTCAGAGTCCCAGGAACTAGTATGAGATCGATCAAATGAAAGCGGTTCCATATGCTTTAGCTATCGAAAGCTTGATGTATGCTCAAGTGTGTACATGCCCTGACTTAACTTTTGTTACTGGGATACTTGGCAGATATCAAGATAATCTAGGAATAGATCACTGGAAAATGGTAAAGAAGGCATTGCATTATAACAAGGCACGAAAGGCCTCATGCTAACATACAGAAGAACTGATTCCCTTGAAATAGAAGGGTACTCAAATTTAGACTTTGCGGGAGATGTAGATGATAGAAAATCCACGTCAGGTTATGTATTCACTCTCGTAGGTGGAGCTATATCATGGAAAAGTTCCAAACAAACCGTCACTACATCGTCCATCATGTTTGCCTAGTTTGTAGCATGCTAAAAGGCCACGGGGCAGGAAAAATAGTTAAAGAAGTTTGTACCTGAGTTGAGAGTGGTAGACAACATTCAAAGACCACTCAAAATGTACTACGACAATGAACCAGCAGTATTCTATGCTCACAACAATAAGTCAAGTGGTGCTGCCAAACACATTGACATAAAGTTTTATGTTGTGAAAGAGAAAATCTAGGATCATACCATAAGTCTTGAGCATATAAGAACAAAAGAAATGCTCGCAGATCAGCTTACGAAAGGCTTACCGCCCAATGTGTTCACAGAACACTTAGCCAGCATGAATTTACGGAAAAGCCTATGATCCCTGGATACTAAGGGCCTAGAACAAGAATCTATTTCAAAATAGAAAGGTGTGTTGTAGCTGTTGAATCTGATAGTACGTAGCTAGCTATTATGACAAGACATGCTCTATACACTGATATGTGATGAAATGGTGCCAAGTTAAGTTTAAGACTAAGTTTTAGTATGAGGTGAGATCTAGAGGGAGAATGTTAGTTTGATCTCCACTAGACCTGGCCCAACAGCCAAGTCCGACCCTAATCGGGGGCGCACAACCAACTCATGGTTCGTGGGCCTCTTGACATATAGAGAGTTCCCATCAATTTCACAAGGTGACCTGTACATGAAAGAGCTGACCCAAAATACAAAAGTGTGCCCAGATCCTGTACATGAAAGAGCTGACCTTCTATAGTTATATCTGAATCTGTAAGTGATGGAAGCACTGACGAATGCTTAATGCTCTCATGATTATGCATCACATCATGTCGTATTGTATTTTCTAGGATCAATAATGATGCATTCCTTTTGGGAAATAGACTACACTAATACATGAAAAAGGTCATGCATTTCATACCTTCCCTTGGTGAAACCATAGAATGGTGATTCCTAGAAGAAGTATTTCCCAAGCAAGTTGTCAAAATATTTGCGACCAACATCTTCAGGCTGCAACCTTTCATGATGTTGAAGAAATCCTTGTGCCATCCACAAGCGGATTAATTGTTCTTTATCAAATATGTATCCATTGGGAAACAAGGAGCAGTATGCAAAATAGTTTCTCAAATGCGGCGGGAGATGATCATAGCTGAGCTTGATGACTGGCAGAATCTCATTCATGAAATCATCATTATTCAACACGTCACTGTGTAAGACCTCCAATAACTTCTCTCCATTAGGTTTACACTGAATCAGATCCCCAACTACCTTGGCTGCAAGCGGAAGGCCCTTGCACCTCTTGACAATCTCCTCACCTATTGATGCCAATTCAGAACACATTTCGATGTCCCAGCTAGAAAATACATTGCTCTTGCAAATCGACCAACAGTCAGCATCAGATAGACAGTGCAACCTCAACTGAGATCTATGATCACACCCCATGGTCATGCCCACCTCTGTGTTGCTGCTAGTAACCATCACCTTGCTTCCTCACCTAGCAAATCGAAGAGGCCCCTCGAGCAGATCGCGTATAGCTTTTTCAATGCTCCACAGCTCATCAAGCACAATCAAGAACCTCTTCTCCTTCAGAAGATCCACGAGCAGGCCCTGCAGCAAGCTAAGTTCAGTGATGTCATGAGTATCCCCTCCACACGCTTGCACCATCGTCTTCGTCATGCTCATTAAATCAACACCTTGCCATGAGTAAATCCATATGGGGGAACCGAAGAAATCGTTGACCCTTTGGTTGTTGCACGCGTGTTATATGATAGCAGTCTTGCCCACGCCGGCCATGTCGACGATGGACACTACCGAGAACATGTGACAATCGCAATCCATAGAAAAGAGAAGCTCAAAAAGGCGGTGGAGGTCTCCCTCCCGACCGTAGAGCTTGTTGGAGCTGAGGGACGAGGTCGACGGGCGCGCGGAGGGGCGCGCTCGGATCTCCCCATCTTCCAGGGCCAGACGGAGTGCCTCGCGGTTGGAGGCGATTTCTTGGTACTTCTCACATATCTTCTTGACCTTGAGGTCGAGAGAGCTGAGCGGCGAGTGCAATAGCAGGGCGCTGACCTCGCGAACCCTGGCGCGTTTCTTGGCCGGCTCTTCTCCTTCGTCGTCGCCAAGGTCCTCGATGAGGGAGGCGCAAAGAGCCTCGAACTGCACCTTCTCAAGGATGTCCTCGAGGACGCACTCAACGCCACAGAGCTCGCAGAGCTAGAGCTCAGTAGACTCGCTGGCGGGACAATCAGCTGCGAGGTGCTCCGCGTCCTGGAGCACGGCGTGCACACGCTGTAGCTTGGCTTCGAGGTGGCGGAGCTGGTCATCATCGACGCCGGCGCACGGCTCGGAGGCGGACCGAGGGGTGCGAGGGTGGACTTGGCGATTCGCTTGGCGGCAAAGAAGAAGGACTCGAGGGAGGACTTGAGGCTGGCGACAAAGACGCGCTTCTCTTAGCTGCCCATCGCTCCTCCTGGAACGAAGAGCGAGCGAAAGCGAAGTAGCTGGGCTGCGGTGGAGGCGTGGAGCAGCATAGGTGTCGATGTTTGTGAGCTGGAGACAAAGAGGCAGCGTCCGCCTACGATTTTGGTTTGGAAGACTGAACACTGAAGCGTAGACTTGACTTGAGAGAGTGCGTTGGAGGGAGGTTGAATTAGGATTTTTATTAAGGCCTTGTTTGGATACAGTGTGTTAAAGTTTAACAGGGTGTTCAACTTTAACACCTTCAAATGAAGTGTTAAAGTTTAACACATGTGAGGTGTTTGGATGGTCTGTTAAACTTTAACACCAAAGGTTGGAATTGACACCATTGCCCCTCAACTACTCCTCTTAATGGCAGCCTAATACCCTGTGCTGTTTTGTTTGGCGCCAAGGTCTGGCTCTCATTTCTGGCGCCAAGTACTAGCGCTGCATGCATTCGTAGCCTTCTATGCTCATAGGTATTTCACCTTTTTTTCTCATTTGGCCAAATCAAAGAAGTGAAGGAGAAATACATTCAAATTATTTGTATTGTCCAATAAACACGATACAACACAAAAGAGTGCACAAAGATTGTCAATGTCATTACAACACAACCAAACAAATAATCTAAAATTTATTGTACCAACCATTAGCTAATTGATCACGAAATGCATTCATATTACAGTCTTTGTCCCCTGCTTGGGTATTCGTCGCATGTCCTTCAGAGTTTGATACTTCAGCCATGGGAACAAAATTTTCATCTCGATCGCACATACCAAAGGTCCTATCGGCCATATCATTCTCTCGAATGAAATTATGAATTACCGTGCATGCTACTATTATTTTGCTTTGTTTGTGCATTGGAAACTTGGTATACCCAACAAAATCCTCCACTTCATCTTCAATACTCCAAAGGACCTCTCGATAACATTTCTAAGGGATGAATGTGCGTAATTAAATGTCTCTTTCATACCTCTTGGCATTGGGCCACTTCGAAACTCTGAGAGATGATACTTCGTACCCTTGTAGGGTGCGAGGTAACCAGGATGGTTAGGATATCCTGAGTCAACTAGGTAAAATTTATCTACAAATAAAGACAATTTCATGATGTTAACGAAGTTGGCACCATACTTGTATAAATGAAGACAATAGAAGTATAGAAAGAGATCTACCTACAGGAGGATGCGGAAACCTGTCACCATATTTGGTTAGGGCATCACTGAAGACTCTCATATCATGAATGGATCTAGACCATCCACTGACTATAAATGTGAACCTCATATCAAAGTCACAAATAGCCAGCACATTCTGTGCGGGATATCTATGTCTCTCGGTGTGCTGAACCACCTTATCATTTGGCACCACAACTGGTACATGCGTCCCATCTATAGCTCCTATACAATTGTTGAAGTATGGAGCAAATTGAGGGTTTTTCAATCTTTGGTGCACGGTCTTGAATTCTGGATCCTTTGGCTTAATAATATCTATTGCTAGCTTAAGAACACTACACAAAACACTATCGAATGTACGGCTTATTATTTCTAAGGACCTGACAAACCGGTCCTCAACTTGTCTAAGTGATTGGGGTGCACCAATTATCCAAAGGAATATTCCTAAAGCCTCCATAGTTGACATTCCTCTAGTTGCTCTCAAACCATAGGTCTCTCTACTATTGCACATTGTTCAAACAATCACAACTATTATTCTAGCTGCATGCAAATGTAATGAATGCCCCTCACCTTTGTGTTGTCTTTCCATCACCATTCTAGGATGGATACATTACCATCTGCCTTCCTTCCAAGTCCACTCTGCTTTTAAAGTTCTTTCCAGAATCCATACACAATTTTCAGTTGATTAATTATGTTTCTAAGCTGCATCTTGTCATGTTTCAAACCAGTGACCATGGAGTATTTGTCAACAATTATCTTGTAACCTCTTCCAGACATGGTGCCTTTGTGGCAGTTGCTTGCTCTAATTTGCTCAACCCATAAATCACACAACAGATGGGTATTTGGTTCTATCCATTGTGCCTTGACAGTTTTTATCTAGTGCATAACAGAAACATAGAAACCCATCACACACTGAACCATTTCATATTGGAAGCATGACAAACTGAATCAAACCTTTTCAAGCATGACAAACTGAACCTATTCATATTGGACCAACAAACTGAACCAAATCATTTCAAGCATGACATTTCAAGCACGACAAATCATAATTGTAACCATCAAATTCTAACCAATTCCTAGTTGTAACCATCACAAACTAAGCAGGCATAGGGACAACCATGAAGAAGAAGATGAGTTCAAGAAAAAACCTTAGAGCCTGGGAATACAACTTCCACATTCTGTGCACCACCGTTTTCTTCATCAACATCAACCCAATCCTCTCCATCAAAAGGTGCTCCATCATCTGCAATGGATGTTCCTCCACGAGCACTGGCACCTCTTCTGCGGCCACAGGGACATCCTACGCTACTGGTAGCACCCTCGGGCAACAAACCAACGAAGAGAGACCTCGTTGCACGCCCTCTGCTGCCGCCGCCACCTCCTCTGCTGCCGCCAGCGCTTCTGCTGCCGCCGCCGACTGTGGCGGAACCACCTCGGATTAGCTTGATTAAAACATGGTTAAGTCGCCTAACACGCGACACTCATGCCTTAGTCAAGTTAACGCGAGGTGCCGTCGGATTTCATCCGATTTAACCACTTTAACAGGACCGAGTTAGCAAACTCACACGAAGGTGAGCGGTTCCAGAGAATACAACAAGTCCACTGAATTAAACAAATTTGACCATTTAGTTCAACAACAAAATGAAAAATCAGAGTTTTACAAGGCTCAAAAGCGGCAGAAAGATAAAATAGCGGAAGCTAGCGCTGGGGTCGGACGTCCTTGGTGAGGCCAGCCAAGACATCAGTGATCTCTTTCCTCGCCGTTCGAGGAGGGATCCCATTCGACCGTCCAACCTGGAGGGAGTTGGGGCGGCCAAGTGCCAACAGGAGCAGACTCAAGAGCTGCGACTTCACCTGAAAAGAAAGCCACAAACAAGGCTGAACTACTAAGCTCAACAAGACTTAACCGACCGGGAGTAAAACTACTCCGCCACTCCTAGACATGCGAGGCTCTTTGGCTGAGGGGTTTGTTTGCCAAAAGCACTAAGTAGATCCTTATTTTCAAAGTTTTAGCTCAGATTCTAGGTTCATTAACCGGTCTAAGTTGGCAACTTACTCTAAGCAACAAAGATCGAACCAAAAGGGTATATAAACATCATCAAGACCATGTCATCATCATATTCCTTTATTACTCAGTGCAGCATAGCGATTAAGCAGTCTCAAACTGTGAGAGGCAGACGAATCGATTCGAGTTCTTTAACCATGCATGGTGAATCTAACCTCACGACATCCGCGCACCACCGAGGTCGCTTCCTGTGTCGGCCTTCCCCATCAATTCCCTAACCCGTGTCGGACCCATTTCCTTTGGTGCAAGGTTCCACAGACCCGGCCTCTGCAGTTCTGTGACCACACTTGCCACCACGTCCGACCGCAGGGGAACTCCGTTCCAAGAACAATGGGGCGACCGCTCACGTCTAGGTTCAATCCGGTACTAGGCTTTCCCATCCCATACTGAGTATGAGGTTAGTACTTTCAAACACTTGATCACGAACACCACCACTATCGGGCCTTAACAGATTCCATAGACAGACGGGCCGATCAGCCGACCACCAAAAGAGTTAACCAAAACCCTGCCCCGTCCATCGTCCTTATAGTTGTAACAGAAGGAGAAACAACCAACTCCTATAACTCGCGAGTGACAGGAAATCACTCGACTTTTACCGCTTCCTATTTAAGCATAGCAACTACTCGGTCCCACAAACTAGTGTTCAGATCAAGGAACTATGCCATGCATCTATGGTTGCAAACAACTCCTATACGTAAATGCACAAACATGATGAAGAAGGCATGTGCAAGTTTGGGAAACTGGGCTTGCCTTCAAGCGAGGATGAAGGGAACTGGTCTTCTGCTGGGGCGGCTTCGGCTCCTGGAAGCGGTAGCTCGGCTACAGCTCCGTCTTCTGGCGCCGGGTACAGCTCGTAGACGCCGTCAGCGAGATGCAACTCTACATGAATGCAAAAGCAGGAGTTAGCACTTTAGACGGTTATTTCAACAGCAACACTTGCAAGTTAAAGCTCGGACACTGGTAGCAAAGCTACAGAAAAGGTGGAGAAGTGTACTTGGGTTGGTGGAGAGCAAGATAAAAGGGACGGATGGGAAGAAACTTATGATCTGACCCTTAGACTAGAGGAATAGTTGTGCTGGGGTCCTCAAACTTAGCGCAGAGAAGTCCCCGATTTTTACACATATACCCTCGGGTCAAGGAAAAGGATACAGCCGAGTCCTCGGGCGAGGCGGAAAAGGGGTCGGCGAAATAGATAGGGTCGGGCGAGACGGAGAAAGGGGTCGGACGAACAGACAGGGTCAAGCGAGGCAGAAAAGGGGTCGGGCGGACAGACAGGGTCGGGCGAGGCGGAAAGGGGTCGGGCGGACCGACAGGGTCGGGCGAGGTGGAAACGGGGTCGGGCGGACAGACAGGGTCGGGCGAGGCGAAAAAGGGGTCAGGCGGACAGACAGGCTCGGGCGAGACGGAAAGGGGTCGGGCGGACAGACAGGGTCGGGCGAGGCGGAAAAGGGGTCGGGCCGACAGACAGGGTCGGGCGAGACGGAAAAGGGTCGGTAACTTACCTTTGGATTATAGGTGAAGCTTCGGGTCGGGAAGGAGCAGACTTGGGCGAAAGGACTGAAGCACTAAGACTTGGGCAGCGGCGATGTCCGGCGGTGCTCCGACGGCGGCGGTGCTTCTTGTGGACAACAAGCAAGCTCTAGCACAGCGCAGAGGAGCAAGCGGCTGGGTGGATGGGGAAAGGTGGGCGTTGAGCGGAGAGGAGAGTTCCTCAGGAACTTAGATGGCAGCGCTTGAGCACGAAACAGAGGAACGGCGGTAAGGCAGCGATGGCGAAGGGAACTCCGGTGGGACTCTGGCATTCCCTTTTATAGCTGCGCGGAAGAGAGAGGGTTGGAGCAGCACGAAGACCGGGAAGAAAAGAGGGAGTGCGCTGCTGTCACACCCGGTTTTAAGGACAAAACCAAGTGCTACCTATATGTATACCAGGATCAAGTTTCATACATATAGTGACATCATAAGTGAATAACAGCAACAGTATCACGTAAAAAGATACAAATAAAGACTTACAAAACCATCAGAGATACACAGCTTAAATACTGGAAACGGAGGCTCCAAACTTCACAGGCAATCGACTGGGGGTTGCGTACGCCTAGAACTCGACATCATCTTCGGAATACTTCACACACCTTCTTCTGAGCAGCAGTAAGTATGGGTGAGTACACTTATGGTTGGTACTCAGCAAGGCCACAAGAAATAACCAGAATAACGATTTGAGTCCATCTTCAAGTTTAATTAATCATGTGAGGGTTCAGGCCGCTCTTGACCGTGAGCACGGCTGATCGATCAGTTTTACACTCTGCAGAGGTGGCACATCTTTACCCACAAGTCGCGTAAAAGTTCAAAGAACTTTGGACCCAACCATGCGATGCTAGCTAGGCATCATACCACACTTCCGAGGTGTGATTGCATAGGATCGCTACGAGGCCTTTACAAAGATTCATTAGTCAGTGGTAACCCGCTAAGGTTTCGGTGTCTGGCGTGCACCACCCATCCCAGGCAAAAATGCAACGACTCAGTCCCCCCTCTTGCCTCATCACGAGTAAGGTCACCCCAGACTAAGGTTTCTAAATATTCAGCCAAGACCAGAGCCATTTAGTCTTGTGGTAGCACTGTTTTCCTGGGTGGTTCTCCATGTTCCGATTAACAATTATCATACTATTATTAACAAAGCATAGGTAGAGGGATGGTTAGGGACACTTGCCTTTCTCCAACAGAAAGTTACTCTTACTGCTTTTTAGCTCTTGCTCTCTTAAAGCTCTTACTCTTCAAAACTTCCGAACAACGATCCTTCTACTCGGAGCAAACATCGGCACAAACATGCAAGCAACAAACAAGTACAACTAAGAACAATACACCAAAACAAAAGGAAAGCTTTAAAAGAGCGTACTAAACGACAAGGCTCGATCTAAGGTCACGCGAACGTAAGGAACGCTTAAAACGGAACTATGGTTGAAAAGATAAAGCTATCGAGCATTTTAAATTATAAAAGAAAGATGAGAGATACAAGCTTTATTTATTTTAGTTGATAAAAATATTGTAAATATATTTCAGAGAAATACCTTTAGTTGGAATTAATCAAGTCACATTCATATTTTCATAAGAAAGACGGTGTAAAGCTTAGTCCAATTTTATTAAAATATTTAAGTATTATTTATGGAATTTAAACATTTAATTTAAAAAAAAGGTACATGTAAACATCTAACCAAATTATAATTTAAAAACACATTTATATTCATATTAGCCAAATTAATATTTAATTATGAAAACTCGAGATATAACCTATATGGATTTTATTTAGAAAACAAATTGAATAATCATTAATCAAATTGAATTTAATTTATGAAACGCCGAGGTATAACTCTTAGTGGCTTTTAATTGGAAGAATTATTTAGATAGGTATTAACCGAATTAACTTTAGTTTATAAAAAACCAATATATAACTTAATTGGCTTTTATTTAGAAGAGGGTATAAAGTAGGCATTAATCAAATTAGCACTTATCATGAAAAACAATGTATAACACTAAACAAATTTTATTTAGAAAAGAACTCGTTTATCAGGCATTAATAAATTTTAATATAAATTTTATTTTCAAAAACATGTGTGAAGGAAAACATTACCACTAACGTGTAATTTACATCATTATGAATCTAACACAACTTGAACGGATTAAAACGGAGCTAAAACGTAGAATCTATGGGTCAAACGACGTTGCAGGGGTCTAAACGTAATTAACCATAGACTTGGAGGGTTAGCTGAGAAGATTACCAAGACTTAGAGAATAGGGCTCACGAAAAGCTGAAAACTCGGGGTTAGATCTGCAAAAGGTCAAGGTTTGGATTAGATTGAAAGGATCTCAAAGTTACAGGGGGTTTTCTACAAAGTTTGCAAGACACAAGAAATATGAATAGAAATTAACAGATTCTCCAGGGGCTAAATCGAGAAGTAGCGCTTCATCTTCTTCCTCACGCCAGGAGCATGGCGCAGCTCCTGGCCGGCGGCCTGCCGGCGTTCCGGCGCGGCGGAGGCCCGGGCGGGTGGTGCAGGCGGCGGTGGCCGGGCTAGGAGGCGACGGTGCGCGTGCAGGCAACGGATCAAGCGAGCGGGAGGTGCTGGGAGAGCAGGACGAACGCACCAGGCACCGATGGTTTCAGTAGTTGCGTACAGAAAAGAAACAGGAGGGAGGGAGAGAGAGAGAAGGAGGGGTAGTCGGAAACGAAGTCCGATCTCGGGCATGAATGGCAAAATGGAACGATATCGACGAGACGAACAAGATGGTGTGCTCACCTTCGGCCAGAGATGAACAATGGCGGCGGAAAAACTCGCCGGAGTTGGGGAAGACGACGGAGCCGACATCGGATTCATGCAATCCACCACACCACGGCGTAGAGCTCGAAGAGAGGAACTTCATGGTGGTGTCGGTTTTCGCCGGAAGTCCACGGTTTTGCCGGAAAAGCTCGCCGGAGTTTGACGAAGACCGAACTTTGACTTCATATCTACGGAGTTAGGAGATGCAACTCGTAAAAAGGTTTGCAGATCTGAAATCCTCGCGTCGAGACGAACGCGGTGATATATATATAGGCCAGACTCGGAAAAAGATATTTTCGAGTTGACTTTTTATTTTCCGAATTTCTGATTTTATTTATCTGCGCGAAAACAATTCCAGAAATAGCCGGACTCGTTTTCTAAAGCGAGAAAAATATCTAGAAAATTCCGAAAAATCTGAGATAAATCTCTGAGATGGATTGGGACACAAAGAATCCAAATAAAATACTTGGAGCCCGTGAAAAGGATTATAGAGCCTTCCAAAAATTGGATTTAGCTCTAAGAAAAGGAGAATAAATTCCAGAAAAAGATGGAAAATCCTCACAAGGGTCTGGGCAACGTCTAAACGCATTTTTCAAACTTTTGCACTCAAGAAACACCAAGATGCAACGACATGAATGCACAGACATAGAACAACATTATTCAATTTAGAAAAGCAAACAATTATTTTTCCTATACTAAATTTCCTGTAAAGAAAAATAAATGTTGGGAAAATTTTAAATTATGAGAAAATTATTGTTTATTTGTTCTTTTTATTCACATCCTGAAATTTGGAAATTTCAGGGTGTGACAGCTGCCATGGCGGCGATTGAGCAACAAGGGGCGGCAGAGCAGGACTTCGGGGATGACACCTTCGGCCATTGGACACTGGAGACAGGGCGGCGCAGGCGCAGTTTTGCCGGTGGTTGCGATTTGGCGGAGGCGGGCGTCGTCGTGCGGCGGATCTGATGGGTGTGACAGGGGGAATGGCGCTGCGAGCGAGGTTGCACAGGTGATAAGACAGGCGGGCTGCGGCTGCGCGGGCGAGCGCGAAGCAGCGATCTGTCGGGACGCAGTTCTGGCAAGGTGGAAAAGGAGCTGTCGCGGTCGGGGTCGGGGTTGATGAAGGAGGAATCGTCGCGTAGCGCATCTGGGGCGGCGCGACTAGGGAGAGGCGGCGAAAAAGCCGGGAGGCATCGGGCCTTGCAGCCGGGGGTCCGGCGAGGTGATGATGGGCGCGAGCTGCGAGGCGCTGCAGAAAGGGTTGCAGAGGGGCTTCCACTGCGATTGGGGAAGAGGGCGCGGGAATCCATCCGGTCGTGGCCGGCGACGGGGCGGAGCGGCGGGGGTCAGAGGACTTGAGCCACGCGACGGAGAAGCTCTGAAGCGGGCATGCCACTTGAGTGCATCTGCACCAGGAGATCGGGGAAAAGATTTGTGGGTCCATCGGTTAGTCTTGGTTTATCCTTTGCTCCGAATTGAAAGGAGACACTGTGGGTGCAACTTTGAAGGATCCGGCGGGGTGAGTTGGGGGTCTTCAGGGGTCGGAGCTGAGAACCGGCGGAGAGGGGTCGGGTTCTCAGGGGTCGGGACCAAGACTTGAGGTTGAGCACTTAACTCGGGGAAGCTGAGTCAGCGGAATTAGGGACTCGGATTAAGATTAACTCGAAAGATTTAGGGTCGGTCGTCACACCGACTCTGCCACCACCACCTCCTCTGCTACCGCTGCCTCCTCTTCCTCCATTGCGAGGTGCGGGTAAGCCGAGGGTGGAGCTGCCGCAGCCCTAGGGTGCTCCTTCTCCCCGAAGCATCTCGGAGTATAAGTTGAGGTCGGGGAATTCTTTGGCCTAAGAGTTGAGATCCAGGGACTGCAAACCGTGACGAGGAGCTCCTGAAGATTCCGCATGCAAGAAGAAGTCGATCCTGCCGGCGAGAAGAGGTGGATCCGCCTAGGAGAACAGGTCTTGCAACCCATCGTCGTCGTGGCTGTCAATTAGCCCCGGTCGAGGGTTTAGGGCAACGTGGCGCACTCCGGGCGACATGGATGTCATGGATCTAGGGCGGCGTGGATACCGTGGATCTGGAGTGATGCGGGAAGAAAACGAAGAAGGGCAGGAGTGGAGGAGATACGGATGGGGATGGCGGCAGGAGGGGAGAAAGGGGGGAGGGGAAGGCGACGGGAGCGAAGGAACGGCTGGCGGGGATGGCGGGAGGGGAGGACCTACGGGCTGTGATGGCGGTCGGGAAGGATGGTCGGCGGGGGGAGCTGGCAACGGGAGGGGAGGATGCGATGCGGGAGGTGTTGGAGGTATGCCCTAGAGGCAATTGATTTGCAATTATGTGAATTGTATGTGAAACTCTTTACTTGTATGGTTATTCTAAAGTTGTCCCTAGTCGGAGTTCATGTGAGGACACACATGAATATTAGACTAGCACATGTATTAGTTGATGACTATGTTTCACAAGTCATGGACATGGAGATGTTGAACTAATAATGTGGACACATGTGGAGACATGTGTTAGGACTGACCCAACACGAGAAGTAGTTCTCTCTTTAAAACAACATATACGCTTTATCCTTAGACCTGAGATTGTCGCATGTATTCTAGATGTGGATCGACCTACTTAGGGGCTATCAAACGCTACGCTGTAACATGGTAGTTATAAAGGTAGTTTTCGGGTTTGTCAAGAAGCATGCTATGAGACATGGTCAATCAAGATGGGATTTGCCCCTCTCTGATTGAGAGTGATATCTCTGGGCCCCTCGAGTGATCGGATCCGAAAATGCATGGCCATGCTACGTACGGTTAAGAGTTAACCTACAAAGGGATTCCGAATCACAGGATCGAGAAAGAGCGGTCGGCTTGAAGCTAGACCAAATATCGCGAGGCAAAGGGAATAGCATGTATATTATGTTGTGATGGTTCGTCTGATATGATCTTCGTGTGCGTATAGGAGTTGGCACGTCTTGCTAGAGGCCGCTACCGACTATTGGGCCGAGTAGGAGTACTCGGGCCATGTCTCCCAACAGTGGTATCAGAGCCGTAGCTGCTTAGTTTTGGATTCGGGATGTGTGCATATGGAGACATGCGAGTTTTTTGTTTGATCTATGTCCTGGTTTCGTGCCCTTGCTGCAATGGTAGTGTAACGACATACTCCTACCGGTCGGTTTCCGCCATCGGAGTTAAGTGATACACGTAAATCCAGTTGCAGTGAGCGAAGATCAATATGATTGGTCGAATTGAGATCCAGGGTCATACGCCAGGCGCATTAGATGTGCAATAGTAGATGGGATCTACTGCCGAGGTCGGGATTTTGCCGTATGCGTATGCTTCGGTAAATCAGCCGTAACTTTTCGGTACGATCTCGAATTGGGGCGATTTTTATATGAAAATTGATCTACAGAAAAAGTTACACATGAAATTCAACGGCTTTGCCGTTTTCGGCGAAATTAGATTTCCCAAATTCAGCTTGGAAGATGGAGTTTCGGGCCTCCGAAGTTTGGAATGTTAGGGCGCCTAACTCTGTTTTGCAGGATGTATGTATGTATCTTGTGATCAGTATGGCCCCCTTGTGTATGTGATGCATGTGTGTAACTCATTCGTGACCTGCGTGTCGCGCGTACGTCAACACGGCAGGATCCATATGTGTTGTCACTTTATTGTATTTAATGGTCTGCGTACCAATCTGTGATGATCCAAGCAACTATGTAATCTTCATTACTAGATTCTTTACTAGCTATTAGGCATAATAGCATGCTCTAGTTCTTGGAGGACTCATCACCAGGAGGATGGCGCACATGGAACATGGAGATGGAGATCACCATGGTGAACAGGTTCTATGGAGATGGAGATCACCATATGAAAACGGGCCATACTGTGTCACAACTGTGTGAATGCTATTCTGTTTATGTTTTACTTTCTGCATGCTGTGATGTTAGAAGTAGAACGATCCCTCGCAAATTTTAAGTTAGTATGCCCTCCCAACTAAAACTTGCACCATCCCATGTCTTGTACAATTAGTGGTGAGTCTATGAAATTAGGGTAGCACTAGTTTTCCTTGACTAGACGGGTTTGTATCGGACACTTACACGCATAAGGGTTGGTTTGCTTAACGAGGTCATCTTAACGGTTAAGGACCTTGGGGCATAACGGTTGGGTGCCGAGACATGGGGATGTCACCCAACAACAGGAGTCATATGTGATATGATTAGCAAAAGTTGCTTACCGATCTACCTTGTTTGCTAGCGGTGATGCTAAAGCTCACTAGTGGACTTGTTAGTTGTGGATCCTAAATCACTAAGTTTCAATAGAGGGATATTGATTTTAGTGGGAGTAGATTCTGTTAAAATAGTTTAATATGATTTGCTCTATCATGGATACGTTTGTCTTAGTGTATTTTGCATTACTTTGTTGTAGATTAAATGGCACATAGCAGCACTACACCGTTTGCTTTGCGTTCGGTCCTTGAGAAGGACAAGTTGAATGGAACAAATTACTCGGATTGGATCCGCAACCTGAGAATTGTTCTCAGGGCTGAGAAAAAGGAAGATGTTCTAGACAACCCACTACCAGAAGAACATGCTGATGATGCACCCGCTGCTGCTAAGAATGCTTACAAGAAAGCATGTGATGCTAACCTCGAAGTAAGCTGCCTTATGCTTGCTTGCATGGAACCCGAGCTGCAGATGCAGTTCGAAACAAACCATGAGGCGCACGATATGATCGTGGCGCTTAGAGACATGTTCCAAACACAGGCCAGGACTGAAAGGTTCAATGTGTCTAAGGCCTTTGTTGAGAGCAAGCTAGCAGAAGGCGCAGCAGTAGGACCACACGTAATCAAGATGGTTGGTTACACTCAACGGTTGGAGAAGCTAGGCTTCCCACTGGGCCAAGAGTTGGCCACTGATTTCATTCTTTCGTCTCTTCCGCCTAGCTATGGGAACTTCATCTCGAACTATCATATGCATGGGACGGAGAAGGGTCTGAATGAGCTGTGTGGCATGCTTAAAACAGCAGAGGCTGACATCAAGAAAAGCGCTAGTACCAGCCATGTGATGGCGATACAGAACAAGCCTAGCTTTAAGAAGAAGGGCAATTCTTGGATGAAGAAGGGCAAGGCTGGAACGTCCAAGCCAAACCCACCGCCCAAGGTTAAAGCTGGACCTGTACCTGCTCCAGACAAAGAGTGCTTTTACTGTCATGAACTTGGTCACTGGAAGAGAAACTGCAAGCAGTACCTAGCTTCCTTGAAGAATGGCGGAAGTAAGAGTACTTCTACCTCAGGTACGCTTGTTGTTAATGTTATAGACAACATATTTCTCGCTGATACAATTATTAATTCTTGGGTATTTGATACCGGATCGGTTGCTCATATTTGCAATTCGATGCAGAGAATGATAAGAAGTAGAAGCGTGGAAAGAGGAGAAGTTGATTTCCGCGTGGGCAATAATGCAAGAGTTGCTGCTTTGACCGTCGGGACGATGCAACTCCACCTCCCGTCAGGATTTATTATGGAGTTGAATAATTGTTATTTTGTTCCTAGTTTAAGTCGAAACATTTTGTCTCCTTCATGCTTGATGAAGGATGGTTATTCATTTGCGAGTGAAAACAATGGTTGTGTGATCTCTAAGAATAATATGTTTATGGCTTTTGCACCCATTGTGAATGGATTATTTATTTTAAATCTTGATGGTTCACCTGTCTGTAATGTAAGTGCTAAAAGGCCTCGGCCTAATGATTTGAGTCCTACCTACTTGTGGCATTGTCGTTTGGGTCATATAAGTGATAAGCGCATGAAGAAACTCCATTCTGATGGACTTCTAACTTCATTTGATTTTGAATCATACGAGACATGTGAGGCTTGCTTGCTAGGCAAGATGACCAAGACGCCTTTCACAGGATTTCCTGAGAGAGCAGTAGACTTGTTGGAACTCGTACATAGTGATGTATGCGGACCAATGAGCACGACGGCTAGAGGAGGATTCCAATACTTCATAACTTTCACTGATGATTTTAGTAGATATGGCTATGTCTACTTGATGAGGCACAAGTCTGAAACCTTTGAAAAGTTCAAGGAATTTCAGAATGAAGTTGAAAATCAGCGTGGCAAGAAAATTAAGGCCTTACGATCTGATCGTGGAGGCGAGTATTTGAGCCACGAGTTTAGCAATCATCTAAAGAGTTGCGGAATTGTTCCACAACTTACGCCGCCTGGAACACCTCAAAGAAACGGTGTGTCCGAGCGACGTAATCGAACTTTGTTAAACATGGTTCGATCAATGATGAGCCAGTCGGACCTACCGTTGTCATTTTGGGGATACGCTCTAGAAACAGCAGCTTTCACACTTAATAGGGTACCATCTAAATCCGTAGTTAAGACACCATATGAGATGTGGACTGGAAAGGTTCCTAGTTTGTCTTTTCTAAAGATTTGGGGATGTGAAGTGTTTGTCAAGCGACTTCAGTCGGACAAGATCACACCCAAGTCGGATAAGTGCATTTTCGTGGGATATCCAAAGGAAACTTTGGGATATTATTTCTACAACCGATCAGAAGGCAAAGTGTTTGTCGCTCGGAACGGGATTTTCCTAGAGAAAGAGTTTCTCAAAGGAGAAAAGAGTGGAAAGACAGTGCATCTTGAAGAAGTTCAAGATGAGCCGATCGGGCAAGAATCAATGAGTGATGCTAACGTAGCAGAACAAGTTGAGATACCCATGGCAAGAGAAGCACCACCACAACCACGAAGGTCGGGGAAGGCTCCGCGAAATGCGGGAAATATTATTGTTGGACAATGATGAGCCTGCGACATATGCAGAAGCAATGATGGACCCAGACTCCAAAAAATGGCAGAATGCCATGCAATCCGAAATAGAGTCCATGGGAGACAATCAAGTTTGGAACTTGGTTGACCCGCCTGATGGTGTTAAAGCCATAGAGTGCAAATGGATCTATAAGAAGAAAAAGGACATGGATGGAAATGTTCACATCTATAAAGCACGACTTGTCGCAAAAGGTTTTCGACAAGTTCAAGGAGTTGACTACGACGAGACCTTCTCGCCCGTAGTGATGCTTAAGTCCATTCGGATTATTCTAGCTATAGCTGCATATTTCGATTATGAGATATGGCAGATGGATGTCAAGACAGCTTTCCTGAATGGAAACCTAACTGAGGACGTGTATATGATACAGCCCGAGGGTTTTGTCGATCCGAAAAATGCTGGAAAGGTATGCAAGCTTCAGAGATCCATTTATGGATTGAAGCAAGCATCTAGGAGTTGGAACATTCGTTTTGATGAAGTGGTCAAAGGTTTTGACTTCACCAAGAACGAAGAAGAGTCTTGTGTTTACAAGAAGGTTAGTGGGAGCTCTGTAGTATTTCTAATCTTATATGTGGATGACATATTACTGATTGGAAATAACATTCCTATGCTTGAGTCCGTAAAGACTTCACTGAAAAATAGTTTTTCGATGAAGGACTTAGGGGAAGCGGCATATATTCTGGGCATTAAGATCTATAGAGATAGATCGAGAAGGCTTATAGGTTTAAGCCAAGATACTTACATTGACAAAGTGTTGAAGCGGTTCAGCATGGAAGAGGCAAAGAAAGGGTTCTTGCCTATGTCACATGGCATACATCTCAGCAAGACTCAGTGTCCTTCGACTGCTGATGAGCGGGATCGCATGAGTAGAGTGCCATATGCCTCGGCTATTGGATCTATCATGTATGCAATGATAAGTACTTGCCCAGATGTTTCATATGCGCTAAGTATGACAAGCAGACACCAATCTGATCCAGGTGAGAGTCACTGGACAGCGGTGAAAAACATTCTTAAGTACTTGAGAAGGACTAAAGATATGTTCCTCGTCTATGGAGGTGAGGAGGAGCTCGTTGTAACAGGTTACACCGATGCTAGTTTCCAAACCGACAGAGATGATTCAAAGTCACAATCAGGATTTGTGTTCACACTGAATGGTGGTGCTGTTAGTTGGAAGAGTTCCAAGCAGGAGACGGTGGCCGATTCTACGACAGAAGCCGAGTACATCGCGGCTTCGGAAGCCGCGAAGGAAGGTGTTTGGATAAGGAATTTCCTCATTGAGCTTGGTGTGTTCCCGAATGCGTCCAGCCCATTGAATCTCTACTGTGATAATAATGGGGCAATTGCGCAAGTAAAGGAGCCAAGGAACCACCAGAAGAACAAACACGTAATGCGGCGATTTCATCTCATTCGAGACTTCGTTAACCGGGGTGAGATCAAGATATGCAAAATACACACGGATCTGAATATTTCTGATCCGTTGACAAAACCACTCCTGCAGGCTAAGCATGATGTGCATGTAAGAGCTATGGGTATTAGGTACCTTCTAGATTGACTCTAGTGCAAGTGGGAGACTGTTGGAGGTATGCCCTAGAGGCAATCATAGAGATGATGATATTCCATTTGTATCCATGATTTGTATATTGTGTTCATTGAATATCCATTAAAGGCTACTTGAATTGATTTGCAATTATGTGAATTGTATGTGAAACTCTTTACTTGTATGGTTATTCTAAAGTTGTCCATAGTCGGAGTTCATGTGAGGACACACATGAATATTAGACTAGCACATGTATTAGTTGATTACTATGTTTCACAAGTCATGGACATGGAGATGTTGAACTAATAATGTGGACACATGTGGAGACATGTGTTAGGACTGACCCAACACGAGAAGTAGTTCTCTCTTTAAAACGACATATACGCTTTGTCCTTAGACCTAAGATTGTCGCATGTATTCTAGATGTGGATCGACCTACTTAGGGGCTATCAAACGCTACGCCGTAACAGGGTAGTTATAAAGGTAGTTTTCGGGTTTGTCAAGAAGCATGCTATGAGACATGGTCAATCAAGATGGGATTTGCCCCTCTCTGATTGAGAGTGATATCTCTGGGCCCTTCGAGTGATCAGATCCAAAAATGCATGGCCATGCTACGTACGGTTAAGAGTTAACCTACAAAGGGATTCCGAATCACAGGATCGAGAGAGCGGTCGGCTTGAAGCTAGACCAAATATCGTGAGGCAAAGGGAATAGCATGTATATTATGTTGTGATGGTTCGTCTGATATGATCTTCGTGTGCGTATAGGAGTTGGCACGTCTTGCTAGAGGCCGCTACCGACTATTGGGCCGAGTAGGAGTACTCGGGCCATGTCTATGCGTATCCGAACCCATAGGGTCACACACTTAAGGGGCTGGAATCCCAATTCGGATCCGATCCGAATTGGATTAGGTTTAGAAGTACTAATGGGCCTCGGATCCAAAGGCCCGTCAGGAACCTCTATAAATAGAGGGGTGGGGGCGCCCTAGGGTTTACACCTTTTTTGGCGAAACACACCTGCCGCGCCTCCCACGCCCTCGCCTGTTGCAACTCGCGGATCTAGCAGTCCGGCTTGCGACGCTTCCTCCCTGCACGTGTGGATACCTTGGAGGTGTTGCGCCTGCATCACTTGGACGAGCCGCCGACGAGCCGCCGACGAGCCACGACGAGCCGCGGTACCGGAGGCGATCTTGCTGCACGTGGACGAGCTGCTGGACGTGATCGACTACGTACGACTACGTTGATCGATCACGTACGACTACGTGATCGTCTTCACTGCATCGACGCATATCTACATCTTCCGCACCAGTAGTGCGTCGAGTGGTAATCCCGTGATCCTTATACGGCAGTTCTTCCTGGTTATACGCGGTAGATTTTGAATTGCGCTAGTGTAGCCTACCTCGTATCCCAACAGGAGGAGCTGGCGGTGGGACAGACGCGATGGGGCGATACGGGAGGAAGAAGGGGGCAGCGAAGAAGAGAGAGAGAGGAGCAACCAGGGAATAAGTGCAATAGAGGACCACTTTTAACAAGTTTAACACCCCCTTGGTGTGTTCATGAAATTGGGGGTGTTAAACTTTAACACCCCTTCCAAACACCCCTAGGTCCAACAATAGAGACTAAATTCTCAGAAAAAAAACTAAGTTTGAGAGAAATGGTATAAAGAATTTAAGAAAATCAATAGAAAAAAATGAAAAATAAGTGAGCAATTCCGCTCGTCTTGTCCGCCACTCCGTCCCGTGGAAGTCTCGTGCCAGCCTGACGCGGGATATTTACATATTTGCCACCGTTGCAAATGGCACTCCTTCATTTGCCACTTTTACCGGAGCTTCTAAGTTTTTGCCATCACGAACGAAACGAAGCAACAGATTTGCCACTTTTGCTGATGTGGCACGCCACGTCCCCGCGACAGCGTGTGAAAGGGGTGCCAAAAGACCTATGTGCCCTCGCCTTTCTCCTCTGTTAACCTCCCACTAACAGACCCAACGCCATCCATCTCCCCTTCCCCATCTCCCCTTCTCCCCAGGCCTCCCTCCTCCCTGCCTCCCTGACGACAAACCCTAGGTTAGAGCGGCGGTGGTAGTGCCGGCGCCGGCGGCCATCCATCTCCCCTTCCCTATCTCCCCCGTTCCCCATCTCCATGGTCTCCATGCGCAGCGGGTCAACAATGGAGCCTCCTCCCTGGTAAGCCGCAAACCATCCCCTCTTCATTGAGTGTAGTGTCTGCCTCGGAGGAGTTGGATGTTTCTAACTTCGTATTTTCTTATTTTCATTATTATACCAGGATTGATCCTGGTAATGCATTTAGAATAGTGGTTAAGGTTGAAAAGTATAAGGCATTTGCGGAGTCTGGTATTGTACAAATTGATGAACAAGAACATGTGCTGTGGTTTGATAGATGCAGTGGCTATAATCTGGATAGTTTTGTTGTTGAAATGGCTAGCAAGATATACTAGGGATCTAGTCAGACAATTTCAGTGTGGTCTGTGGATGTTGACAGTGAAGCTGATTGGAAGGTTAGGAAAAATGAGCATTTTAAGTCAATGATTAAGCACAGATGGAATGTTGGAGTAGCAAATGTTAGTGTAGAAGTTGTGGACAGATGGAATGAAGGGTACCAGAATGTTAACAGTTGTGCAGGGTCAGTAGGCATTTCTGGAGTAACAAATGAAGGTGCAAGTGAAAGTTGTACATCTCCAGCACAGCATGAGCAAGCCCAACCATAATTTGTTGATTGGAGTACATTGACAATACTACCAGACACTCAACAAGATGGTGAAGCTTATGTTCTGACTGATGAGGACATGGTTTATGAGGCAATGGGCTTCAAAGCAACAGATGAGGCAGCAGCTCAAGCAGCAGCACAAGCAGCAGCAGCAGAAGAAGAAGGTTCTATCCCTGACATTCCTCCTGACGTACAAGAAGAGATGCATGAGGATGGAATTAATGTTGATGACAATGAACCTTCAGAGCCAATACTTGAGTGGGATAGGGACAACCCAGACATGAGGGTGGGCACAATCTATCCTAACATGGTAGATTTTAAATTGGCAGTTAGACAGCATGCTATAGTCAATGAGTTTGAGCTGAGAACTGAAAAGTCAAACAAAGAGATTCAGGGGGCATTGCTTGGCTAAATGGTGTCCATGGGTAATTAGAGCTAGAACAAAAGTTGATGGTTGTGTCAGGGTACATTTACTAACTTACATGTGTTGTAATAATTTTACTAACTTAACTTTACTATTTGTTTGATCTTGAGCTGACAAATCTTGATGTCCTGCAGGTCCAAATAAACAATGCAATTCATAAGTGTGCTTCAAGAAGCAGAGTGGTGGGCAAAATGGCCAATCAAGCATGGGTTGCTGAGAGGGCCATACCTTTGCTCAAGAGGAAGCCTGGAATGGGTGTTGCAGATGTGAAGGAAGCATTGGAGGACAAGTACAAAATTAAGATGAACTACCAGACAGTTTGGTATGGTAGGCAGAGAGCAGCTAATAAATTATTTGGTAAGTGGGATGATTCATTTGATTGGTTGTATAGGTTTAAGGCAGAAGTTGAGTTGAGGCAGCCTGGTAGTGTAGTTGAGATAGATACTGTCAAAATTGGAGAGAAGCACCATTTCAACGGATTTTTTTGTGCTTTCAGAGATAGTATAGATGGATTTTTGTATGGGTGCAAACCTTACATTAGTATAGATTCCACAGCTTTGAATGAGCAGTGGAATGGACATATGCCTGTAGCCTTAGCTTTAGATAGCCATAATTGGATGTTCCCTTTGGCCTTTGGTTTTTTTGATTCAGAGACCAAGGAAAATAGGATTTGGTTCATGGAGCAGTTAGGCAAGGCCATTGGGGTACTTCCAAGAATGGCTATTTGTACTAATGCTTGCAAGGGCCTAGAATCTGCTATGAAGCATGTTTTCCCATGGGCTGAACAGAGGGAATGTTTCAGGCACTTGATGGAAAACATGAAGAAGAAGTTCACAGGAAATGTGTATGCTGAAAACATGTGGCCTGTTGCAACAACTTACTCAGTTGCCAAGCACAATTATTTTATGAGTAAAGTCTTGGAAGCTAGCCTTGAAGTAGGAAAATGGTTAGATGAGCACCATAATCTCTTGTGGGCCAGATCCAAGTTCTCTTCAGACATCAAATGTGACTACATCCTCAACAATTTGGCTGAGTCTTGGAATGCATAGATCAAATAATTCAAGGATCTACCACTACACTGCATGGTAGATGCTATAAGAGAGAAAGGTGTGGTCATGTTTGAAAGGAGAAGGAGGATTGGAAGAGCTTTGAATGGAGTTATTCTCACTGCTGTGGTTCATCAACTTAATGCTACCTCAAAGGGGATAGGACACTTAAAAGTCACCAAAGGACTTCCACATCAAGCTGAGGTCATTGAGATATACAAGGATGAGGAAGTAAGAAGACATGTGGTCTATCTAAATGAACAGAGCTGTACATGCAAAGAATGGCAGGTTACTGGCAAGCCTTGCCCCCATGCATTGGCTGTAATAACCACTGTGAGGCAGTCAAATTATGATAAGTTTGTGGACATGGCATATTCTGTGCAAAGATTTAGACAAGCATATGATGCTGGGTGGCCTAACATCACAGATAGGAATCAATGGCCTGATGTTGCAAAGGAGTTCAAACTGTTGCCACCTATAGGGAAGAAGAGAGGCATTGGTAAGCAGAGGAAGAACAGAATTCCCTCTTGCTTGGAGAGGTCAGGTAAGCCTACTAGGCAATCCATATGTGCTGCCTGTGGTGAAAAGGGTCACAGGAAGGGCAGTAGGCACTGTGGGCTCACTGGGACCAAGAAAAGGTATGTACTAAGCCAATCATTTCAGTGTGCTCTAATATTGCCATGACTTCTAATGATCTTGTTTTACAGGAAGAGGACCAAGAAAGCAGCAGTGAAGCCAGGAAGGAAGAAGGCTAAGAATGACACTTCTGCTGAATCAGTCCAAGTTCCAACACCCAGGACACCAAGGACAAGAGCTGCAGCAGCTAGGGAAGAAGCTGAAGCAATTGAAGCAGCATCAGCAAGGAAAGCAGCTAAAGCTGCAGCTAGGGAAGAAGCTGAAGCTGCAGCTCAAGCACAACAACATTTTGAAGCATCAACATCAAGGACTAAGAGGTTGGTACTGAAGCTGCACAACAACATTTTCAAAAATATGTGTACTGAGTCTATTGCATTGTACAGGAGACTTGCTTTGGAGGCACCACAAGACCCAGCTGGTGAAGAAGCAGCTGATTTTGAACCTGTACCATTAGAAGTGGTGGCAGCACCATCAGCACCAAAAGTTGCAAAGAAGATGACCCCAAGGAAGGTGCTGGCGACCAAAGTCAAGAAGACGCCTAAAAATGTTTAAACTGTCTGTGTGTGACTTTTGTTTGTTAGGCCATGAACCTGTGTGCTAGCCATGAATTATGTTTGTTGTGGGATGAATAATGTCTGTGTGTTTGGCCATGAACTATATGTTTGGCCATGAATTATGCTTCTGTGTGTTTGGTCATGAACAATTTATGTTGGCCATGAAGTTTGTCTGTTTGACATTAAGTATGCATGATGGTTGTGACATTTATCTGTGAAATATGTAAATATCCCATGAAATTCAGCAATCAACAAAGGGATCCAAAAACAAAAATGATAGTTCATTCATTACACCAAGACACAATACATTATTGACTACAACAGATATACCATAAGTGGAACACAAATGTTACTTTTACTTCAACATGTTTCCAACAACAACACCCATAAATCCTACAAGCAACACGGTCAATAGCAGCAAGGCATTCATCATTTTATCCAGCTTGGCCTCCATGGCTTCCTTCTCAAACTTCACACTTGCAACTGCCCTCTCTGCACGCTCCATGGATTCATCTTCTTGTTCATCAACTTGGTCATCAACTTGCCAATGAAGCACTTCAATCACCTTAGCATCAACCAAATCTTTGAAATAAAATCTTTACCACCTATAGTACTCACATTTATCTACAATCTGACCTATAGTACTCACATTTATCTGCAATCTGAACATCAAGTCAAGAAAATGAATCCAACACCAAATGCAAATGCCGAAACCAAAAAACCGAAATCAAACTCACCCATCTTTCATTCCTTGGACATTTTATATAGATCCGACCGTAGTTCACCGAATCTTGCTGTGTGCGCCACTCAACTACCCGTGCCCTACGGCACAAAGGGCACTGGATCAAAGGTAAGCATGTCTTCTCACCGACAAGGGCATCTACAACCAGCCTCCTCATACTTGACGACGCTCCAACCTGTGATATGGCTTGCGCGTGGCGGATGGGGAAAGAAGGGACGAGCAACGGGTGTGGTCTCGGTCCTAGGAGGATGAGCAACGCAGGGAGGAAGAAGAGAAAATGGGGAACGAGGGAGATGGGGAAGCGAAGATGGATGGCCGTCGCCACCGCCGCTCTGACCTAGGGTTTGTCGTTGGGGAGACAGGGAGGAGGGAGGCCTGAGGGAGAAGTGGAGATGGGGAAGGGGAGATGGATGGCGTCGGGTCTGTTATCGGGAGGTTAACGGAGGAGAAAGGCGAGGGCACACAGGTCTTTTGGCACCCCTTTTATACGCTGTCGCGGGGACGTGGCATGCCACGTTACTAAAAGTGGCAAATCTGTTGCTTCGTTTCGTTCGTGATGGTAAAAATGTAAAAGCTCCCATAAAAATAGTAAATGAAGGAGTGCCATTTGCAACGGTGGTAAATAAGATATCCCGCCCGAGGCCTTCCTTATCCCCCGCGGCGAAACAAGCAAAACACTCTTCCTCCCAACCGGCCGCAGCCTTTCGACTTATGGCAGCTGCCGCCGCGGCGGCTGGAGCTGCATCGGCCACTGCCGCCACTGCGCCAGCCGCCGCCCAGGACCCCATGAACGCGCTCCGCGCGGCCGCCCTCCGCCGTTCCGCGCCGCACTGGTCCACCGCCGCCGCGTCCTTCTTCTCCCCGCCCTTCCGCCCCCGCCGCTGCCGCTGCCGGCGCGCGCCCGCTCCCGCTCCCGCTGCGACCACTCGTACCCCGAGGTCCCGCGCGGGTGCCAAGGCCCGGGCGAAGCTCCTGTTGGAGGCCGAGCCCCGGGACCCCTGGCTCGCCTCCCTCTCGCTTCTCCCGGCCGACGACAGCTCCGGCGCTGGCGCCGCCCCCAACGGGTGGGCGATTGGGGTGGATCCCGACACCGGCGGTGCCATCGCCGTCCTCTCGCCCGACGGCTCCTCTCAGGTTTGGCCGGCCGCCATGCTGGAATAGGCTTAGCTTGTGTGTACGGCGCGAGCGTTGTTGAGCATACATTGGCATCCTGCAGGTGTTCGACAACCCGCTCGTGCACATTGTGGTGTCGAAGGTCATCCGGAAGCGCCTTGACACCAAGTCCATCATCCAGCTGCTTCGCGGTCTCGATGCACCTCCCGGTAATTGTGTATGTGGAGCACAAATAACTGCATTGCCACTGAAGACTAGATAGTTGCAGTGAATTGGCGATCACATTCTTCTTCAATACATATGATGTGGAAGGTAGAGCTGTTTTCTGATGAAATATTTTTCTGTCATTTTGAAGGAACTACGGCATACATTGAGAAGTCTAGTCCATTTCCAACTGATGGAAAGCTGGTCTGTTTCTTGTCTCCCAAATAACATGCACTAAACGTCCTTATTTGCAAGATAGCTGTAACTAGCACATCAATTTTCTCTGTGTTGGTTTTTGGAGCGATATTATGCTGTCAGGTAGTGCATATGAGAGTAGTTTGAGCATTGATAGTGCTCACTAACATGTCTTATTACTATCCTACACTTGTGCAACACTAAATTCTGCCCTTGATATTTTGGTATCTCATCTTTCTGATTTGTCCTAGCATATATGCACTGGACAATGGAATTAGTTACACCTGGTTCATACTGATCGAATATTTAAATTTCGTGTATTGCCAATGTTTTTAGCTGTTACAGAATCTTTTAAATAAATCTTCCTTCTATTGTTTTCTGATATACAGGGATGGTGGAGTACAGGTTTTTCATATGGCTTGTGGATTGCTTCTCTAGTGTCATCGGGGTTTTCAGTTGTTCCAGTTGCATCACAGACATGGAAAGCTTACTTTGGGCTATCACGAAGTGAATCGCCAAAGGTCTGTGACTCATGTTAAGTGGAGCATACAGTGGCTTTATGCCACTCATTTACATTGTATAAAATTTGCTTGTTTGTTAATTAGAGCTCAACATTAGTGCCCAAATGTCAACACAATACTTTTGTCTGCCCTATTGATGTCAGTAAGACAGTAAGATTGAAGAGTAAGATGTCTACTTAAAAGAATAAAAAAAATGGTAGATGAATTTGCAAACCTGGTTATGGGATAAGCTAAAACTTTGGTGGAAATCAATGGGTTTTGCTGCAGTGATATGCATTGATGACAGACACAACAAGCATGTAATTGTAACTAATGAGATTTTTTAATTAATATCCAAAAATTTCCCTGTCCTGCATCTGAAATAATCACTTGTTGCCAGCATCATTCTTATGTTCTACCAGTTCACCAGATCTAACATAGTCCTATTGTGTTTCTAATGCATAATTTCTTACAGGATAATAGCAGACAAGCTGCATCCATTTTGTTCCCTGACAAAGCTCTATCCCTGAAGTTGAAAAAACATCATGGTACACATCTTACTAGTGTCAACAGCTTATCCAGTAGTTTTGGCATCTGGGGGCCAATCTATTATGCTAATTCTAGTTTGCAGTGCATATTAGCTAGTTTTGCAACATGTTGGGCCGTGTGGATTTATGCACCAGAGATGAGTTTTAGAAGCTTTTTTCATTGGGTATGGTTAGCTAGCTTTAGCTTGGAATTTATGCACCAGAAATGAGTTTAGAAGCTTTTTACTACTGTGTAGCATTTGCTAGTTTTAGCTTGATGCGTTCTATTAAAGGACTCATCGAGAGTAGATTGCAATTTACTTGCATGTTTTGCCTCAGCTTGGTGATGCTTCTGTCATTCTTACGCAGGGCGAGCGGAGGCTCTTCTGTTAGCAGCCTATGGGAAAGGCCTTGTGCTACCATCAGGGAAGTTCAGCAAACCCCAACTTGACATTGATGTTGATTGCTGATTGACTGGCCATTTTTCATATTGATGGCACTGCAAACAAATTGTTGCGTAGGGGGTTCCATCAAGTACATAACTTATTGAGGTTTGAGTACAAATTGTTGCGTAGGGGGTTCCATCAAGTACATAACTTATTGAGGTTTGAGTGCACTGTGTGCCTGCAGAACTGCAACAGAGATCGTAGCTGACCCATTCAACTTTTGTGGAAAGCATTGGATATTTCTCATTGCATTTTGAGCGTAACAGGCTAGCGCAGATGAGACATGAACGTTTTTTTTAACATGTACCTATTCCAAGTTGAGAAGGAACCAAAGCTTCGCAACCGTTTGCTGAGACTGTTGTAATCTTCAAGAACTTTTTTTTTAACATGTACCTATTCCAAGTTGAAAAGGAACCAAAGCTTCGCTACCGTTTGCTGAGGTTGTTGTGGTCTTTCTGGTAAAAAGTGGTCCTACATTTGGTCGTTTTAGTAGACTTAAGGGGGGTTTGATTCCACGAACTAAAGTTTTAGTCCCTGTTGTATTGAATGTTTAGATACTAATTAGGAGTATTAAATATAGACTAATTAGAAAACTAATTACACAGATGGAGGCTAATTCGTGAGACAAATCTATTAAACCTAATTAATTCATGATTAGCACATATTTACTATAGCATCACATTGTCAAATCATGGACTATTTAAGCTTAATAGATTTGTCTCACGAATTAACCTTCATCTGTGCAATTGATTTTATAATTAGTTCATATTTGATCCTCCTAATTAGTATCTAAATATTCGATGTGACAGGAACTCAACTTTAATCCGTGGAACCAAACACCCCCTTACGTGATTCGCAATCTTGTGCTTATTTAGCCAGATGAAGATGGCTAGAAATGTGCCACCTCTAATGGCAGAATAGCATTGCTGTAGTATTTATTTGTTGTCTTGAACAGACACCTCATGACAGAACAGCATTGCTTATTTCACAATATCGTGCCCATTTTACAGCTGTTACCTGCGATAGTGGATCATGGTAAATTTCTAAGCCTCAGAGTTTCGACGCATTTGCAGTAACCTTGCTCAGTGCGGTCGCTGCCTTGGAACCAGACTGGCGCCCCAGATGCTTGCAGATGAACTCGCCGGCTGCCATCACCTTTCCCAGGTCTACACCCATTTTGATCCCCAGCCCGTTGAGCATGTACACAACATCCTCGGTCGCCACGTTTCCCGACGCGCCCTTCGCATAAGGGCAGCCGCCGAGGCCGGCGACGGAGGAGTCCACGACGCTGATCCCCATCTGATTTGAGAAGAGGGCACGCTTGATCACAGAGTCACTTTAGCTTGCGATGATACGTTCGGTGTTTCAAATGCGTGTTACCTGGAGAGAGATGAGGATATTTGAGAGCGATTGGCCGTAGGTATCGTGGAAATGGACAGCAAGTTTCTCCACAGGAACCGCGGACATGGTGGCCTCAAGCATTGGAACCACGGTGCCTGGATAGACGGAACAAGCTGAAACACATCAGGTCTGTGCAGATGGAGAAAGGGCAATCAAGCAAAATAATCAAGCATGATATGGTATAAAGAGAAGATTGGGGTTTACATGTGCCTCATGGTTTACAGTTATCTTTTTCCAAGTGATATGGTCTATATAGTATAAACGGGTCCATATTTGAAAGTGTAATAGGCCCTGGTTAGTTTAAACTTTATTGAAACAGATTAGCATTATGCAGGAAAAAAATCTTGTTTGTCTTAAAAAAACATAAAGTTGTCATACGTATAAGCATCTCCAAGCCCTATAAAGAGTGTTACCCTATAAGCTATCATATGGATTTCTCTCAGAAACACAAGAAAAAGGGAGGGGGCAGAGGGTGGTTGCAAATGTAATGTACGTCACCTGGGGTACCAACTCCAATAGTATCACCAAGTGAAACCTCATAGCAGCCCATGTCATAAAGCTCTTTTGCTACATAAGCTACGTTTGACGGTGGTACTGGTCCATCTACTGGGCATCCAACCACACAAGAAACATACCTACATTCTCAGCAAATAGAGAAACATAAACTTTAGCACTGTCCACATGTCCAGCAATCCCTAATTATAGTGACCTGTTAATTGTGTGAATACTACTACAAGCTACTAAGTTCATCAAGATTTTCTCATGATCATTTTAACATGTGCATAAGACTAGGCCACAAAACTGGCAATGAAAGCAAGAAAATAACACCAACAAAAATGGTAAGCATTACCGAAGGCAGGTCAGTACAAATGAGAAAAACTGGAAGTAATGATTTAAATCATGAGTTACTCAAGCTAGCTAGATTGAAGGTGTCACAGTGCTAACCGCTGAATAACATGGCACAAGCCCATTGTCTCTTCTAAGCAGGAGATAGTTCTATCAATTAGCTCCACCTCTTAAGTTATTGTTTACTATTGGTTTAGAAAATGGACTAACTCTTATGGAGGGCACCATAACCTATTATTTAACATTTGTTAGCAGCCAGAAAACATTTGAATGTAGCCAGCATACTGGTTGCAGTTTCAACAGAGTATATGAACCACTGGAGTTTAATTACTTTATACAAACATACCCTGAGATTTTGCTACAATGAACAATGAAACTTGATGTTGCACAAAAGAAAAGAGCTCACCCTCGGACAGGAATTTCTCTCTCTTTTGCAGCAAGAGCGACATCATTATAACGCGCAAGGCTCTCTTTGATTGTGCAGTTTATGTTTGACTTGGAAAATCCTTCAGAAGCTGATGCAAATATTGCAATTTCTTTTGCCCCTGCTGCAATAGCAGCCTCAAATCCCTGATGGGTGATGACAAATATAAAGAACTGAATATTGAATGAGGCAAGTGTAGAATATGTCATAAAAAACAGCCAGCTGAATCCACATAGTTCACCTTAAGGTTTGGGGTCAATACAGGAAGACGCACACCCTCAATATTCCGAACTGCTTCCATGACATTCTTTGCATCAGCTAGCTACAACAACAAACATCATATTATGAAAAAATTACTAGTAAATACATAACAAACATTAAACTAATGGCCAAGCAATAGAAAGGTAAAAATTAATGAAATAAGGCCTAAGTAAAAGAAATTATGAAGTAAACAAGCAATTTTACATAAAACATCAATGTTTGTAAATATGAAAAGAATGATGAATCAAGTTTAGCAGAGTACTATCAAGAGATCCACTTCCATCTTTTATGTGATATATTGCATATGTAATGCCTGGTAATTAATTTCGAGAGTTTCCTCCAGGGTTCAGTGAAACTATTTGTTTTGTTTTACTTAATCGCGTCCGCCACGATTTGAACTTGAGACCTCTGGTCCTAATACCATATTGAGTTGCATGCACCAACCAGTTCAACCCAAAAGCTTAAGCTGATGGGGAGAGGTGGGAAATTCACTTATACTCCAACACTCCCCCTCACATGTAGGCTCCCTCATGCCGCATACGTGGAGATTGGAGTTGGCTGCAATTATTTTATTTAATCACGCCACCAGGATTCGAACTCAAGACCTCTGGCCCTGGTACCATATTGAGTTGCATGCACCAACTAGTTCCACCCAAAAGCTTAAGCTGATGGGGAGATGTGGGCAATTCACTTATACTCCGACAGTCAAGGCCACACTTGTAACTATTCTTATGTTCAGGAAAACTTTTCAGAGCTTGTGCATCATCTTTGCACTAATTCCTATTTAGATAGTTCCTTTAAAAGTATGCAAGTATCCATGATTCTATTGTCATGGGTTCATTTTATTGGAAACTCGAATTAATATCAGCATTACTGTCCCCAGGCAACAGTACTAATACCCAGGAACATAGCATATGCAGAATCAATCAATACACATTTGAAACAGATAAAGTTCGTTCAAATGGATCCACCATAACAACTGCTTCTAATAACATGATTTAACATCACACATTCTACTCAACCTTAAGGTTGTGGCACGTCCTACCAAGGATCCACAAATTCCCAGACTAACCATCATATTGCAGCAATCTTCTGGTGACAGAGGAAAGAATCAGTTTTGTATAACTAACAAATTTCCATGGAGATGCTCCAATCAAAGAGTAAGGTTATGCACCAGCTCATATAGAAAATGTAAACAAGTTAGAACCAAATCCAAATGGCTGTTCTGATGTGGATGATCTCACCACTTCCTCACTTTCTACTCATAAGAGACAAAAATACACTATACTAATCTATTTTAGGAGGAAATTTTTTTTTAATACTTGGAAGATACATGACAGTATTATAACATCTGGACAGTTAAGAGTCCAGATGGCTTATCAGTGCAATCTCCAGATATTTTATAAAGCTACATACCTGTGGTACCCATTTTGGAGATACAAAACTAGTTGCCTCAACAACTGGTAACCCAGAGGCAGCCAATCTCCGTATAAGCTCAACCTTTACAGGTGTTGGTACAATGTCTTTTTCATTTTGAAGTCCATCTCGTGGCCCAACTTCGACAATTTTTACACACCTTGGCAGATCACATATATGCTGGAAAACATAGACTTATACTTCAGTAACCGTACTGTCAGATCTCAAACATCCACAATGATGATTGGAAATCTCATGTTAACCACATTTAAGTTGTTTTAAATGAGTATCATAAAATACTAGTCAAATGATCTTGAAAAGCCTACGAAATGGGAATGGTAAGCAAACTACTACATGGATATGGATACATGAACACACCTTGTTTCCAGCCCATATCCTCTGTTGATCAGAAGAGGATGAAAAATATCTGTAACTCTGATGATACTGTGAGGAACAGCTTGCGGCAGAAACATGGTGGTTTGATCCAGCAGTCACTGTGCCCCGATCTAGCATCGGATGCCTTTGATATGGCACTCTACTCAACTGATATCCTTCCCTATCATAAACAGAAGGTAGAAGTAAAAGACATAATCCTGGGAAAGTACTGGACATTTCATCCGTGCAGGATGCGAGTTAGGAGTTCCCTTGTTGAGCAATCACAATTCCAAGCAAGGGAGACAACCAATCAATCGTCATAGTAGTTGCTAACAATTGAGGTCCCCGGTCATGAGATTAACCAATGCCGCTACCCAAACCCGAGCTCGCGGTTCTGATGCTCACCTCGATTCGCCCGACGAGGTGCAGTGCCGCGGTGGCGGGTCGTCGGCCGCGGGACCCCTCCCCGTGTCGCCGAACCCGGCGCCCGGAGGAGCGGGCTGCCTCTCGAGCGCGCTCATCCCGGATCCCAGCACGGGGGAGCTCGCCAGCGCCGCCGCCGCTGTAGCAGCAGCAGCAGCACCGGCGGGCGAGGAGGCGTGCGGAGAAGCGAGCCTAGAGCAGACCCTGGCGGACGCCGCCAGCATCGTGCCCGCCGGCCGCCGAGACGCGCGCGCGCACGGGGGCTCAGCGCGCCATACCGATCGGCGACCTGGAGTGCGGGATCGAGGGACGGAGCGGCAGCCGACGGGGCAAGGAGCTTTCAACGCGGGGGAATGGGAAGGAAGCGAGGGAAGGAGCAGCAGCTGGGGTTGCGTCGGGGCTTTGGGCTCTCGGCTCCCGTCTCGCGCGAGTCCGAGCTTTTTTTTTCTTTTTCTTTTTTTTTTGGAAAACAAGGTGGGTGGACCGTTACTGACGTGGAATCCAGCTAGGTGGGCAAGATAAGGAGATGATCCTTGTCAGTCCCATGCTCCCGTGTCCCGTGCCGTTCTAGAATTATTCTTCGAGCAAACCCCCGTGCTACTGATCGACTAGGCGCCCATGTTTACCGGGCACGCTTAATTTCCGATTCTAGGTGAGTCCGGCACGGCATTAGTAGAGGTGACGGTGTATTTATTAGCAGCGGGTAACTTTTTCAAACACAACAAACAAAATTGCAAGCAAAATGACCGATAAACTAGACTCGGCCAGTACTATAGTTGTCCATCCGGTACGTGCGGGCCCGGGCAGGCCCGGGCACGAAACTACCGTGCCTGGCCCGGCACGATGGAGGTATCGTGCCTTGCGTGCTGGCCCACGGACTGCACCGACGATCAAGTATGAATTCACGTTGCTTTTTTCATACCGAGTCGGCCCGTGAAGCATGGCCGAATTCACGTGCCATGCCTGCAGCCCATGGATAAAAAAATCCTTCATCAACTTCAAATTCAACACTGAACTTAGATGTAAAGACCAATTCAACATAGTCACATACACAGTCATCACACATTCAGAGTTCATCACACATGGACATAACACATTCACATTTCAAACAGAATGACAGAAATATATAGATAGAGTTGTTACTAATTCAACACTTGGTTGCCTCATTAAAAACCTTTCTAGGTAAAAACTCACACCTCATGAGAAAATCCTAAGAAGGAAAAAAGAGTACAACCCAGCTCAAAAAATAAATTCAATGGTTCAAGTTATTATATCACTGTTGGCACTAGAAATCGGTCAACCGAATCCCAGCGTCCGACACACGACCCGGGAGAATCTGCTTAGCTCCTGTTCGGGTGAATGCCCTGGTGCGGTTCGCGCGGCGTGCCAGCCAATTTGACCTGTTGATTGGCAAGGAAGAATACGTGTCAGGTCCAGAAATCACGATCGGCTAAATTTCCGATCTCGAGAGAGTTTATCAGCGAATCGGCCGATTTACTGTAACAAAGAAATCGGCTATAAGGCAGCCTGATCTCTGTAGCCTTGTAAGGGAATTACTAAAGTAACCGATACAAAGCTATGATAACAACACTAGGAACAGATCTAATCGGCAATAGATGAACTTAATAACAGAAGGTAAATGAAGCCGAAACTACCGATTCCTAGTTGGATAACTGGTGATAAAGACTAGAAAGACAGGTAAAACCTATGAATCTAGCAAATATCGATAACTAGTGAATAAATCTAAACGAAACAACAGCGATACGCCCGAAGTTAAAGCTTAGATATTACTCGACAAACGGAACTTACAGAATCGGCCGGAGATCAAGCTGATGCAGCCCTGCCAACCCGCACGAACTCGTGAAAAAAGGAAAGTAATGGCGAAGTCGCCTGCTTGAAAGTAAGTACGAGGAAAAAGTAGCTTGTTGTATTGATTGGTTGATAATTACAGATTTACAAAGGTAGCTATTTATAGCCCCGTACAGATATCTTCTTAACCGACTAGAATTCTATCCCTAATTCAAACAGAAAACGAATATCTACAAGCACGATTCGTGCTAGGTTGGTTACTCCACGCTTCGTGGGCTGATTTCCACCTCATCCTCCTATCCCTTTCCAAGCCCATACAGGCCCATTTAACCCATCCTCCTAATCGGCCGATTCCTCATCGGCAAAAGGCTACCGATTGGGATTCTGGTATGTTCGACCCGAAGCGAGACAGAAGTCACCGGCCGATCTCACACTGTAGCACTATTTGGCCGATTCCCAACTGTGCTTCTCCGATCCCCTCTCTTCTTGGCGCCGATTCTACTAGTGACGAAATCTGGCGTCAACACATGCCCCCCAGTTTCGGAGTAAAACATAGTCTTTTACTTCGAAATTCTTTTATAACCTCCCCTCCGAAACGGCCACAGTAAAAATATCCTTCCGTTTCGCGGTCTTCCAGCTGATCATTGCAATTTTTCGAAACGGGTGCCCACGACAGCCACTACTCCCGAAAAACTCGAAACGCCGGCGCGGTGAAAATCCCATTTTTACCCCCCTTCAGGCATCCTTTAAATAGAGCTTCACCCCGCACTTCATCTTCAAGCTCACGTCTCTTTTCCCAGCGCGCGCGCCTTCTTCTTCCTTCGGTATCTTTCCCTTGCCGCCGAAGCTTCCTAGCTCCACCTCCTGTTACTTTTTCCTCTTCTCCTCCAATGGCGGCTCCTTCCGGCAGCTCTCCCGCGCGCGATGTCCCAGAAGTAGCACCTCCGGCGGTGGTGACGACAGCCGTTGCTCCGTCCACAGAAGAAGGAGCTTCATCGGAGATCCCAATGGCGATCCCCATCGCGGCTCCGTCGTCCGCATCTGCATCGGCGACCACGCCGATCACTCAGAACTTCATCCCAGAGGTAAATACCGAATCCTTCTTCTATCGGCAATATATTTACCTTAGATTTGTTTCTTACTTTTCTACACTCCCCTTTCCTTTTTTAGGCAGTTAGGCATCGAATTACCATTCACCTTACGGGAAATCCCGGCCTTGTTTGTCTCGGACCCATGGGAAACCCAGATCCAATAGATCTTATAAATTTGGAAACCCACAGGATACCCTTCAAACTGTCTGATATGGACCTAGATCAATGGCTGGGTACTTTTAGGTCCTGGCCGAATGAAACCCCAGGTTGGAGGGAGTGGTACCAACGGGTAGCCGCATCAAAGAGCGTCTCATGGGAAGAGCTCAAAATCGGCCAGTGCATAAACCTATCCTTATCCCAGATGGAGAAAAACGAGCCGTTAGTGATGGCAGCTTCTTATTTTTGGTCTGACGCACTTAATGCCTTCTTATTTGGGCACGGTCCTATGACCCCAACACTGGCCGATGTGGTCCTGTTGACCGGCCTTGACATATCTTCCCCGGACACACCCTACCACCTCCTAGCCGTAACATCACATCGGCTGGACACAAGGGGAATCGGCGGGTGGAAGGGTTTTATCAGAAGCAATAAGAGGACCGGGACTGTTGAAAATAGGGAGCACACGGCTTTCTTGATGATGTGGTTAGAAAAACACTTCTTTTGCAGAAGAGCCGCCGGCCCAACAACCAATACCCAGGCCTTAGCTGAAGCACTGTCCAGAGGAAACCATGTCCCCCTCGGGAAACATCTGCTAGGGGCCGCGTACCACATGCTCCATCAAATCGGCATAAAACTATCCAAGGGAGAGCCGATTGGCAATCAAGGCGGGCCCTGGTGGTTCATCAATTTGTGGCTGAACCTTTACATGAGCAAGATCACTCAGCAGCAGGTGGACCGCATGATGTTCCCCAACATCGAATCGGCGGAAGACCCTACCGAACGTCGCCGATGCATGTCCTTTGGCGAAGCGGCATAAGCTTTCCCAGGCTGCACGTATTCTGCTACAAAGGTAGCCGAGTACTTTCGATGCTTCTATAACGGATTTAATGAAGATGCAACCATTTGGTTTCCTTATCAGTGGGATGACCCGGTCTTTGAACTCCCAACTTGCTTTGATTCGACTACCGGCCGATTTGATGAAGAACTCTATGACGAGTTAATCAAACCAGGACTCCTGCCAGCCAACTTCTTCTCAGGGAAGGATGCCCCTACGTATGAATTCTACAACCCTTCCGTTGCAGCACGTCAGTTCGGCATGGGTCAGCTGCCGATTCAGGTGTATTTTGCCGGCCGAATCAAGTTTAGAGATGAGCTCACATCTGGTCTGGATTACAGTCGGTTACGAGACCGAATCCCGGACTCCAGTACTATTAACCTGAACGACTGGCTAGTAGCTCCCTTTGCTGTCCAGCCGTTCAAACTTTGGTGGGCCGATTGGAAGCAATTTCTCTTCTGCAACTCAGCATCGGCATACTGCAACCTTTTGGACCCAGCTAACATCGACCCGAACGCCGAGGTACTTTACTTGGCCGATTTTTATTCCTTTTATCGTGACTGATCACTAATGATTTTATTACTTCTTCAGGCCGAGAATCGAACTCCTCCAACACACAGCCGTAGCGGACGGCTAATAGAGAATCATCCATACACCACTTATCCTCTTATCGGCTATGATGCTCCGTCCGTAGACGTGATTGCTGGCCGATCGAAACAAGTCCAGAAGAGGACCACCAAGAAGACCAGTCGCCGAGTCCGAGCTCGTATAGAATCGGCGGATCCTCCTGTGCTCGTATCGGCAGAGACTCCGGCCGCACCACCTTCTCAGGTCATTCAAGGTGCCGATACTCAAGCCGTCGCGCAAGCTGGGGCAGCCGCCGCGTCGTTGTTGTTGGAAGCCATACAGGTAAACCTAAGTTTTATTGCTTCCGATTGTTATTCTGATATTAACCCTTCTTATCCTTAGACTGCACAGAGCACTCCTATGGAAATACAACAATCGGCAGCAACCCAACCGGCCATCGGTGCACCCCTACTTCCATCCATTGAGGTATAATAATGTTTTACCGATTTCCCTTGCTATTTGCATAATGTACTTATTCAATCCTCTGACACAGGTCATCGGCACACCAAGCGCTCCTCAACCACCAGTCTTTTCTCAGGGAGCTGGTCCAAGCACCGGGCCGATCATTGTGGAATCTTCTTCATCTGATGAACCCATGGCGCAGGCCCCTGAGCAAGGTGTGACGGCTTCACAAGTGCAGCATGAAGAAATTCGCTTCAAAGCGGTAAGTTTTGTTTCGGCTTCTTATTCAGCCGATTTGCTTTTACTCCCAGCCGATTTATTCTTCCTCTTTATTATCTCCAGGAACAGGACACCCCCGACAACAGCCTTTTTTCTTTTGCGGTCGCCCTTTCCGACGATGAAGAAGTTGCCTCTCGCCAAGTTGCCCTGAGCTCCGTTCCTGATGACGTCCGAGCCAAACTTGCTAGTATCCGATCCCTCCTTCAAGGGGACATCGGCCGACTTGTAGAAGACGCTTCACCGATTCGGCAGCTCTTTAGTGACGTCAGCGGACGAGTACCAGAAGAGGCGGAGGAAGCCTTGGCGCCGGCGGCCTTCATCGAGTCTATGAGGATCCCGGTCTTCAGAGCCCTTCGTCACATGGCCGATCGCGCCAAGCTGGCCAAGACTCGTGAAGAAGAGGACGCATTCAAGCGTCAAGCTCAAGAGGCACACCGGCGCATCCATTTTCTGGAAGATTCCCGCCCGGCGATCATCGGTGAGATAGACCGCCTCAAGCGTCGGAGGGCGGAGCTTGCCAAGGAGATGGAGCAAGTGACCAAGGCAATCAGTGCCGAAGAGAAAAAGCTCCAAGAGCTACCTTCTGTCATTGCCGATTTGACACGGGAGAGGCAGCGCTTTGCTCACGAGGCCCTAAAACTCCACCGCAGCGCATCAGAGGTCCCCAGATCGGCAGATGAAGACCAACGGGTCCTTGACTCTGCCGATCAGATCCGGTGTCGGGCAATCACGGCTATCGATACCCTTCTGGGTAATCTGTAAAACACTGACCGTTTTGTACGAACATTTACTATCTTCTTTGACCGTCCCTCGCGACGCCCTTTCTATTTATTGCCTTTCTTATTTCCGATGGGACGTAGCCTTACCAAATTTCCACGCATCTTTTTCCCATAAATACCGGCCTAGCCACTTCCTCCCGATAGTATCAGCTTGGCTTTCGGTTTTACTCTCTCATTCCTCTCATCGGTGCGACTTTCTATCATGGCTTCGTCGGCTTCTTCTTCTTCTGTTAACCAGGTGAAATCTTGACCTCGACTTCCCTTTCTTTTTAGATCCTAGGAAGAAAATGCCCCTTCTTATTCCTTCTTCGTTTCAGCCTCAATGTCTTAATCCTGAGCTCGTGCGCGCCATTGAGCTCATTCACTCTGAGGACCCATTGACGCCGGAGGACAAGAAGCTGATTATGGCTCATCGTGAGGAACTTCGAGACCACGTCACTGCGGAGGCTCGTGTGGTCTTGGATCTCGTGGAGAGTGATAGTAGCCGATGATCTCCAACCGTCAGGAGCCATCATTGTGACGACTTTGAAGACGATGTCGCCACGGCGGCCTGTACGATCTTGGACTTTATGGAGAGCAACGGCAACCGGCGACCTCCCACCGACAGGAGCCATCCGCTTCCTCGGCAAGTCGTTCTCGAAGACGTGGCGGCAGGAACTTCGCGCCCTCCCATGGATCGGAGTCATTTTCTCCCTCGTCAAGTTGAAGCGGAGACTTCAATGAAGGCAATAGAAGAAGAATACCTTCGCGTCATGAGCGAGTTGGAGCGGAACGGGAAGGCGCCCAAGAAGAAGAATAATTAGTTTTTTGTATTTTTTGTTCTAAGGGCGACTAGTGTTTTGTCGGCCGTGTAACCCATCGCCCGCACCGAATGAAAGCATCGACCGATTTGGACGACTTCGTGCTCGAACCGATTTGTATCGGCTATGTGTGATTGCATCACAGTTAATCCCTTATGCTCCGACCCATATGCTGGGATAGTATCTTTTTAAATACCTTCCGTTCAGAGCTCTAGTAAATTCCTCTCCTTCTATTGTTTCCAAAATGTAAGCATTTCCTGGGGCGCATCTGCCGATTTTATACGGCCCTTCCCATGTAGGGGACCATTTTCCGAATTTAGGATCTTTCGACCCAATCGGCAATACTAACTTCCATACCAAGTCCCTAGGGGAGAATTGTTTGATTTTGACCTTCTTATCGTACCACCTGGCTACCCTCTTTTTGTTTTCTTCAATGCTTATCAGAGCCCTCAATCGTTGGCCAGCCAAATCGTCAAGTTCCCTTTTCATAAGTGATGAGTAGTCATCGGCCGTTAGCTGGTCCTGGAGCGAGATACGCCTCGATCCCGCCCTTGATTCCCATGGCAGTACTGCATCGTGACCGTACACCAACTGGTAGGGAGATAACCTGGTAGCCCCATGACAAGCCATCCTGTATGCCCATAAGGCCTCAGTCAAACATAGATGCCACTTCTTTGGCTGTTCCTCGATCTTTCTTTTGATCAATTTGATTATCCCTTTGTTGGAGGATTCTGCCTGACCATTGGCTTGGGCGTAATATGGAGAAGAATTTGACAATTTGATCCCCATATCGGTCGTAAATTCCTCGAATTCCCCCGATGTGAACATTGTTCCTTGATCGGTTGTTATAGTCTGAGGGATACCGAATCGGTAGACGATGTGGTCCCTTACGAAGTCGGCCATGATAGCCGATGTCACGGCTCTCAACAGGCTTGCCTCTACCCATTTGGTAAAGTAATCAGTAGCCACCAGAATAAATTTGTGCCCTTTGCTTGATGGTGGGTAAATTTGGCCGATAAGGTCTATTCCCCATCCCCTGAACGGCCATGGCTTAATGATGGGATTCATGGCCGATGCGGGTGCACGCTGGACATTTCCAAACTTTTGACAATCCTGACAACCCTTATAATATTTGAAACAGTCTTCGAGGATCGTTGGCCAGTAGTACCCATAATTTTTGATCATCCACTTCATCTTATGTGCCGATTGGTGTGCTCCACATACCCCTTCATGGATTTCTCCCATTAGAGTCTTGGCCTCCTCTGTCCCAAGGCATTTGAGAAGAACTCCGTCGATCGTTCGGTAGAACAGGTCATCTTCGAGTAGCACGTATTTGGTGGCGTGAAAACGTACTCGTCGCTCCACCTTTTTAGACGGATCCTTCAGGTAGTCGGCAATTTCTTTACGCCAGTCATCGGCCGTGAGTTCTAGAGCCATAGCGCCCAGAATTGGCCGATATCCAGATGCGTGCTGGGCGAGTTTGTTGGCGTCTTCGTTGCGGTCTCTTGGGATGTGCTCGATTACTGCCGATCTGAATTCTTTTAAAAGCTGTAAGCAATCTTCGTAATAAATTCTTAATACGTCATCTTTGCATTCGGACCTTCCGGTCAGTTGATCCACAATAAGCATGGAGTCTCCGAAGACTTCAACAGAATCGGTCTTGACCTCCCTTAATAGTTGCAGGCCTTTTAATACAGCTCGATACTCCGCTTGATTGTTAGTAGCGGCGGTTTCTATCGGCAGAGAAAAATCATAGCTTGCCTCCCGAGGCGATATGAGAACGATGCCGATTCCTGATCCGACCCCACATGATGACCCATCGAAATATAATGTCCAAGGTGCTGGCTCTACGAGGGCAATCTCAGGTCCGCAGTGCTGGGCGACGAAATCGGCCATGAGTTGACCCTTGACGGCTTTTGCCGATTCATACCGCAGGTCAAACTCTGATAAAGCTAAGATCTATTTGCCGATTCGACCTTTCAAGATCGGCAGTGATAGCATGTATTTTACTACGTCGTCTTTGCATACGACCACACATTCTGCCGACAGTAGATAGTGCCTTAGTTTGGTGCATGAGAAGTAAAGACATAGGCACAAACGCTCCACCGGAGGATATCTTGTTTCAGCGTCCAGAAGTCTTCTACTGACATAATAAATTACCCGTTCCTTGCCTTCGAACTCCTGGACCAGAGCCGACCCAATGGCTTTTTCATCGGCTGATAAGTACAGTTTAAACGGCTTACCAGTTTGAGGAGGAACCAATACTGGTGGCGAGACCAAGTATTGCTTGATATCTTCTAGTGCTTTGCGCTGCTCTTCCCCCCATATGAATTCCTGGTCAGGCTTTAACTTCAACAGTGGCGTGAACGCCTGAATCCGCCCAGATAGATTAGATATGAATCTTCTGATGAAATTTACTTAGCCGATTAAAGATTGTAGTTCGGTTTTGTTCTGTGGGGCCACGACTTTGTTGATGGCCGCTATGGTCTTCCGATTGATTTCAATCCCTCGTTCGTGCACCATGAACCCTAAGAACTGTCCGGCGGAAACGCCGAAAACGCATTTATTGGGGTTCATTTTAAGCCCGTGTTTCTTGGTGCACTCTAGCACTTTTCGCAAATCGGCCAGATGTTCTTCATGTCCTTTGGACTTGACTACGACGTCATCGATGTAGATCTCCACCAGAATGCCAATGAGCTTGTGAAATATGTAATTCATGGCTCCCTGATACGTAGCACCAGCGTTCTTCAAGCCAAAAGTCATCACCACCCACTCGAACAAACCAAGGTGGCCTGGACATCTGAAGGCCGTTTTGGGTCTGTCCTCTTCGGCCATGAGTATTTGATTGTACCCAGCGTTTCCGTCCATGAAGCTGATAATCTTGTGCCCCGCGGCAGCGTCGATCAGTACATCGGCCGTTGGCATGGGGTAACCGTCCATCGGTGTGGCCTGATTAAGATTCATGAAATCAACGCAAACGCGTAGCTTTCCATTTTTCTTGTATACTGGTACGATGTTAGAAATCCACTCGGCATAACGACATTGCCGAATAAATTTTGCTTCGATTAGCCAAGTTATTTCAGCTTTTATATCTGGTAGAATTTTAGAACTGCAGCGCCGTGCGGGTTGCTGGTACGGCCGATACCCTGGTTTTATGGGTAGCCGATGTTCAACAATGGATCGGTCTAAACCGGGCATCTCGTGATACTCCCAAGCAAAACAATCCTTAAATTCCTTTAATAAATTTGTCAATTTACACTTGTATTCTGGATCTAAATTTGCACTAATATAAGTCAGCCTTGGTTTGGTACCATCGCCTAAATCTATCATCTCCAATGAATCGGCCGACGTAAACCCGTGCCCTAGCTTCCCATCTTCTCGGGCGAACTGATCCATCTACTCTGAGTCTTCGGAGCCGACTGCTCGGATCGGCTGTAGGCCAAAATCGGTGACCTTCAGGAAATCGGTCTCCCATACTCTGCCAGATATGCACCTGACGGTTTCGCAACTCCACTGCTGCGTGTCGGCTGCCGCGATGCTGTACGCGGAATCGGCGTTGACCACCTCGATGTTATCGCCGACCCATTGCACGAGGCATTGATGCATTGTTGACGGGATGCAGCAGTTTGCGTGTATCCAGTCTCGGCCAAGTAGCATGTTGTAGGACCCCTTGCCATTAATAATAAAGAAGGTAGTAGGAAGGGTCTTACTGCCGATGGTGAGGTCGACGCAGAGAGCACCGCGAGCGTTTGACACCTTGCCCTCGAAGTCCTTGAGCATCATGTCTGTCTTGGTCAAGTCGTCGTCGCTTTTCCCAAGCTTCCGGAGTACGGCGTACGGCATGATGTTGACTGCAGCTCCTCCGTCTACCATCAGTCTAGTGAGGGGGCGGCCGTCAACATGCCCTTTAAGGAACAGCGCCTTCATGTGTTGTCGTTCGTCATCTTCGGGCTTCTCGAATGTGGCCATCATTGGCTCCAAGGCCAACTGTGTTGTCTGTTCTTCTATTGCCGATACATCCTGTTGATCGGCGAGAGTCATGAATTCCATCGGCAAAATGAAAACCATGCCGATCTCGGCTGCCGATTCGTCACCTGCCGATTCGTTGTCCCCTTTATCGTTTCTTTTGGGGCGCCACACCCGAGGCCTTCCTTCCTTCTTGTCCGTCGCGCTTTCTTCTTCTTGCTGTTCCCATTGGCGGAGACGTTGGATTCTTCGTTTTTGAGACTTGGTCAATCCATCGGGACACCACCTGGGGTTTATTGGTCTTTCCCCTGACTTGGCGCGTTCCCACTCCGGTTTGCGTCCTAACGGGTTTTCATCTGTCACCCGAGCATCGGCCATCTCTTCGAGCCGGCTGTGAACGTTGGTCTTGTTTTCTGACCGGTCATGCCGATCCGTCCTGCCCCCCTGCCTATCATGGCGTCTATCTTCCGACCGATCACATCGGTCACTTCTGCCCCCCAGCCGATCACGCACGGGAGGGCGCTGATCATCTTGGTTGCGCCAATTCCTGCTGATCGGTTCTGGCCTTCCGTCTCTGGAGCGAGACCTGTTGAACGGCCGATTGCCACGATATGGACCGTTGCATTCTGGGCAAGTATCGGCCGAAGGTAGCCTGAGGTTGTTTTCCCAACAATGAATTAAGAACGGGCATCTCCAGTGCTCCTCGTGCCGACGCATTGCTTCTTCCCGGGACCTTGAGCGTTCATGCTGACGTTGGTACTTCTGGAGCAGGAACTGGGAAGTAATGCGTGGCCCTTCTGATTCGCCATCGTCGTCCTCCATCCGCCGCTTCCCCTTGGCATCTTCAGGCGTAGCTTGATTTCTGGGGTCGACGGCGCCACTCTTTTTGGCCGATTCGGACGTCAGCACTTTTGTTTGGAGTGAATTGTTCCCCGTATCAACCATGTTGGTGGGGAAGGGGTGTTGGTCAATCTTCATTGGCTTGGCCGATTTTGCCGGCACTTCAAATTTAAGTCTGCCTTGCTCAATGGCCGACTGTATCTGCTGCCTGAAGATCTTGCACTCATTGGTATCATGGGATGTGGCATTGTGCCACTTGCAATATTTCATCTTTTTTTGTTGTTCGGCAGAAGGTATTGTATGGTACGGCGAGAGTTTAATCTGCCCTTCCTGGAGGAGAAGATCGAAGATTTTATCAGCCTTAGTTGTGTCAAAACCGAACACTTCCGGCTCCTTTTTGCCGAATGGGCATGATATCAGCTTCTTCCCCTTGATCCACTCCGCAAGTCCAACTTCAACATCTTCCTCATCCTCTAACTCTTCCAGGAACGCCACTTTCTTCTGGAAATTCCTCCGCGGATCGAAAGGACGTACCTCCTGTCCAGACAATCGGTGAACAATCTGGCTCAGACTCTCGAACTCTTGTGAAGTGTATCTTTCTTTGATGTGGGGTAGAAGGCCTTGAAAAGCTATATCGGCCAACTGCGCATCGGTTAGAGCTAGGGAGTAGCACTTGTTTCTGATTTCCCGAAACCTCTGTACATACGAGGATATCGGCTCATCACTCCTTTGCCTGAGGCTAGTCAAATCGGACAGCTTCATCTCATGCACCCCAGCGTAGAAGTATTTGTGGAACTGTCTTTCTAAATCGGCCCATGTGATAATCGAGTTTGGCGGTAATGTCGTGAACCATTGAAAGGCCGAACCAGACAAAGATGATGAGAGCAACCGTACCCGTAGGGCATCCTGTGTGGCTGCCTCCCCGCATTGGATGATGAATCTGTTCACATGCTCTACGGTCGAAGTATCATCCATCCCCGAAAATTTAGTGAAGTCAGGAACTTTATACCAATGGGGGAACGGTAATAGGTCATATGTAGATGGGTATGGTGTTCTGTAGGTATAAGTTTGCACTTTCGGCTTTAAGCCGAATTATTCTTGCATTACCTCCGCAATACGTGCCGACCAATCTGGCTGTTGCTGGTGAACTGTTGGCTGAGGTATTGGCACGTGCTGGTAAATCGGAGGCTGAATAAATGGAGGAAGATTGAAAGGTGGTATCTGAGTGTAAGCCGGCTGTGTAGTAAAGGCTGGCTGTTTGAATGAGCCACTCGTTTCATCATACAGCATGAGTTCTGCTGTCTTGTTGACCTCCGGAGCGACAGGCTGGTATGACGGTACGGTTGGCCGAACGGTTGCCTTGACTGGCCGATTGATTCTGACCGGCCGTGACTGAAGGTGCCCCCCAGGGTGATAGGCTAACTGGAGGGAATGGCGCAGAGGACATTTGGATGGAGCCATATCCCATTGGGGTTGATGATGAGGAAGCACCTGAACTCCCGACAGAAAATTGGATCGGCTGCGAAGCCGAATTCGAATAATTCTGGTTTGGTGGAATCGGCTGAAAATATGCCGGTCCCCTGTATCCTTGAGGTATCCCCCCGGCGAAGGAGTTGACAACAGCATTGTGCACCATATTTGAAAGTACCGGGGACTGATCAATGAAGGCGTGATAAATAGACTGTTGAATCAGATCGAACATTTTGTCCGAATCCTCAGAAATTGTGATTTGGCGGGGAGGAGGGAATGGAGTCTTCTTGATAGTCTCCCCGCTTCTGGAGCGATTGAAAGACTTTAGGCAAGCTTTCCGGAACTGTGCCGTATACTTGTCGAGTTCTTCCTTCTGGTCGTCCTTCAGATCTGCTTCCGTCACCTCGATGACGTTATCTTCGGAGACTTCAGCAGCTTTCGACATGATGGCGGTTGTATTGGTCCCACTGGGCGTGCCAAAAGTGTGTTGGCGCTAGAAATCGGTCAACCGAATCCCAGCATCCGACACACGACCCGGGAGAATCTGCTTAGCTCCTGTTCGGGTGAATGCCCTGGTGCGGTTCGCGCGGCGTGCCAGCCAATTTGACCTGTTGATTGGCAAGGAAGAATACGTGTCAGGTCCAGAAATCACGATCGGCTAAGTTTCCAATCTCGAGAGAGTTTATTAGCGAATCGGCCGATTTACTGTAACAAAGAAATCGGCTATAAGGCAGCCTGATCTCTGTAGCCTTGTAGATAGGGAATTACTAAAGTAACCGATACAAAGCTATGATAACAACACTAGGAATAGATCTAATCGGCAATAGATGAACTTAATAATAGAAGGTAAATGAAGCCGAAACTACCGATTCCTAGTTGGATAACTGGTGATAAAGACTAGAAAGACAGGTAAAACCTATGAATCTAGCAAATATCGATAACTAGTGAATAAATCTAAACGAAACAACAGCGATACGCCCGAAGTTAAAGCTTAGATATTACTCGACAAACGGAACTTACAGAATCGGCCGGAGATCAAGCTGATGCAGCCCTGCCAACCCGCACAAACTCGTGAAAAAAGGAAAGTAATGGCGAAGTCGCCTGCTTGAAAGTAAGTACGAGGAAAAAGTAGCTTGTTGTATTGATTGGTTGATAATTACAGATTTACAAAGGTAGCTATTTATAGCCCCGTACAGATATCTTCTTAACCGACTAGAATTCTATCCCTAATTCAAACAGAAAACGAATATCTACAAGCACGATTCGTGCTAGGTTGGTTACTCCACGCTTCGTGGGCTGATTTCCACCTCATCCTCCTATCCCTTTCCAAGCCCATACAGGCCCATTTAACCCATCCTCCTAATCGGCCGATTCCTCATCGGCAAAAGGCTACCGATTGGGATTCTGGTATGTTCGACCCGAAGCGAGACAGAAGTCACCGGCCGATCTCACACTGTAGCACTATTTGGCCGATTCCCAACTGTGCTTCTCCGATCCCCTCTCTTCTTGGTGCCGATTCTACTAGTGACGAAATCTGGCGTCAACAATCACGTGATCATAAAAGCACAAGATAACTTAAGATACTAGAACAAGTAGTGTTCCAAACTCCACAGGCCACACCCCATGACTCCAGTAGCTTGCTCTTGATCCGTTGGCATTGGCAGGGTAGGCCTAGCAAGTACATTAATCATGTTAGGGCGTGTTTAGTGCGGCTCCACGTGGAATGGCCCAGCTCCTGTTGCACTGTGTGTTACTGTTTTCTCATGTAGCAGTGAAAAAAAGGACTCCAACTCCACTCATTTTTTGCCTAGGGGACAGGAGGAGCCGGTGGAGCTAGGTTGGAATGGCTCCCGCGGCGCCGTCATAGTGGCGCACAGTGCTGGAGCCGGAGCTAGTAGGAGCCGCACCAAACACTCCGTTAGTGTGTTACTCTAGTTGAAGAAATCATGAAAATAGACAATAGAAAAACAGAATAGAATATGTACATGTACTTACTGAACATGGGAATGAGTGCAGTCATGGCAGAAGTATTAGAAGAAGCATTATCAAGTGTGATAGAAAATCTTATCCTTCAAACCAAATTCAGAAACAATAGCTTCAATACGTTCAGCAATGTTAACACCTGAATGTTTGACATCAATTAGCCTAAGAGCAACGATTCTCTTATCTATTTCCCAATCAGCACTAAGATAGTCTTCCTTAACATTGCCAGACCAAATATCAGAAGTTAGACAAATAGAAGAAATAGAAGACTTCAAACATTCAACCAGGGAAGCACGACACTCAGTAAAAGCTGGTAAAATCTCTAGTAGTGGTTTGCCTAGAGACTTTATCATAATGAGGATTGTGAGCATGCTGAATGTACTCCTCAAATGTTTCTGTCTCACCAAAGCCAAGAGGTAGATCAAGCTAGCAATTAAACGGCACAACTCGTTACGAGCAACATTAGGTTTATATTCCTAATTATGAATAGAGCCATTAGAATTGAATTGAAGTCGAGACTGAACTAGAGCAGAATGATTAGCTTTAGCCAAGCACATCTTTTGGCGCCGGAGCAAATGCTCACTACCAGCACAAGAACGACCAATGAGAATATTAGAATAGTGAAGGCACATGGCAACGTATCTCACCTTCTTACTGTTAGCGCCTTCGTGAACAACTCCTCGAAATCGTTCCATGCAGCTGATCTCCACTTGGTACCCTTCGTGTGGATGCTAATGCCTGTTGAGGTAGTCGGCGTCGAAGATGGGGTAGAAGCTGGCGTCGGAGTCGTAGACGCACATCCGGTAGCATCACCAGCAGGAGCACCGGCATCCAGATTGATCGGAGCACCAGAGCTATCGAAGATGGCTACAGCTTCGGTAGCCAGGTCGTACTAATCGTTGCTTGGCAACCCACAAGCCCGGAGGTCGTTGTTGATGGTGTAGTTCTCGTCCATCACAACGACCTTGTGCGGTAGCCCTCCAGCGTTGACCTCGTCGGTGTCACATCGGCAGCTCCGTCCCTCAACGGCGCACGGCCTTGCACGAGCATGAGACCTGCATGAAGAAGGAGATCATAATAGAAACACCCTAGAATCCTAGATCGAGGGGAACAACATCCGGATCTAGGGTTACTCTACCTGCGTAGCCGGAGCCTAGAGCCGAAGAGGACGACAGGACGAAAGATTGAGAGGGGATACTGCTAGTAGAGAGAGGACAACAACCAATGGTGGCGAGTGAGACCTCCGCCGCTCCACGGCGCGGAGGAGGAGGAGTCGAGGAGAACATGCTCGGGAGAGGAGGATCTGAGAGTGGGAGGAGGAGGAACCGAGGAAGAGAGGAGACCTCATCGGAGATGAGAGGGAGAGAGCCAGAGAAGCGAGAGTGCAGTGTGACGGCGGCAGCGGCGAGAGGGAGAGGAACTGTGGGGAGTGCGGGCGTGCGGCGGGAGGGGTGGAGACTAGGATTTTTGAGGGGAGCGGCCGCCGGAGGAGTTATATATGACTCCCTCGGGGCTGCTGGCTGGGCTGGGCTGGGCTGCTGATCGTTGGCTATATGGGTCGGCAACGGGCTAACTGTTGATACGCGAGTCGGGCCGTGCCACCTAGCATGCCGGGTGGCGGCCCACGCCCGGCACAAGCCACCAGGCCGAGCCAGCACGAGCTCGAAGGGTTACGGGCCAGGCCAAGCTAGGGCTGGGCAAAAAAATAGGCTCCATGTTGGGCTGCCGAACTAACTATGTCGACCACCCAGGTACCACCCGTTGTACAATGTGGAAGACTTTACTGTACTGTCTTTTCAAAGGTCTTTCACTTTGTGTGTGAGAGTACTTTGTTATTTATGTAATCAAATCTCTACCTAATATTAAAGCTAAGACTTCTAACTTTTTTTTCATCCGTCCCCGGTGCTGAGAGTCCAAAACTGTGTCAAATTCGCGACTAAAGTGCAAAACCGAGGAAAAAATCGAAGAAAAACGAAGTTCTCACGGCAAAACCCCGCCCAACTGAAAAACCGCGTGCTGCGCACCGGCCCCCGCGAGTGGACATCCCTGGGTAAGGAGATTTTTTAGTTTACCCCATATATCTTTCATCTATTCTTGATACTATTCCTTGAGTCTTCCTAAAATCGCATGTAGCCCCCTCCAGTACATAGATATTCTAAATCCAGTCCTTACACTTCGCTTTTCCATATCTAACCCTCAAAATTTATCATTTTCTCAGGCACTCTTCACTATATCTTGAGAAATTGTCTAACTATCTCTTCACATCTATGATTAGGCCGGTGGCGATCTCTAGGAGCTGCTCCTCGCGGTGGACGCCGGCGCTGCTGAAGCAAAGGTACACCACGCTGCGGTCGGGTTGCCGGTCGAGCCATTATAGGCACTCGTGCCTAGATGTAGTGCTCTGTTTCCTCCCATCGGGCGCTTCGACCAATGACCCAACGCAGAACACGGGAGGCATAGCCCCGCCGCCAACGGGGAAGCTCTAGTCGTTGAGAGCTCGAGCCACCCACGGCTCCAACGACTCGAACGTGTCCACGAGGATGCCGTCGGTGTCGTCCGGTAGTCAAGCACACCTTCTCAGAGCGGCGTTGTAGATGTTGCTCTCTGGGCGCTCGCACATCTCCCTGCTGAGGTGAGACGCCGGGATGGGAGGGACCCCGAAGAACTCGAGGGGAGTGTCCCCAAGCTCTCCAAAGCTTGTTGGGGATGTTAGTGGCCATGTAAGGGAGCTTGAGGTAGACAGCAAGAGCGGCACTCACCAGCAAAAGATGAATTACTAAAAAATAGCGTATCCTCAATTACTAAAAACACATGCCATTTTTCATTGGTTTGTTTTATTTAGGCCTGAATTCCTAATCTTGCTCAAAGAAAATTGATATTATTTAGGCCTGAATTCCTAATATTATTGAAATCTATTTTGATAATAATTAATATGGATATAAATCAAGTCATCTTTGAGGTTTTGGTCATGTTTGCTGGGCAAGGGTAGGCAAGGATTTTTTTTCCCCTCCCATTGCAACGCATAGGCATATTTGCTAATCTTGTAAAACATGTTCTACTCTTTTTTCTTATATGATATGGCAACCCTACTGCCAGTTTTCCCAAAAAAAAAAGGGAGGGGAAGACTCTACTGTACAGGCCAAAAGTTTGCCCGAAAACATCAAAAACACTCAAAACAAGGAAAGATAATCTGGGAATGCAGAGTATTCACATCGCACCACGAACGTGTCAGGTAACCAGTTTAACTATCTCAAGGGGAAATAAAAAGTCTATGAATATCCATTTTCTCCCCCACGCTAGTGCAACCGACTTAAATTGGGGAACCATATCAAAGCGTTCAGCATGTATCCCGTATAGCATCCTGTATACAGCAAGGCTTGCAATAACCCGTACACCTATGCAAGCCACCTACACTCTGGAAATCTAGCACAACTGCTCATCAAGGCAACAGGCTCCCCTTGCGATGCTCTTTTGCACTCTGAACTCCAAGGAACACCGTCACCGTTACATATACGTCCATGCCTTCATTCCGTGACAATGTTCTCCTGCCAAATGGTAGAGCCTGTCAGAATAGGAAGAAATACTCAGTGCTCAAATATATGGTTTCCTACAACAGATTCTTAGAAGCATTTAAGCTTTTCTATTTTGCATTTGGTATGGCCTTGTTTTCAAGACTATATGGAGATTCCAGGCATCCAAGGCTGCCAGTATTGCAGTGCATTTGAAGGGTGGTTATTCACCCTGATTTGGTTCAACTCGTTTTCCATAGCAGAGCTTCCTACGTATTGCACAAGTACAAATTGCATGTGCAAAAAGACTTGTGTACCTCTAGAAAGATGGTTTTATTCCGCGGAATCAGAGTCATCATCGCCATGTACAGGAGCTGAATTTCTAGGCAAGAATTCTTCATCATGATAGATATCTCCGAATAACTGCAAAAGAAGAAGCATAAAAGAATTCATCAGGACAGAGCTAGTGATGTAAATGAAGCATCAACCATTCTAAAGCTGTCATAAAAAAGCATACTCTTGTGTATATTATGAAGAACATGCAATTGTCATATTCAATAACCATCTCATACTGACAGGAACAATTCTGATTAGTAAAAGTTTCACTATTTGCCAGTGCAGGTACATGAGTGCCTCAGAAAACGAACAGCAACATCCCAGGATGCACTACCTTTTTTGTCGATTCCAGTATGTTCCTGTAATCCAGGTTTTCATCAGGCATGGGGCATGACCATAAAGAACCAGATGTTGATGTTCCCTGATAGTGCAAGACAGGACAGTGAATGTTTTAAATAAAAAGAACATATATATATGTAGCAAATTTGTTTACCAGTGCTGAAATGGACATGGATACAGTCCATAATAATAACAAAAAGAAATTCACCTGTGTGATCTCTTGAACATACACACAGCTCCAGATTAGTGTTGGCTTCATATGATCGGTGCTTTCACTGGTTGACTCAAGGTGGCCTTCGAAGCCATCTGAATCCTGTGGCTGTGGACTGAAAAGAGCATCTATTGCTTTTTTGATGCACTGCTTTCCGGTGGAGGCATCAGTACAGAGAGTAGACAGATATGCCATAAACCTGCATGTGAGATTAGCTTGCAGGTAAGTTACTTGCCTATATTATATGGCAATTTTGAACGTGGTTATTCCTGGGGATAGAAACCTAGAACAAGTATATGTGAAAACTGCAATTGATGCATGCTATGATGATAGGATATAAAACTTACATTCCAGAAGGGCATACTGCGAGATTGCTGCTCAATTGAAGAAGCCGAACAGCTGCAACCTGCTTCTCTTCTAGCGCTAAATCAATAGTGGAAACTGGGTCAACTAAGAGAAACAATACCACCATGGCTACATCAAGGAAACCTAGCAGAAACACACGTAGAATAGTTTTTCTTACACTTTGGAGGGAAAACAACCAGAACATTTGATGAACCCTGTTTCACAAACTTGCTAAATATGCATATTCCCCTCGCAACACTTCTTGGAAAATTTGAATTTGAATCATCAGATGGAACATCCAAGGTAGGAATATTGTATGAAGGATCAATTATCAACTATTTGCAAGAAATATCCTGACCAGATGCCAATCTGGCACCTACAAAATGCTTCTTTTCCTGATCCAATAAGCAAAGTATTTCATGTTAGCAATGGCAAAATTGTAAAAAAAAAACAAAGAATTGGTAATGCAGCCCTACAGGTAAAGCATGCAGCCTCTGCCATGGCAAACAAAATAAAGAAAAATAATCACTGATATATTTACACTATATTTGCAAAACATATCCGAGTATAGTCCAATTGTTAACAAAAAAACATGAAAACAGAAGTTGTGCATGAAAGATGACACATAGCTCAAATAGATTTCAAAATGGTCCACTGTATGATAAACATCAGGAAGAAAAAGTTAACAAGAATATGGCCAGTATAGAACTTGGTTTATCATCATACCTCATCCATAAGAAGTGCTCTTGAACTCCACATGGTGGCTGCCCCCCGAGCGCAGTAGGAGGTCCACGGCCTCGTCGGTGCAGTACAGCACCCGGAGCCCCACGAGGTCGACGGTGAACCACCTCGCCGGCTCGGGGACGGCCCCGAAGGTCTCGACCTCCGAGTACACGCTGCGGCGGTGGAGATCGACGGCGGTGTGCGAACCGGAGGCGGCGGCCGCGGCCGCGGTCGAGGAGGACGGGGAAGGGTCGGGGGAGGAAGGAGGCGAGGGAGGGGAGTGGGACGGAGGTGTAGTGGGAGCCGTAGAATGGGTTGGGGTCGACGTGGAGGACCGTCTTCCCGGCGGCGGCGCAGGCGGCGGCGAGGACGGACTCCGGGAGCCCGGTGCCAAAGAGCACCACGTCGAACGAGGTGGGGTCGATGGTGGGGTAGTCGTGCGCGGCCCCGGCGGCGGCGGCGGCAGGCTCGTCCGCCATGGTCCGGTAACGGAATCGTCGTGGGTTGCCGTGAACCAAGATTGGGGTTTGGTTTTTGGTGGGCTCGATTGCTTTTTGGCGCGGTAGGTTCGTGGCTAGTGTTGGATTTTTGTTCGGGATTTTTGGGTGATTGGGGGTGGATGTGAGCTGATTCGGATACAAAATTCCATCCCTTTCGGATGCGGATTTGTAAAAATCTTTTACTTATTTGCAGGACCAAAGAGCATTATGATTGTTGCATAGGTGAGTGGGCAGGAAGGCGTCGGGAGAAGAAGGCGAGAAGAGGGCTCTTATCTTGCTTGACATGGCGGCTTAGGAGGCCGCCGCAGATGCATCGGGCCCTCGGTTTGCCCCTGATGACCCGACTCTCCTTATGCCGTGGAAAGCGCTGATCGACGGGGTGACGCTGAACTACTGGAACCCGGAGATGAATGTGACCCAAAACGAGAAGCCGGGTGCTGCGGCGGCGGCACCCCCCTTGCCAGTAGGTCCTCCGCCAACGCAGGTTCCGAAACCCGCACCAGGGGCTTTTTCACAGCCTGGCATGCAGTTTGGCCAAGCTGGTCGGGGGGCGCACCATGAGCGGCCAGGCTTGGGCACCAGCAGCGCAACGGACTCAACAGCCAGAGCAGCAGACAACAGCAAGTCGTCGAGTACTAAAACTTTACTGTTGACTTTGTTTCCACTTGGGATCGTTTGATAGGTGTGATACCTTATACCAAATATTTAGGCATCTAAATAATTTAAATGAAAAAAGTTGTCACTAGAAAATTTTAGACCTCATCTAGCTCTATAATTTTAGTGTGAAGTTTGTATTCATCCGACATAAAATTATAGAGCTATAGAAGCTACCAGCCTGGATTCGTGAAATCTAGAAACGTTTTCACCACCAGTTCAAAATAAACCGGCGGTGATAATTCGTTGGTGATGATAGTTTTCTATATTATTAGTGATGAGTTTTTAACCTTTGCGTGTTTGGATACTCAGAATTAAACTTTATTCCCTGTCATATAGGATGTTTGCACGCTAATTAAGAGTATGAAATATAGTCTAATGATAAAACTAATTATATAAATGAGGGCTAATTCACGATACTAATCTATTAAGAGTAATTAGTCTATGATTTGCCCATGTGATGCTACAGTAAACATGTGCTAATTATGAATTAATTGGGCTTAATAGATTCATCTCATGAATTGCCATCGTTTATACAATTAGTTCATCCTTTTAATTGGTATCAAATATCCGATATGACCCGAAATCATGGATTCAGGTTTGTAATGGCGAGACCTAACACGCGTGGGGACAAAACGAATACGGGTAAAAACGAACTCCAATTCGAGCGAGCTGGAGATGCATTGAAGTATTGCAATGATTATGACCGTCTCGTGGTAACGTAACGGTGAACCATTTTCTTTTTAGTTCCAGCAGCCAAGCGAAAAAAGCATTTTGAATTTTGAACGAGGCGGCGACCGGCGAGAGGAGACGTACACCGCCAGTGTGCAGGAGAAAACATCTCGCTGGTGTGGTGGGCCCTCCAGCCCTGCCTCAGACTCTAATAAAACCCCTCTCACCGCCTCAACACCACCCCCTCCCCCCCTCCCACATTTCCAACGCCGCCTCGCCTCGCTCGCCCCCTCTTCTCATACGACACCACGCCGCGTTCGTGAGAGGAAGCCTCCACCACCATGGTGACCAGTAGTGCTCCTCCCGTAGCCCCCTCGCCGTCGAAGGAGCTTATCATCGACGATGACAGGCGGTGGCGAGGACGGACTCCGGGAGCCCCGTGCCACAGAGCACCACATCGAACGAGGTGGAGTCGATGGTGGGGTAGTCGTGCGTGGCCCCGGCGGCGGCGCCGGCGGGCTCGTCCGCCATAGTCACAAGTGTTGCCCTGGTGACAGAATCGTCGTGGGTGGATTAGAATTGGTTCAACGCGGTATATACAGTAGATGGCTTAGAGGTCAAGGCCCAGTTTGTTGTTTGAGCTTTAAGTTTCCAAGTTTTCCAGAAAGCTGGCTTTTGGCTTTTGCTCCCTAGAAGGGTGGCTTTCTAAAAGCTAGCTTTTGGAAAGCTAACCCCATTTGGCAACCTAGCTTTTGGAATGGTGGGATGGAATGCCTATTCTGTGGGGTCCACATGTCAGGCTTTTCTTCAACCTTGGATGCCAGCCGCATTTGGCAGCAGGCGAGATTAGGCGGGGAGGAGGGGTGCTGCACCGGCGGGGGAGATTTGGAGTGGAGGAGCTCCCTTGCGGCGGCTTCCTGAGCCTGCCTGATTTGAGCTCCTCGGCAACGGGTGGAGGCGAGGCCGGGGGAGATGGAGGGGACGGCGAGCGAGGCGAGCAGCGCGGAGAGGGGGGCTGCGGTGGCGGTGGCTCAGAGGAGAGGCCGAGGCGCTGGAGCAGGAGGCGGCGGCGCTCCTCGACGGAGGTGGGATCGGAGATCCAGACATCGTACACGGAGGCGTGCGACGGGGGCTGCTGCAGGTGGCGGTGGGAGCGCCTACCATGGCGGTGGTCGGCGTCGGCGTCAAAGGCGGAGGAGCAAGAGGAGGAGAGGATCCGATCCAGCGACTCGTAGAACTCCTCCTGCTACTCGGCCTCCTCGCCCGCTGGATCCGGCCACGACGGCCGCATCGCCGCCTCCGGCATTACCTTGGCCCCCAGCATGGGGCAGCCGACCAACCACTCGCACTGTGCGGCGGGGCGGGGCAGGTCGGCGATGAGGCGGGGCGGGGTAGGGTGGGACGAGATGGAGATGGAGCTGAGAAAAGAAAAATGACCGATTCGCAACATAAACGATGGCAGGTGGGACGTAGAAAGTTGCGGAAAGCTCACATTTCACTACTTCTGGACTTTCCATGTAATCATAGCTTCTGTGGGCTTTTAGCTTTCAAAAAGCTCAGCCCAGAAGCTCACCGTTTATTTGAGCTTTCGACTTTTTAGGGTGGAAAGCCCAAACAAACAAGACATAAGGAGCCTTCCTTCTAAGATTACCGTGAACTACCATCAATTCTAAACTTGATAATAAAGAGTATTCTAATATGCATAGTATTTATAGTAGAAATGTCGTGCTCCCTTCGTCCTAAATTACTATTTGTTTTGGCTTTTCTAGATGCAAGCCATGCCCAAATTACTATTTGTTTTGACTTTTCTAGATGCAAGCCATAAACGATGGCAGGTGGGACGTAGAAAGTTGCGGAAAGCTCACATTTCACTACTTCTGGGCTTTCCATGTAATCATAGCTTCTGTGGGCTTTTAGCTTTCAAAAAGCTCAGCCCAGAAGCTCACCGTTTATTTGAGCTTTCGACTTTTTAGGGTGGAAAGCCCAAACAAATAAGACATAAGGAGCCTTCCTTCTAAGATTATCGTGAACTACCATCAATTCTAAACTTGATAATAAAGAGTTTCCTAATACTCGCAGTATATTCTAATATGCATAGTATTTATAGTAGAAATGTCTTGCTCCCTTCGTCCTAAATTACTATTTGTTTTGGCTTTTCTATATGCAAGCCATGCCCAAATTACTATTTGTTTTGGCTTTTCTAGATGCAAGCCAAGCCATGGCTTGCATCTAGAAAAGCCAAAACAAATAGTAATTTGGGATGGAGGGAGTAGACGGTAAGATTAGAGAAGCCGACGACCTAATATCTCTAGATAGTCATAATAGTCAATACATCGCAGATGTTTCTTTGACCCTACCTATTTTTTTATAATTTTTTTATTCTTGACCCGTTTAATTCACTCCTATGGGGAGTTGAACCTGAGCCTACTAAAAATGTTACTCAGGTGCTATAACTACTAGGCTAGAGACTCTTTCACCGTCGCGGATGTTGTGGCTGGAGTTAAAATTCAGACTCAACGTTTAATTTTATTTTTGACATATTTTACTGTTAGTATGGTTGTAATCACTAGTAGCATCTGGAGCTTCAATTGCAAGATTAGATCCTCCGGATCATGATATGTCATTGTGTCTGTACATTAGATCCAAAAGAAGAGCTCTGCAAGTAAATAGCGAGAGACTAACTGAAGAATATGTGAATGATCCTGACAACATGTAGGAGCATCTTCAACAGCATATGTAACATTGGTGATCAAAAATTAGTGTTAGTTGCTGAAAATTTTTGTGCTCCTCTCCAACAGCATTTCTAAACTTGGATACTTATAAAACTTTCTAAAAATACTCATAGATTTTAGGGGTTTTATGTAAAAAAGCCCGGACATAGAAAAATTCAGGACCTTACCCAATAATTGATTCAATCTGTAGCTTATTCTTGTGTCCCGAAATATCAAGCGCTTTCCATTACTTATAAAATTTAGGCCCGTGACTTAAAAGTCCAATGCAATAGGAAGTAAAAAATTAGGATTATAAAACAAATTCAGAATATCCATGAGATTATTATTGTTTTAGTTATCAGGCAAAGAATAAAGTCCGTTAGTATAATAAGTAACGGGACGTTCTATGAACACTACCTATAGGTGTAACCACGGGAGGAGCTAGGTATTGGCCAACGTGGGCCACGGCCCCCTGGTCCATACGTATTTCTAAGCATCGGTATAGAAGTGCAAGTTTCTGAGTTATAATAGTGTAGAGTTGTAGCAGCTAGCAAGTCAGGGCCATGCCTGTTTAACTTAGCAAGCCCACATCACCATTAAAATCTTTTTTTTTAAAAAAAACTAAGCTGTTACATTACTATGTAAGTCTCCTTGTAGTAAGGCCTTGTTTAGTTGCTCAACTTTGGACAACTAAAATTACTGTAACGCAACTGTATCATTTCGTTTGTATTTGTGAATTATTGTTCAAATATTGACTAATTAGGCTTAAAAGATTCGTCTCGCAAAGTACAACAAAACTATGCAATTAGTTTTTGATTTCGTCTACATTCAGTACTCCATGCATGTACTGCAAGTTTGATGTGATGGGAAATCTTCGTTTTGTATAGTGCCAAAGTTAGGATTTTGGAGGGAACTAAACAGGCCTAAGTACAGCAAACAACACGTCGGCACACAATCCACTAGAAGTCTCCATTTCGACTCTTGCACTCCATTCTATTCTTCATCAACGCCCAAGGTTACGGCTACTAATCTGTTGTACGTCTTTCTATTTTTGCCGATACGGCTCTCCACTCGTTGACTGCCACTCCCTACGGCGGACACGTACCCGTCGCCAGCCTTCATCCTTCCACCGTTCCGTGCGCCAACCTCTACCCTTTCACCGGACAGCTGAGCCAACTATGAACTGTAGCAACCGGTCCCTCCTTAAGTTGATTCCTAGCTCCGCCACTGGTTGTAACGGACCCTTTACCAGCAACTCGTTTGCATCGCTGATAATGAACGTAGTGTCCATCCATTACCATATAAGGATTCTCATATGTGATAGAAATGCGATACTTGAAAGGTAAAAAAAATTCTTAAAGATAAGGACTGTTTATTATAAGATTACAATCAAGCCTATACTCTAGCAGTGAAGCGTGGACGGCGATCTTGCGAAATGGCTGAAAACAGCTCCCGCCACAGGATGAAAGGATACGAAGATCGAAGGACAATGAAAATTTTGGCCAGGAACGTAACCACGACGAGATGAGAATTGAGATGGGAGTGCGACGGTCGGGGCGTGCCGGCCTCGCTTTTTGTCGTGGCAGGCGTGTCGGGGTGATCGTGGGCTAATTTGCCTCGCTCGTAATTAAGGGGTAGACCGAACCAAGAAAACCTGGCCCAGCCTGAAAAAATCAACTCAACGGACGACACGCGCACGAGCCAAAATTTTGGGCCCGATCATGGGCTATTGTTGGGCTTCAGCTGACAATTTATTTGCGAGTGAACTTTCCTCCAAATCCCACGGCCCATAAGGACCAATCGTGTTTGGGTCCCATTTCCACAAGCGCGCGACGCTCGGGTGGAGATTTCAATTGGACAGCGATCCGATCGCGCGGACACGCTATGGCGCGACCCCTATCATCTTCTGCCGCATACTCCAGTTGTCCGATAAACAAGCATGGACTGGTTGAAAGAAAATAGCTCCTATCCCTTTCAAAATGACTTCATCAAGGGGATTTTGATTTAATTTCTTCGATCACCCGTAACTCTCACATGAAACGTACGTTTTCAAATCCATTTACACTATTGTGTTCCTCATAAGAGACCTACAAAACAAGATGTTTTGAAGCATTTTTATGTGAGAGGCAACTTATATTGATTGTGCGTAGCTAGTGACGGAGCTAGAATTTGAACTTTGGGTTGCCGAGCCAATCGTCCAAAATGCAATACAGTAAATCAAACCAACAATTTGGTAACAAATTAGTAAACAATAGTAATATAGATAAAGGTCTTATAATATCATGTATTCAACCGTTAAATTTGAAAGTTGCATATATGTGTAAGAGGCGTGGACGTCGAGGCAAGAGGGCGGAAGAGGCTGAATCGAGGCAAGGCACTGGGGTTTTGGGAACAAAAGCGTCGGGCATCGGTGCGAGCTCGGCGGTGGAAAGAGGCGGCCGTCACCAAAGTTTGGATTTGAAGTGCGGAGGGAGGATCAGAGGAGCTGGCGACCTGCCTATCCTACCATCCCCATATTGACGCTCATTATTGACACACTTTTAGTGCTATTTAAGTGTTATTTTCATACATATTCTTATACTAACCCACCACTTGACACTTGAAATAATACCATTTTCGCATATGCATTGTATTTTGAAGGTCGTTCTGTTTTTGCAAGAAATTAGACCTAAAAGCATATTTTTGGATAAAGCCCTAAACAAGCAACGAACCTGTCAAAGATGAAGGCCAGCGGGCTCAAAAAGAGTCCAGGCCAATCGGCCTGGTGAAGCCCAAGCCGGTTGGCTAGGGGTCTTCTGGCCCTCTCCGGCGCTCATTTTTGACAAGCACTCCTCCGAGATTACTTAAGAGTTAAAATTGTGAAGCTATAGCAAGTATCACTTCGGATCAAAGAGGAATTAAAAAAAGATCGAATGGAGTTTTGGAAAGTTATCAAAGATTGATATCATCCTGAAGCTATCGACTTGCCAAGCCCATGTGCATACAAAAATAATCTTTCAGAATATTAGAGGAGACTTTGCAACGAAGTTGGGCACAAGGGGATAAAAGGAAGGGCCAGGCCGATCGCCCTGGACCCCAGGCCAAAAGACCAAGGGCTTTCTTTGCTCCCCTCGCCTTCCTATTTCAATCATGCGTCTTCCAGACTATAAGCATGCCTAAAATTCATTGGCACACAGAGGGGAATCCACCAGAAGTCGACGAATAGAGGGACACACACCAAAGGGAGCCGAGGGCCGCTGCAATCTTCGAGGTTATCTAAAAGATGGATTAGATAACTAGCAGCCATGGTCGACGCTGTGCGGCGAAGCCATAGTTCTAGAGCCGAGCCTTGAAGAGCATCAAGACTTATATACACAAGACTTATATACACACGATGGTGATGGTGATATCAATGCAATCTTGTGCTTACTTTGATCTACTATGATGCATGCTTATTCTCATATGTTTAGCTAGCATATATTCTTAGTAGGAATAGATGTAATTACGGTGATTAGTCTATATCTTACGGATACATCTTAGTAGTGCGTAGGAAGTCGATGTGATTACCCCTGCGTGGTGACAACATGTGAGAGGAGTAATGTTGAGTAGGATTGATGACAAGTATTGTGGGAGTCATTTGAGGTAAAGCTTTGGGAAATAGGAGGTGTTAACACGCACCTCGCAGTGGTGACCACAAGAAAGTAGACCGCTTGCGAACCGTCTTTCTGAGAGATGACTCTTTATGAAGGTGCTATATAGATTGGTTACCACTTTGGTTGGAACTACAACAAGAAGATAATAGACTCATGCTACCTTTGGTTGTGTTACCTCATATATATGGACGTGATCTGTTTACCCTATTTATAGTACTTATCTCTCAATTAGGTTTACGTTTATATACAATTCATGCTTCATAGTAGAATTAGCTAGATAGAGAACCCTAGTCAGTTCGATGCCGATCGACGAATTGGTAAACCTTGAATGTAATATTCTAAAGGAAATGCTACAATGATTCGTGTACTTGCGGTTCACAGCTTGACCCAAAGGTGGTCAAGCAACTACTCCCTTGTTTTTAGGTGCCGTATTTCCCCAGCACACAGACCAAGGAGATACTTAAATCTCCTCCTCGCGAGTTAATCTTCCTCTGTTAAAACTCCTAGCTAATTAATTCTGCACGCAAGTCGTTGCTTTGCCTCCGCATGCAAGTCCATCAACGGCCCAACGCTGCCCACTCTCACACTTGCCGTGCGCAGGGCGTGCTCACGATCATGCTCTCGATCGCCGAGGTGTACATGCAGGACAATTTTAACTGCACCGTCTCTTCCAACGAGTCAAGACACAAGTATGATATCTAATTCCGTCAATTCGCAAAAACCAAATACGACACTTAATAAAAATCGGAGGTAGTAATCGCCCACCCCGCAGTCCGCCGTTTTGGACTTAGAGGACGGGACCTTAGCGACGCAAGAAAGACAGAGTGCAGGCCGACAGTAGGAGAATAGCTAGCGCTGTTATTTTTACTAATGGGCCGGGCTAATTCTTACACTTGTAGAGAACTGATCTCCCATCCAAGTGCTTTTGTCCCGGTTGATTTTGGATCCGGGACTAAAAGATCTTTAATTCCGGATAAAAAATAAGGCACCGAAAGCCACCGACAGAAGGTACTTTAGTCCTGATTGTAAAAACTAACAGGGACTAAAGCCCCCCTTTAGTCTCGTTTGTAACGGCTAGAAAATATCGCACCGATGCCCCCCTCTAATCAGGGCACGCAGGCATGCACGTGCATCTTATCTTCTACACCTTATCTCCTCCTCCTCTCTCTTTCTTATCTCTCGTGCATAGGCAGCTCCTCCTCCTCTCCCTTTCTTCCTCCTCCTCCTCTCCTTTCTTTTCCAAGCGGACGGCTGGCGGGCTGCGGGTGGCGGGCGGCACGGGTGGCCGGCGCGGGTGGCGAGCGGGCGGCGGGTGGTTTTTTTTTATTTGTTTAACCTTTTTAGTCCTGGCTGGTAACTAAAAGAACCCGGGGCTAAACACCAACTGGAACTAAAAGGGGTCTTTAGTCCCGGTGAATGATCCAGAACTAAAGGATCCCCTTTTGTCTCAAAAATTTAGTCCCAGTTGGATTTTCGGGATCTATGACCCTATCCAACCGGGACTAATGCTCATTTTTTCCATCGGTGTTAGGGTATGCCAGGTCCCACTTGGCATACCCATTAGCTCCGTCACTTGCGTAGCAACTTATGTACAAACTGTATAGCAGCTTACGTATGAAAACTTATGTACACCTGGCATACCCATTAGCTCCACTACTTGCATAGCAACTTATGTACAAACTGTATAGCAGCTTACGTATGAAAACTTATGTATAGACAAGAGATAACTTTTGTAGATATAGTGTAGCATATTATGTAGAGGCAATGTATCAAACTTTTATAAATACTATATAGCCATATATACTATATGTCAAAATTTATGTAGAGATAAGTGTAACCACTTGTGTGCGGAAACTATAACAACTTATGTAGTATGTTTGATATCACAACCTATGTAGAGATAATATAGCACCTATGTAGATATTTTAGATAGCTAATAACACGAGAGTAAAATTTATATGCATGTACATTCAAATCTCATCGTATGTTTAATAACAAGTTGTGCTGTAATATTGTATTAATGTTTGTAAAGTTAATTTGGCAACTTACTTAGGTACTCTATACATGCAACAATTTCAGGTAAAATAATATATTTTGAGAAAAAGTAAAATAATATATTTGTAACAACTTATGTATATAATTATTTTTAAGTTTACACATAAATTGCTACACACTTGATACAGAAGTAGCTATTGCACATTCACGTAAGTTGCTAGTGCATAAAATTTATTTCGAAACATATACATCATAGGTCTAGGTTTATAGATCTCGTTATAGGAAATATAGTGGTGCGATCGCAATTGAAAACGGACCATCCAGAAAAAAGTTATCACATTTTAACGAGACGAAACCGAAATAAAAATAAGTAGGCTGCAGCAGCGTAGTACAGTGCACTGGACCGAAGCAGGCCACACGGGATCGCGCGCTTGGACACAAGCGCGACCAGACGCGCACAAGCTTTTTCCATTTCAATTGGACCCGACACTGAGGACTTAAGGGTATATATGCGCAAAAGAAGTAAATTTTGAGTTTTTTTATCTTTAGCTCAGTAGCGTCACGATGAAGTAATATTTGTTACGAAAGAGGCACGCTCTATGAAAAAAGTATTATTTTGAGCAAGATGAGATCATTGGTCCTATTTTATTTTGTAGTACTAGCTGGCGTGCACCAGCAACAAAGGGGGAGGATGCTTGTAATGATTGTGATGAGGTTAATAAACATCTCCGCGCAATAATAGAACTAGTTAGCGCTTGTTAATTATATTGATGTACTATCACCTCCACCTCAATGAAAGACGATACAATAGAAAAACACCTCTACTGTACGTACTCTCTCCGAAGCATCTTTTACTAATCCACCCACCCCCATTTAATCTATGTGTGAAAGAGAAATGAAAGAGGTGAGCGTTGGAATGATTATAGACCGGCTACTAATCCGTAGACTAGTTAGCCTTTTTCCCCCTCTATCTTCCCTCCCATGCACTCTTCTCTGTTCAGTCAAAATTCGTCTAACGTAAGAGTACTCGCTTATAGTGTGCCTAGCATTGACTATTGGAGTTGATGCCTAGCGATGGCCTAGTATTTTGTACTCTCTCTGTTTTTTTTTTTTGAACCAAAGGAGTGAAAGGACTATATATTGGCCTGGTTGGTAGCTAGGGCCATGTTCAGCAGCCAGTGGGCAGGTTAAGAAACAGAGGCCGAAGAAATAAAGAAAAGAAATAGAGGCTGAAATTGGGGTTGTTGATGGAGTTTTTATATGTAACCGGCAAGGCGCCGCTGCGTCACTCCAAGCAACACGTCCAAGCTGGCACTAGCTAATAAGCCCATCTTTCCGGGGTCGTCGTCAGAGTCGCCGCCGGGCGCCGCCCGGCCCAAGAAAGGCACGCGGAGTGAGATCTAGCTCGCCTGAGGCGATGGAGCTCGTCGCGACCACCGCCGCCCAGAGCGCCATGGGGATGCTCCTGGGGAAACTCGGCGGCTTGATCGCCGAGAGGTACGCGCTGCTCGGGGGCGTGCGCGACGAGATCCAGGAGCTCAAGGACGAGCTCGAGAGCATGGCCGCCTGCTTCCGCGACGTCGCCGGTATCGGCGATGACGACGGGCAGAAAGAGCAGGTGCGCGACGACAAACTAACAACATTTAACAAGTCAATTCCCGACGACTCTCTTGCCCATTTATTTGGTTGTTTTTCTTTCTTTTCAAGCTATTTATTCGGATTCCCGTTATAACTTGAGTTTTCATTTCCATTGCAATATAACGTTGTTCGCTCATGCTCTCCGGGTCTTTGTTTGGACCGGCAGGTGGATTAGAATAATCAAAAAACAATTAGAAATATTGTATCTATAGCATCTTACTATGTAATTATCTTCCTAATTGGTAAAGCAACCCGCGTTTAACCTTAATATAGGAAAGATATGATGATTTTAATATAGTAAGGGATAAGAAGAAATAAGATAAAGAATTATGTACGAGTACCACAACAAAAGAGTTTTCCAATTCATAATGTCCTCTCCACCATTACTTTAGTGGATTCCATCAACTAAGCTGCCTACTGACCATGACGAAGACTAGAGTCACTCATTTTTGTTTCCAAGGGGAAGAGAGCTTTATTAGTTACTCAGAAAAACTATTACATTTTAGAGTAATAAATAATAATTTGCTCGACACACGGGAACCTGTAGACGCCACAATGCTGAATGTGCTCGCTTCAGATTCTACGCAGGATTCTGAATTCCGATATGCTCATTCCTGCATCTAACCTTCCTGCGTAGAATCGCATCGCATCTCTACATGCTGCAGTCTCATTTCCACTTGCAAGAAGACAGTTAAGCAATTTACAGCATACTATCACAAGATGAACGAGGCGCCAACTCAAACCAACAACCCCACACCTAAAACTGGCAACCTAACAGAACCTAACCATTACACTACGTACATCTCAGAAAACTTGTATCGTTTTCACAATCTCTCGCTCACAGCCAGCTTTGAGATCGACCAGTGCTTTACCTGGTTTCATCTCATCCAGCACGGTCTCGTAATTAAAGATATTCATTCAGACCATCCAGTTTTAGCTCTTCATCCTTTATCTCCAGGGTTCGTGATTCTTCTCTTATCAAACAACATTGCATCAATTAGATCAACAATCTTCCTGGCCTCTTCACAGCTTCCTCCAACTTGGCAGTCGCTTCCAGAAGAACTAGGTTTCCATAGCGCACCCCCCCCCCCCCCCCCCCCCAACACACACATACATCTTTTTGCTACAGCCTACAACACATTTTTTGTTACAGCACAAAATAAGCAAGAACAAGTTGTCTCTGGTAAGCAATTAATTCTTTGACAAAAGCCACAGTAGAAAAATGAGCTGTTGGGGTACATGGATTTTGTACACCGCAGGTGTGCGGACTGGAATAACACCTCTACATTTAATCGCCTTAAATCCCAGAAGAACTGAATTGCCATATGAAAGCATCCTCATCATCAAAGAAAACCACAGTTGAGCCTATTTGAAAAACCTCATCACCTCATCCCACACATTCATTAAATTTTGATCTATACATCTTCTACATGTGCATTTCAAATTGACTCCATGCCAAAGCTACAAGATAGTAGTAGAGTTTTCATTGTATAAGGAAATTTGGAGTTGAGAGTTTGCCTAAGATAGGTGCAGCAAGATCTATTAGGTCGCAAAGCAATGCCCTTCAAGAGTTGTGTCCCTGTGCTATATGGCAATTATTTAGGAGCAAGGGATCAAACTACGATTGGCAGAGTTGACATGGATCTTTAAAATATTGAAGAACTATAGATCCATGTTGATCTAATCGTCTAGAATTAGAGGGAAAACAATAGCAAGAACACAGTACACAATATAGACATAGTCCATACTAATATTTCTTGTGTGTGGGCATGGCGGTCCATGAATATAAAGAGGATGGTAGGAGTCAAGCTCACATACACAAAGTCGTGAATGCTCGTTGTATGAGTGTTTGTTACTAACGAAACTGGCATTGTTGTCTGCAGATGAGGACTTGGATGAAACAAGTTAGGGAGATCAGTTATGATGCAGAGGACTGCATTGACATTTTCTTGCATCACCTGAGCAAGCACTCAGGGGATAGCAAAGGCCTGGCAAGGCACGGATACAAGATTCTCGACTTCTTAAGAACACTTAAAGTTCGACTCAAATTGGCCACTGAGATACAGAGCCTCAAATTTCGTGCCCAGAAGGTGAGCGAGCGGAGGCTGAGGTACAAGTTGGATGCCCTGGACATGCCGGACAACATGGCCAGCTCATCCAACTATGTTGACGTGGATCGCCGGCTGCCTGCACTCCACGGAGACGAGTCACCGCTGGTTGGGATGGCTGAAAACAAACGAAAACTCATAGACTTATTAAATAAAGATGACACGCAACTTCGGGTGATTTCGGTTGTTGGGATTGGTGGCCTAGGTAAGACAACTCTTGCGATGGCTGTTTTGAACAGCCGGGAAGAGGCTGAAAGTCAAATCCGCTCTGGAGAGCCCAACATTCTAATCCGTGCTGGGCAACCTAACATTCAAATCCGCGCTGCTGTGCCGGTGTCTAAGACCTATGATCTCCGGGCACTTCTGGAGTACACTGTGAGGGAGCTTCACCGAAGACCCATTGGGCAACATGAAGATCCCCTCATTGAAGGCATTGGATCCTGGAACATATCGAAGCTCCTGGAAAGATCTCGAGAACACTTGGCAGATAAAAGGTTACTACTATATTCCTCTCTTCATTAGTAGAATAAAATTGTGAGTGCAAACTAGTGTATATTCCATAGGTCCGTATCTTATAAATGCTCACTAAAAAGTTGTTGAACTATGTTTCAAAAATTGTTGACATGTTTTAGAACAAGGTTCTTTCTAGGTTTCTGAAAATTGTCAAACCAGGTTTTCAGAAATTGTTGATCCATTACTTGAATTATTGCTATTTTTAAAAACAAAAGCTGGAAATTGAACAGATTTCAAGGAACATTGAGAGGATATGAATGCTCGCCGAATAAAAGCATTCTTATAACCTTCCTCCCTTGAGACTGCATTGCATGTTATATTCTTTGAACACACTATATACTTGGCAAAGCAATTAGACAACTTAGATTACCTAACGAGATCTGCAGGAAATCTTACAATTTTAATATACTCATTTACAAAGGTTATGCATGATATTAGAGCATGCATCCTAGGATAGAGCAAAATCATGCTCAATAAGGTGTGAATTAAACTAATCATTGCATGTACAGATTTGCCCCCAACAGTGTTTTAGTTATTATTTTTTGCTTTGAGATTTCACAAAAATCTTATGAAAGGGGCCATTTGTATTCCAACAAATGAGAAAAGGGACATTTTCTGTATTACTTTTTTCTCGAACATGCAGGAGAGGTGCGTATCATTGTATTAATAGGAGAAGAAAGAGTCATACATAGACCCAAACACACATCCACACACACTAGAACCTGTAGATCCTAATAACCTTTTACAAGAAAAAAGTCGACCACGAGAGGAGGCAAGAACCAAAGCCTAATCAACCCCTCTGATAGCAGGAAGGGGGAGGCCCTTGGCTCCTGCCAAGCTCCACGGCTAGGCATCTTCTTTGGCTAGAATCAGAGCTGTAGCATTCCTAGGGGAAGCCCCATTAAACACACAGTCATTGCAATGTCTCTAGATGGTCCAGGCTCCAAGGATGATAATAGAGTTCAAGCCTTTGTGCACATCACTATCCACTCTCGCCCACTAGTCATTCAGAGATGTATCAGATGGCTGCGAAGCAAGGGCCAAGAGACCTGCATATTGCAGGATGGAGAACCAAAACTGTCTAGCGAAAACACACCCAGTGAGGAGATGTTGGATATTCTCATCTTCTTGGTCATAAAGCGGGCATCGAGTAGGATGTGGGAGTCCACACCGAGCTAGCTGATCTGCTGTCCAGCAGCGATTGTGGGCCACTAGCCACATGAAAAAAGCGACATTTGGAAGGGACCCATGATTTCCAAATGCGTGCATATGGCTCAAATAGGATGGCGCCCTGAAATTGAGCATTATAGGCTGATTTAGCTGTGTACTGTCCGGATGAAGATAATCTCCAGATATGCTTATCTGGGATTCCCCGCTGAGGTTCCATTGCAGTAAGAGTATCCCACAGCTCAAGATATTCCCACAATGCTTCAATGGATATGTCACCCTGAATGTCCTCCAACCAATAATCATTGTCAAGGGCCTCCTTAACAGTACATTTGTTTGCCCTTCTCCTTGGCACCAAGGCATACAATCGAGGTGCAAGGCCCTAGATACTCTTACCAGCCAGCCATTTATCTTTCCAGAATAACGTATTGGATCCATCCCCAATTTTAGTGGTCATGGCCATTGAGAGGAGGCATTCAACCTCCTTGCTAACCTGGAGCGACAAGTTGGCCCAAGGTCTGTGAGGCTCAGATTTCTTAAGCCATGGCCATCTTGCTCTCAGAGCGAACCCTAGTGCTTTCAGGTTAGAGATTCCTAGCCCCCCAAGCTCACGCGAGCGACACACCTTAGGCCAAGCGATAAGACAGTGCCCTCCATTTGCTTCTTTGCAACCGTGGGGCTCTTCTAATCTTATCAATTGCTTTGATTGCCCATGGGGGCAGGTCAATTTCCATGGCCAAATAAACCAGCATTGTGGTGAGAACATGTTGAACCTGCACAACTCTTCCTGCCCGAGTCATTAGGTCAGCCTTCCAACCAGGCAGCTGATTCGCAAGTCTGTCTATAATGGGCTGGAATTGTTCCCTGGTTAGCTTCCGTGGTGAAAGAGGCAGTTTAAGATACTTGCACGGGAACTCCAAGATTTCACACGGCAGCAAGTTCTAGACTAGGACCATATTCTCTTCAGAGCAATGGATTGGTAGTACGTTACTCTTCTGGGCATTGGTCTTGAGGCCAGAAGCATCTCCAAACAGGTGGAGCATTCTCAGAGTTAAGGTAATATTTGTTGCTACCGGCTAGAGAAAAAGGGCTACATCATCTGCATACAAGGAGATTCTGTGTTGGAGGGGTCTTCAGGATAGTGGCTGTAGTAACTCAGCCTCTGACGCTCTAGTGATCATCCAATTTAGGACATCCATGACAAGTATAAAGAGCATTGGAGATAGGGGATCTCCCTATCGAAGCCCTTGTCTGTGCTGTATGACATTCCCAGGGGTGCCATTAAGAAGGATTTGGGTAGATGATGAAACCAACAGGCCACATAAGAGATGTCACCATCGTGAGCCAAAACCAAGTTTGCCAAGCACCTCCAATAGAAATGGCCATGAGACTGAATCGAAAGCTTTCGTGATGTCCAATTTGAGAAGGATTCTTGGCTGTTTTGGGAAATATAAGAACCTCACCGTCTCCTGGACCAACATGAAATTGTCTTGAATAAACCGTTGCTTGATAAAAGCACTTTGGTTGGGGGAGACTATTGCATCCAGGTGACCAACCAATCTGTTGGCCAAGATTTTGGTCACTATTACAACTAAATAATAACAAAGTAATAGATATTTTTGAATGGCCTTCTTCATTCCTATCAATTTTATCCAAAATGGTCTGAGGATGAAGAATCCCTTGAAAAGTGAAGACACAATCTTCTTCAAAACTGATGCATAATGGGCCCTCAAGATGAAAAAAGAATGATATTTCCAAGGAATGGCCATGACTAATGGTGAATTTGTGTTTCTTGGTGACGAAGCTTCCATTTTGTTGAATTGTTTACTTTAACTGTGCAACAACATAAATTTTCATCAATGAAAGAAGTGGGCAAAACAATGCTGTTTGTAGCGTATAACAATAGGGAGATGGTATAGTTCTTGAATCAAACCCTTTTTTCATAGATTTAGTTACTGATGCAAACTTGCAAATAAATTATTTTTTTCTTTTCATGAAGAAATCCCTGTGAACTCGTAATTGATCTTTGCTAGCTAAACTGATTAGCTTTGTTTTCATGTTTAGGTACTTGGTCATTATTGATGATGTATGGCGCTCGACAGCATGGGAACAGTTGAAGGTAGCTTTCCCTAATAATGCAAAAGGAAGCAGAATAGTAGTTACTACACGAAGTGATGAGGTCGCTAGAAGTTGTTCATCGTCCAATGGTGATGTCTATAAAATGGAGGCCTTAACGGAAGCAGATTCCAAAATGTTGTTATTCAAGACAGTGTTTGGGTCAGAGACAATCCCATCCGCATATCAACGGGAGGATGTTTGGAATGCTATAATCAAGAAAAGTGGTGGTTTGCCTCTAGCAATAGTAAGCATAGGAGGAATGCTAGCTCAAAGGAAAAATGAGCCCGTGGACAATTGGAAAAAGGTTATTAAAAGAATACCTTCTGAGTTGCAAAAGGACAAAGTGTTAGACGGAATGAGAAGGATTCTTTCCCTTAGCTACAATGATTTGCCGTACCACCTGAAAGCTTGCTTCTTATACCTAAGTGTTTTCCCAGAGGATCATGAAATCAGAAGAGGACCATTGGTCAGAAGATGGGAAGCAGAAGGATTCATTAGTGAAGTACACGGTTTGAGCTTGGAAGAGATTGCTAAGGATTATTTTGATGGATTTGTCAGTAGAAGCGTTGTGGCTCCAGAACGGCTCACTAGCAGCAGCGACATCAGGAGTTTCAAGGTTCACGACATAATGCTGGACATCATCACCGCCAAATCTACCCGAGAGAACCTCATGTCAACCCTTGGGAATCACCAGCATAGCACCGTAGGGCATGACAAGATTCGGCGGGTTTCCATCCACCCAGGCAGCAGAGACAATTATTTCTCGAGAGCAAGCTTACGCCATGTCCGTTCTTTGACAATTATGGGCAGCACAGAGAAACCAAATGACATCACTTTCAGCAAGTTGAAACTTCTAAGAGTGTTAGATCTCGAAGGATGCCGCTGGTCATTAAGTGACAAAGATTGGAAAGAGGTCTGCAAGCTGTCCCTGCTGAGGTATCTAAGCATTAGAAGGACAGGTAACGAGCGACTACCAAGCAAACTAGGGAAACTTAAAGAATTGGTGACACTGGATGTGAGGCAAACTAAAGTAACACACTTTCCCAAGAGCATCACACAGCTCCAGAGCCTACAGTGTCTACTGGCAGGTGAATATGTCCATTTCACAAGGACGCACAGTGTGAAGCATTTTGCGTACAAGAAGGAAGTTGTGAAGATACCACCTGGCTTGAGTAAAATGAAAGCGCTCAAGAGGATTTCTTTTGTAGATGTCAAAGGGAAGGGCCTTGAGGCACTGCAAGAAGTGGCAAAGTTGTCCCAGTTAACCAGGCTGTGTTTAATACAGACCGATCCATATGCAAGTTGGGGAAAGTTTAGCTATATCTTGAGCGATTTGAACAACTCTCTTCGCTATCTGTCAGTCATGCAAGATGAAGGAAACTGTAACATACCAGGGCAACTCGACTTCTTGGAGCAGGTAAGGTCACCGCCTGTCTTCCTTCACAGCCTGCACTTGTTGGGGAGGCTGGGTTCTTTACCTTCATGGTTTCCATGCCTCAGCAATTTAGCCAATCTATCACTCCGACACAACTACTTAGGACTGGATATGGTAGATAAGCTGGGGAGGCTTCCGAGCCTTATCTCTCTCAAGTTATACAGTGGGTCATACACGGGAACTGAATTAAGTTTCACAAGCCATCAGTTCCCCGTGCTGAAACAACTGGTTATAGACAACCTACCAAATCTTGTTAAGCTTAGCTTCGAGAGTGGGGCACCTGGGAATCTGGAGAGACTCACTCTGTACCTTCCAAGGGGCTCCGCTGCAAGCGTTCTTGGAATCCGGAACCTCCCGAAGCTACGGGCAGTGGAGCTATTCGGCATTAACGATGGTCATGTGGTGAATACAGTGATGGAAGAAGTCAACAGCCATCCAAACAAGCCCATAAGGGTTACCAGAGATGATCAACCACCACCACCTTCTTCTTAGTTTATCAATGTAAATAGGCTGGCCACTTTATCAATGGCCTAGATAGTAGCTATCTGGTATTTGTTTGTTCCCAATCAATGTTTTGTGCGCCTTAAATTTAATTTGTGCCTCCTGCTGCAATCAACGCAATACCATCAGTACAAAAATTTTGATTTGTAAACAATGTATTCTTCCTTTTGTTATTCTTTTTTTCTTTTTAGGGCACTGTACACAATGTACTTTACAAATGGTGTATGGATGGCCAGGTTGCTGTGGAGGATCAGTGTCGCATTTTAACATGTGTGGGAAAGCATTGAGTGCAGCGTACTTTATTCGTTAGCTAGAGATAAAACGTGCACGAGTCACCCAGAATGTGACTTATAACTGTGCATATCTTTTCAGTTGAAATGCAGAAGATGAAATGAGCATATATCATCTTGAGAATACGAAGATGCATAGCAGTAACTATATATACTTGGAGCAAGCTGATGTTGGAAGTAATTAGGTTTAGCTACTCTACAATATGCAGAGAACTAATCATTAAATCAGGAAACACCTATTTTGTAGGATATCTGCATTCTGAAGTCAGGTGCTTGGTACATAGGAGAATACCTAGGTTAGAACTGACAATGGCAGCATGATCACTGGAAACATAGATGCGTACAAAATTTTGTGTCTTTGGTTCGAACCCAGCTGGGCTGTGTCCTGCAAGATGCAAAATTTTAGGTATGTACAATTTGTAGCATAAGTAAAACTGTGGGTTCAAATCATATGCATATCTGTTCCAGTTGAAATGCAATAGGCATATATCTTGTGTTCTATTTTTTTTTTAAAAAAGAAGCACATCAGTAAATACTAAGGTCCCCTTTGGCACGGCTTAGGCTAAAGGGGCTTCGGCTTCGCGCTACAGTAACATACACTATTTAGCACTGTGCGTTACTGTAGCACGAAGTCGAACGGATACCGAGGCCTCAGAATGAACTAGGAAGGAGGTGAAGCCAAAAAAAATGGCTCCCCACGACTTCAGCTCCTCCTGTTGCGAAGCCGAAGCCCCTTATACCAAACAAGCCTTAAATGTAGGCACGTGGAGCAAGCTGATGTTGGGAGTAATAATGCTTAGCAACACTTAAAAGGTGAGAACTGCACAAATCATATGCAATTGTGATTAATGAGGTAGGTACTTCAACATACCTCAGTTCTCCTTTGCAACAGAGAAGTTCTTCCACTAGTTCAATCACTCCAGTAATTAAATTGACTTGACCCCATGAGGAGGATCCTTGTATCCTCGCCTTTCTGCACAAATCCCTGATGAGAAATTTGACGAAAATATAACATTCTTCAGTAACAGCCATAAGAAAATATCTATAGAGCATTTATACAATTTATCCAGTTTGTTACAGCAGTTAAAGAAACAGGATTTGTTGTCCGTGCAGATGAGGTCTCGGATGAAATAGGTGAGGGAGCTCGGGTACGATGCGACATTTCCCGCCATTGCCTTAGCAAGTACTCATCAGAAGGTATCAGAGATCAGACGCCTGGCAAGGTGCATGCCCAAGTTCATCTATCTCTTAAGAGCGTTGAAAGTCTAAAACAAGCTTGCCGCAGAGGAGCATGTATCCATTTATCAGTTTGAAAATTATGTGACTCTTTGGTATGGGAGCAAGTCCGAACACCTTGCCAAGCTCAAAGCTCTGACGAGACGCTCACGAGTACCGGCAACTGTGAACACAATCCGTCAGTTATTAAACTGCATTCGGAGGGCTTCCATCTGGAATCAACTCAGGACTACTATCTACCATAGTGCTAACGAAGGTCTCAGTTTGGCCTTTCAACAAGATGATTCTGGTTAGAAACTTTTTTGTCGTCAATTAATGATATGAATGAATGAATAAATCGAAGTGGAGTCGTGACATGATAACTGAGTCAACTATGTCAAGGATGACCCTGAATGGTTCCCTTACCGTTTTGACAATTGGCAATCGTACTAGAGCGGATACATGTCAGTGCAAATTGCAGACACAAAAGCAGAGGGGAAAACTGAAAATGAGGGTCGTCTTTACCTCGGTGGAAGAGAAGAGGGGAATGCAACGGAAGGCGGCTCGACCTCTATGGTCTCGCCCGGTGCGGCCTGCGACGATGGCTGTCGAGGGGAAGATGGGTTGCTGGCGCAGCCACATCACCGTCCTCCCGTGGCCCCTCGCCGGGGGCTCCGGAACCCCCCTCCTTGGCCGATCCGAGAAAGATTCGGTGGGGGGAAGCAGGCGGCGGTGACGCTGGCTGACGGGTGACTGCACATGGCAGAGCCTCGTTCATGTTCAACGGTTCAGAGGCGCCGAAACTGCTCTCCTTGGGTGGGCTCTGCTGAGCCAATGAGAGTGAATTGTGGAACTCGTGGGCTCGTAGCCACAATCAGGAGCCCATGGTCCATGGACGAGGCCGCAAGTCAGGAGCCCATGGACCATGCTGCATCTTCTTGTGAGGTTTTTTATTGCTTTACCTCGCTCGCGCCCGCGGACGAATTTCAAGTGCAAAACTGAATTAAAAAAAATGTACTACTTTCCGGCCTGCCGTCCACCCACGATCAGAGGAGCACCGCGCAGAAAGACCATGCGTGAACCTTATCCCCTCCCCCAGTCACGATCACTGGCCCTCTCTTTCCTCTCTCTCTATTCTTCTCTCTGATGCAGCAGCACGGTCTGGCGGGCGGCGGCGGCGCGGCTTCGCGTGCCGTTAGCAGTGATCGGCCGGCCTTCCTTCCCGCACACCTCGCCTCCCCGCGCCGCCTTTAATAAAGGATAAAGTTTCGGTTGTAAAGAATCTTACGTGAATGTGATGGTTTGGATGTATAGATATGTTGATTAAACATTGACTTATAGATAGATATTGTATAGATAGAAAAAGGTTTAAACCTAACGCGTTGTCATCAAATTATTGTAATTCGTTGGGAATTTCCCATACAGTAACACAAAGCCGTGCGCTAGCCAAGATAGACAGCTACGTTCACCCAATTACCATTGTTTCTTTCATGGTAATCAGAGCTACTTCCTCAAACTACATCTAAGCTGCCGCAGCTATGGCTTACAGTTCCTCGTCGTCATCGTCGTCAAGTGCTCTTGGGCCGCTCATCTCTGAGAAGCTCACGCGAGAGAACTTCATCCTTTGGAAGGCTCAGGTGTTGCCACCGATCAGGGGTGCTCATCTTCTTGGCATCCTTGACCGTTCAATCCCGGCACCACAAAAACAATTCAAGATGACGAGAATAACGTCGTCTCCAACCCGGCATACGAGATCTGGCTGGCGCAGGACCAGCAGGTACTCGGCCATCTTGTTAACCCCCTATCATCCACAGTGTTGGCGCAGGTAGCTATGTTGACATTGTTGTCCGAAGTTTGGGCGGCATTAGAAAACATGTACTCGGCACAATCATGTGCACGAGTAACCAATCTACGGATGCAACTTGCAAGCCTCAAGAAGGGAAGCATGAACATCGTGACGCACTTCAACAAGATGAAGGCTATCGAAGATGAAATTGCTGCTGCAGGGAAGCCTATCGAAGAGGAGGCTTCAATCCCCGTGGTCGCGGTGGAAGCTGTGGACGAGGATCAGGCAGTCGTGCTGGAGGGCATGACAATTTTTCAAGTAGCAACAACTTCACCAACAACAATTTCAAGTCTGGAGGATAGTCAAATAGACCTCGGTGTCAGATATGTGGCAAGACCAATCACACTGCTATTGAATGTTGGCACCGATTTGAAGAAGATTTTCAGCCATCAAACAACAACAAATCAAGCTTGGCAGCATATGGTGTTGACACTAACTGGTATATGGACAGCGGTGCGACGGATCATATTACCAGTGAATTGGACAAGATGACGGTACATGACAAGTATGGCGGTCATGATCAAGTACACACAGCGAATGGTTCAGATATGAAAATTAGAATTATTGGTCATTCAACTTTACATACCCAGCTCGAAATTTCTTATTGAAAAATATTTTGCATGTTCCTAGTGCTCAAAAAGTCTTGCTTCGGTTCATCGTCTTGCCTCTGATAATAATATTTTCCTTGAATTTCATCCAATTTTTTTCCTCATCAAGGACCGGGCAGCAAAGAGTTTGTCAAGGCAGATGTGAAGGAGGCCTTTATCCCTTAGTTTCCAATTCTTCCAAAGCAAGCACAAATAAAATAGCGTTTGGAGTCAATAAGCCATCCATGTATAGATGGCATAGTCATTTGGGTCATCCATCTTTCCCTATTGTCAAGCATGTTTTGAAGAACAATAAGTTGTCATTTATAGATGATACTAGTAATAATTCAGTTTGTGATCCTTGTCAGAGAGCCAAGAGCCATCAATTACCTTATGCAAATTCCAATAATGTGTCTACTTTTCCTCTCCAATTGATCCATTCTGACGTATGGGGTCCAGCTCTAGAATCTATTGGTAGACACACATATTATGTAAGCTTCATCGATGACTATAGTAAATATACATGGATCTATTTGCTTCGAAAGAAATCTGAAGTTTTTCAAATTTTCCATCACTTTCAAAACCTTGTTGAGCGCAAGTTTAATAGGAAGATTCTATCTATGCAAACAGATTGGGGAGGAGAGTATGAGGGATTGCATTCTATCTTCCAGAAAATTGGCATCTCTCATCGAGTTTCATGTCCTCATGCACACCAACAAAATGGCTCCGCCGAAAGAAAACATAGGCATATAGTAGAGGTTGGCCTTGCTCTTCTTGCAAATGCATCCAATGCCCTTAAAATTTTGGGATGAAGCCTTTCTAACCGCTACTTATTTGATTAATCTTCTGCCTAGCAAAGTCATCAATTATCATACGCCAGTAGAGCTTCTTCTTCAGGAAAAACCAAGCTATACTTCTCTTCATGTCTTTGGGTGTGCATGTTGGCCAAATCTTAGGCCATTCAACACAAGAAAACTTGCTTTCCGCTTAAAATGATGTGCCTTTCTTGGTTATAGTTCTATTCACAAAGGATTCAAGTGTCTTGATATCTCTACTGGGTGTGTGTATCTCCCGTGATGTGATCTTTGATGAATCTGTTTTCCCTTTTCAAACTCTCCATGAAAATGCTGGTGCTCGTCTTCGCCAAGAAATTCTTCTTTTACCGGATCACATTTTGAATAATAACTCCAGGGATGTAAGTTGCAATGCTAATACTACTGATGATCATAACCCAAGCCTTGGCTCTAGTACTGTGTTACAAGAATAGGAGCCATCTGGAGAAAATTCGGCGCAAAATGATGCTTGGATTGCTTCAAACGAACAAGTAATAGAAGGAGTTGATCACAGAAACCTGGCCAGCGCGGAAAACCACGTTGATCCGCCGGCACCTGCGGCAACAAGTCTTCCTATACCGGTGTTGCCGCAGGCTGCCCGCACGACGCAACCCACGCCCGCGCCCACGCCAGAGGCGCCTGCGTCCGCGCCAAAGACGCGTGGCGAGCCGCGACGGGCAGACGAGCCGGAACCGGCGGGCCGCGTCACTCTTGGCGAGCCGCGTGGCGAGCCGAGACAGGCGGGGAGCGAGCTGTCACCTGGAGCGCTTGCGCCCGCATCTGGATAGGCCGCGCCAATATTTGAGTCCCCGGGATCCTCTACGCATACCACTTCAGAGTCGAGTTCTGAACCCGAGTTTGTCTCCTATCCAACATCAATTACTCCTCGTCCGAGAACACGGTTTCAAAGTGGCATTGTTAAACAAAAGCAATATACTGATGGGACCATTAGATATGGTTTCTTTTCTTCTACAGGAGAGCCACAGACTTTACAAGAAGCATTTGGGGATCACAGATGGACAAAAGCAATGGAGGAGGAGCTTATGACACTCCACAAAAACAAGACCTAGCACTTGGTTCCTCCATCTAAAGGTAACAACCTTATTGATTGTAAATGGGTGTATAAATTAAAGCGGAAAGCTGATGGAAGTATAGATCGTTATAAAGCAAGATTGGTCGCAAAGGGGTTTAACCAAAGATATGGTATTGATTATAAAGATACTTTCAGCCCTGTTGTAAAAATAGCTACTGTTCACCTTGTGTTAACTATAGCAGTCTCAAGAGGTTGGTGTTTGAGGTAGCTAGATGTACAGTTTCTTCATAGTGTTCTTAAGGAAGAGGTTTACATGAGACAACCTCCAGACTTTGAGGATGCAAAATTTCCAAACTATGTTTGCAAGTTGGATAAAGCTATTTATCGTTTAAAACAAGCTCCAAGGGCCTGGTATTCACGGTTAAGCTCAAAGTTACTTGATCTTGGGTTTAGAGCATCCAAATCTGATGCATCATTATTTATTTATTCCAAGTCGAATACAACTATATTTATGCTGATATATATTGATGATATCATAGTAACAGGGTAATCTATGGATGCGGTTTTAGCATTACTTAAATATCTACGGGCCGACTTTGCTCTCAACGATTTGGGAGATTTGAATTACTTTCTTGGGATTGAAGTCAAACCAACTCAGGGAGGCATTATATTGTCACAAGTAAAGTATCCTTTGGATGTTCTTAAAAGAGTTGGCATGACGAATTGTAAGTCTTCTTCGACTCCTTTAGCAGCTTCAGAGAAATTATCATTAGAAGATGGAACTCTGTTATCGTTAGAGGATGGTACAAGATATCACGGTATTGTTGGGGCTTTGCAATATTTAACTCTCACACGTCTTGATCTAGTTTTTGTTGTCAACAAAGTGTGTCAATTTCTACATGCACCTACAACTGCTCACTAGACAGCTGTCAAAAGAATTTTGAGGTATGTGAAACGAACAGCTAACATTGGGCTTGAAATTAGAAAGTTTTCTTCTACCTTGCTTACTTTCTCGGATGCGGATTGGGCCGGTAGTATTGATGATCGAAGATCTACTGGTGGATTTGTTGTTTATTTTGGTCCGAATTTAATCTCATGGAGTTCTAGAAAATAGGCAGTTGTGTCTAGATCAAACACTGAAGCAGAGTATAAGTCATTGGCCAATGCTACAACTGAAGCTATTTGGGTTGAGACATTGCTGTCTGAATTGGGGGTGAAATTAAAAGAACATCCTTGTCTATGGTGTGATAATCTTGGTGCGATGTATTTGTCGGCTAATCCTGTCTTCCATGCTTGTGCTAAGCATATTGAGATTGAATTTCATTTTGTAAGAGAAAGAGTAGCAAGAAAGCAATTGGAGATTCGGTTTGTTCCATCTAAAGATCAACTGGCAATGGTTTCACTAAAGCACTTCCAGTTCAGGAGTTTGAAAAATTTAAAGGCAATCTGAACCTCAGAAGCAAGCCCGGTTGAGATTAAGGGAGGCTGTTAAAGGATAAAGTTTCGATTGTAAAGAGTTTTATGTTAACACATCAAATGAACGTGATGGTTTTGGATGCATAGATATGTTGGTTAAACCTTGAGTTACATATAGATGTTGTATAGATAGAAAAAGGTTTAAACCAACTATATCTTGTGTCACGCATTATAATTAAACTCTTATAATCTGTTGGGAATTTCCCATATATTAACACGAAGCCGTGCGCTAGCCAAGATAGGTAGCTACGTTCATCCAATTACCATTGTTTCTTTCAGCCTCCTCCCTTCCTCTGCGCATTTGGGTGAGCGAGTAGCTCCACGGTGCCACCAAACCCTGACCATTCAGGGCCGTCGTGACGCGCCGGCCTCGATCTGCTCCCTCTCTAGCAGCTAATTGCCGAGACATGGTGGTGCTTCTCTTGCTTGACATGGCGGCTCAGGAGGTCGCCGCAGGTGCATCGGGCCCTTGGTTTGCCCCTGATGACCCGACTCTCCCTGCGCCCTGGAAAGCAGCGCTGATCGATGGGGCGACGCTGTACTACTGGAACCCGGAGACGAATGTGACCTAGTACGAGAAGCCGGGTGCTGCGGCGGCGGCACCCCCTTGCCAGTGGGTCCTCCGCCAACGACCCCTGTGCAGGTTCCAGAACCCGCACCAGGGGCTTTTTCACAGCCTGGCATGCAGTTTGGCCAAGCTGGTCAGGAGGCGCACCAGGAGCGGCCAAGCTTGGGCGGCAGCAGCAGCAGCAGACTCAACAGCCGGCGCAGCAACAACCTTTTCAGCACGTGCCTCAACAGCAACCTTCTTTTCAGCAAGCTACCAGCAACAGCAGCCGCACATGCCAAATCAGCCACCTCAATACCCCAACCCGCATCCTCAACACATGCCGTACCAGCAGGGTCCTTACAACATGCAACCCCAGCAGCAACAGCAAGGACCGCCATATCCGTATCAGGCAGACAAGCAGCCACAAATGCCGCAACCTGCCTACCATCAAACACAGCAGCCGCCGATGCCGCAAGCTGCCTACAATCAAGGTCAGCAGCCACCGATGCCGCAATCTTCCTACAGTCAAGGTCAGCAGCCCGCGATACCACAATCTGCCTACAATCAGGCTCAACCACCGCAAATGCCACACGCTGCATATGTTTTGGGGGTATAACCTCAAACTGCAAGTGGGTTTCACCATTTCATATCAAGACGATCAAAATACATATGCGATGGCCTGATTTGGATTTCGGATAAACAAGGTTATGGTCATGGGAAACTGGGAATAGGAACCACGTCTTGGAAACTCAGAGGGTCTGTCTTCCAAAATAGGAGAGCACGATATTCGTTGAGTAAGAGAAGTTGTCGTTCGACGTGATTTTGTAAGGGATTCGAATCCAATTAGGGAAAGACTTATCTACCCGATAAATATAAAGGCCATTACGGACTAAGGGTATGCAATCGATCAACAAAAATGTGTACCACTTTATTCTTTTCCTTTGCCTTACTTTTTTAAGAGAGTGGCTTTCCTAACCACATAGCTAGCCACGTGCCCACAAGATGTGAGGTCATCGGATATCATGCTTGTACTTGTACCAGAAATCCATCACTAGGCTCATGTCCAAAGTAGTCCAAAGCTTTTGAAGAAATGGAATGTAGCCCAGATAATAGATATATCTTTTGCAAAGCATTGTCACCCAGGTCGCCAAACCGAGAAAACATTCAAATTGGAAAATGAATCATCAGAAGTCTGAGGATAACAAAACTAGCAGCAGGCATCAAAGAAAAGCAACTTCAGATGGAGGATAGGTGAAGGCAAGTATGTTAAAATGGTATTTAATTAGGACTTCATCACCATGTGTGTTTTATAACCGTGAAATGTGGGTAGTAACTATGCTGCAAAGGGCTACAGCCTATAGCCGATGCAATCTGAGCATCGACAGAGGGCAGCATACACTGACCAATCAAACAAATACAGCATCCAAACCAAAGTTTCCACATACCTCAGCAACCCAACTTGTTCTGAAACAGCAACTACAGCACGGTACGACAGAACTACTTGACAGAATGGTAATTGTGCAGACTAGGTTCAGGGGAAAAAAATATTTTACAGCAATATACAAGACCAAATCTTAGATGAGGCTTTTGCTCTCACCATAATTTACTTGGCCGTCGCCCTCAAGATGGGCTTCACCACAACCATCCAGCCCAAAGGTTGTACACATGTTCAGAACTTCAAATGTAAGAAGAGACCAACCTGACCACATCAGCTGCAGATTTTTTAGAATCCAGGCAAACATAGTTACGAACCATACAAGCATTATGATTATAACCTCTGCAATAAATAATGAACCAAGACTCACCAATATATACAGCAGCACCTCGTAAAGGAACGTTGCATTCAGCCAATACAGATCTCAGATCCAACAAAGGATTGTTTGGGATCTTGGAGACTTGGTCTCTGATTGCAGCCTCTAAAGCATGAGTGCTACAGTTGATTGTGACGCTGACTTCTTCCAAGAAAATGAGGTTCTCGATGCCAAAATCAAAATCACCAAACTTATCCTCTGTTTGCTTTGCACCAAAGATAAGTTTAAACCTTCTTAACTTTGGCATCACTCCTGGACCAAACTGCAGGCCCATCCCACTATCCAAAAATCTGAGCCAGAAGACCTTGAGACTTATAAAGCAACACTCATTGCTGATTATGCACCTTTCGAGGGTATCATGTGACACCAACTCGAGGAGGACTAGACAATGCAACCACCCAAGAACAAGCAAACCTTTTTTTTTCGAGAACACGCAGGAGAGCTATGCATCTTTGTATTAAGAAGAAAGCATGAACAAGATAAGTTACAACGCGAGCCTAATTGGGCGCACGCACACGGGTCTCAAATTACAAGGACTGTTCCTAGTTAGAAAAAAAAATTGACAACCGTAGCAGTAATTTGGCCCACTATCGATTTCAAGGAAGCTACAATGTTCGCCCCGTCGGCCCTGGCCATTCAAGCAGGCCTAAGAATTTGGCACCGGCTGCAGACCAAAGATGAGCTTGCTCAATTACCTCATTGACTAGCTGTCCCACCTGCTTCGCTGGTGATCTATTGAACACCCTAGCATTTCGTTCTTTCCAGATGGTCCATGAGATGATCATGAATGTTGAGTCGAGGCTTCTTCTCCTTGCTCTGTCCAAAGTACTCCTCTTGGATATCCACCAGTTGGTGATGCCGAGGTCCGGTGCCGGAGCCTGATTCTGAATGTGCAAGACTGAACTGACGGCTTGCCAAACATGTTGGGTGAAATGGCATGCGGAGAAGATGTGCACCGACGTCTCCTGATCCTGGCCACATAAGGTGCAATCCGTGCAATCTTGAAGGCACAAGCAAACCTTCAGCTTCTGTCACACGGACACTAATGTGCAAATGTGTTAGGCCATGGAGATAGGAAATCATCCATGGGACTATGGGGTTCAGGTAATGGGAAATGTTCAGCTCAAATATGTGTAGGTTCCAACCACACGGGTGCCACCCATCCTCCAACAAGCCAAGAAACGTACCATAGTAGTCATCAACAACGACTGTTTGCAGGTTGGAATGGTTAAAAGCAATATCAAGGAAATGCATTAGTTCCGCTTTGTCATTGGAGAATTCAAAGCTTATGCCAAGCACCCTTAGGGGGTGTTTGGATACCCTCTGCTAAACTTTAGCACCTGTCACATCGGATATTTGGATACTAATTAGCAGCAGTATTAAACATAGTCTAATTACAAAACTAATTGCACAGATGGAGTCTAATTCACGAGACAAAGCTATTAAGCCTAATTAGTCCATGATTTGATAATGTGGTGCTATAGTAACCATTTGCTAATGATGGATTAATTAGCCTTAATAGATTCATCTCGTGAATTAGACTCCATCTGTGCAATTAGTTTTGTAATTAATTAGCATCCAAACATCCGATGTGACCCTGCTAAAGTTTAGCACCTCGTATCCAAACACCCCCTTAGTAGCTCTGATTTTCTAATAAGGTTTTCAGCATTCAGCACTGAGTATCTATGGCTGACAACAATCATAGACAGCTCCTCCAACTCAGCTTTGATTTTCTAATAAGGTTTGCAGCATTTAGCACTGAGCATCTATGGCTGACAACAATCATAGACAGCTCCTCCAGCTCAAGCATATCATCCATGTCTCCCGGTATCACCAAACGGTCACCAAGCAAAGAAACCAGCTTTGCCGTTGCAAGCTGTGGCAAATGGTTCGCATTGGTTTACCTTAAATCCACAGTTTCCAAATGCTGCAATGCCTTCATTTCCCTAGGGGGCTGGTAGGCATCAGTCCCTCTCAGACTCAAGTATCTCAGCAGAACCAAGCTCCTGATGCTCCTCAACTGGCGCTTTCGCAAACCCATGGCACCTTCAAGGTCCAAAACCCGTACAAGTTTGAAGGTCGAAACATCAGACAACTGCTTATTGGTATTGCCAGAAACTGCAAGTGAGCGCACTTTGGATAGCTGCACCGTCATGGAGGATAATACGCCAGATTCATACTGCTTGCTGCAGTCATGTGTGAACCGTCGGACTGTATCACATGGGTATGATATGGAACTCAAATGTTCACCAACTGTAACAAAGTTTTCTTCCATTGACAAGGACCGGATAAACTCATGAATGATATTATGAATGGTGCAGCCAATCTCATCATTGATGTCATTGAGCACCAACTGAATCAGTCCTCTCCTAGCAAGCTCCTTGAAATAGCTCTTGCCAACACTCCATAAGCTTTCTCCCTTTCTCAAAGGAATGAAACCTTCAGCTATCCATCTGCGGATCAGACGATCTTTCAAGATTGTACAATTCTCTGGAAAAGTACTCAAGTAAAGGAAGCATGACTTTAGGTGGAGAGGCAAATCACTGTAACTCATGTCCAGTATCTTGGTCACCTCTTGTGGTCCGTAGTCTTGTTTCGTCATTGATAAAATAGTGTTCTCAAGCACCCAAGGCTGTCCTGCTTTTGTGGCTAACAAACCAGCTGTGACAACTACCGCCAATGGGTTGCCGCCGCACACTTTAAGTGCGCTTTTGAGAATATTTCGATAATTTTGGCAATCTTCCTCTGAAAAAGACATCCTACTGAGCAGCAAGAGCCTAGAGTCACAATCAGCAAGAGGCTTTAAAACAAAGATGAAGTCAATTGGCTTTACACAGCAGAACTTGGCTAACTTCTCAGCCTCAGTTGTTGCTAGTATCCTACTTCCGAGGTTATTCTCTGGAAAAGCACATGTGATAGAGTTCCAAGAGGAAATGGTCCATATGTCATCAATTACAATGAGGTACCTGAAAACACAAGGTGCACGTCAGTCAGAGCTTTAAGTAACCATATAACAGCTTATTCAATGAAAGCTGATCATCATGCATGTTATTACATTATCTGTTTACATGCAAGCCCGTAGGGATGTAGTTCACCAGATTGTGGCCAACACGACGTGCGCCATTGCATGTTTCCAGGAAACTAAGCTTGCACAGATAGATGACTTCACCTCGTCTTACTTGGGTGGGTACAGGTTAACCAAAAACGCTTTCGCGCCGGCCACAGGAGCTTCAGGTACAAGAGGAGGACTGCTGATACTGTGGGATGAGAGGTAGTGCAGGTCTCACAGATTACCATGGGGATGTTTCACTTATCAGCCTCTATTTCACTACATGATGGCGAAATATTTAGACTGTCAAATGTCTACGAACCATCCAGCCAGGGGCAAAAGAGAGCCTTCAGGACAACGATCACAGGACGTTAACTGGGACAACATAAATCTCCCCAGTCTGGACCTTAGCTCCCTCGCCGAACCTTTCACAGAGGAGGAAATTAAACATGCAGTACTCGACATACCATCGGACAAGGCGCAGGGACCACATGGCTTCACTGGGGCATTTTACAAGGCCTGTTGGGAGATTATAAAGTGCGACGTCATAAACGCAGCCAATGCTTTTCATAACTTGCATTGCACGAGCCTGCCATTAATCAACACAGCCAATTGTAGTGTTGTTGCCAAAAAAGGAAGGGGCCGAGGGAGTCCCTGACTTCAGACCGATAAGCTTGATACACTCATTCATCAAGGTTATTACAAAGGTGCTCACCATGCGGCTGGCCCCGCACATGAAAAACATTGTATCACAATCACAATCGGCTTTCATCAAGCAAAGGAGCATCCACGATAATTTTATGACAGTCATGAACATGGCGCGTCGCTACCATCGACAACGAATTCCGGCACTATTTTTTAAGCTTGACATCACCAAAGCGTTTGATTCGGTGAGATGGGATTATATGCTAGATTTACTTCAACGCTTGGGCTTCCCCATTCGTTGGCGGGAATGGATGGCCTCTCTATTCTACACATCTTCATCTAGGATCCTTCTCAATGGGGTCCCAAACAGCCCCATCAGGCACAACAGAGGACTACGGCCAGGAGATCCTTTATCTCCTTTACTTTTTGTGATTGCAATTGAACCACTACGAGCTTTACTGGAGCAGGCCACTGATAGAGGATTCATATCCAAGCTGCAAGGCAGGTCCCTCAATTTCCGAACATCCATGTACGCCGACGACACAACTATTTTCCTAAACCCGACTAGGCAGGATGTCATTGCTTTAGCTGACCTACTCACTAGATTTGGTGAAGTGTCGGGGTTGAGAACAAATTTCAAGAAATCTAGTGTGGTGCCTATAAGATGCGAAGGGCCTAATATGGACAACATCTTTGGAGACGTTCCAGTCACACGGTCTTCCTTTCCGGTGCGATATCTTGGACTTCCACTAACGACGTCAAGGCTCAAGAGAGTACACTTCCAGTACGTCATAGACAAGGTGACCTGCAAACTCACTGCGTGGAATGCAAGGAACATGACTATGGTGGGCCGTCTTGCACTCACGAAATTAGTATTAACATCACAGGCGGTATACCTCCTGTCGGCAATGGAGGCCCCCAAAGAGGTGATGAAGGAAATTGACGAAAAGCGCAAGAAGTTCTTTTGGGCAGGAGCGGCGACATTAACAGGGGGAAAATGCAAAGTGAATTGGTGAAGGTCCGCCCGACCAACAAGACTGGGGGGAGTAGGTATTTTAAACATCTACAAGTTTGCAAGAGGACTGAGGCTCAGATGGCTGTGGCACGAGTGGAAAGTAGAAGATAAGCTTTGGGTAGGCTCCGAGGTTCCGTGTAATAACACGGATACGAAATTATTTGTGGCATGTACACGCATCGTCGTAGACGATGGAGCAAAGACTTCCTTTTGGAATAGCGCCTGGGTTCAAAGCTAAAGGCCAAAGGACATAGCGCCAAGGTTTTTTTTCTACCAATGGGGGTATTTTCTCCATTTCAAAAAGAAAGAACAGGAGTTTACGTGGCGTGCTTCACAACCGAACTTGGATCCGGGACATCAACGTACACCACAGTAGATTCTCTGTGCAACACTTCCGAGAATACGTCCTTCTGTGGCAAGTCGTACAATAGATAGCCCTACGCCCGAGTGTCCAAGATGAAATCACTTGGAAGCTTACTGCAGATGGTAACTACTTCGCAAAATCCTCTTACGACGCACAGTTCATTGGTTCGGCATCCACCAACTTTGACGGCTTGATTTGGAAAATATGGGCTCCTAGAAGCTGCAAAACCTTCTCCTGGCTCGCAATCCAAAATCGCCTTTGGACTGCTGACAGATTTCAAAAAAGGGGATGGCCAAATCAAGCTACCTGCCCACTATGTCGGAGATCACAAGAATCGGCGCTACACCTCTTCGCCGAATGCCGGGTTACAACAAAAATCTGGACCATGGTGGCGGACTGGTTGTCGGCGCCAGCAATCCACCCGAGGGCTTGGCAATAGGCCGATACGCTGCACCATTGGTGGTCGATGAGAGCGGGAGAAAATTCCTGCTCTAAGACAGGCATGCGAACTTTGATTATGCTAGTTGCATGGACAATCTGGAGGGAAAGGAATATGAGAATATTTAACAGCAAGGAGTCTTCTGTCAACATGATTTTCGAGAGGATCAAAGACGAGGCCACCGTGTGGATTATGGTGGGAGCGAAACATCTCTCCGCTCTACTGGTGCGATGCTGATTGCGACTGAGTTCATAGTGTTATTTTATTTTCTGGCTCAATTTTGCCTCATTTCATTTTTGATCCATTGTATTTATCCAGTCTGGATTCTTTCTTTTTAATATAATCGGTAGCTCTCCTGCCAGGTTCATTTAAAAAAAATTGTTTGCATAAATGACATTGTTTTGAAACTCTTCATCTTCTAATCAGTAGGCACATTTGTATAAGTGTACCATAGAAAGGTTCTTGCTTTGCCCACATGCTATACCAGACTTTGCTTTTTGTGCATACTTTACTGGTATTTGTATCTGTGCCACTGGCCATGTCAATTGCAGTGGCACACACAATTTCCAGCAGCATGGACACAAAGTATGTATTTGTGATGACATGCGAGCAAACTAGCAAAACCACAATGATGTACACATAAATTTCTAGATTTCAAAATGCATTCTTCAAAAAAAAACCTACAAAAACTTACAGGCACTTTACTTATCTGTGTGCTTCTAACACTGTTAGTATATATATTCTTAATATGCCTCCAGGTTGTAACAGTTGGTCAGTACCAAAAATTTCAGGATGTAAAAATATATTAAACTCCATCATTCTATTCTTGGACTGATGCTTAGGCACTTAACCAATAATTAGGTAAATAAATATGGAATGATATGCTGACATAGAATCTAGTTTTGGTAACAGAAATGATCTCTATATGAGAGAGAATCGAGGGAGTACCTCTTTGTGTAAAGGAATTCCCTCAATTTTTTGGTGATAACCTTCTTGTCACAGGGAACAAGACTATTGGGCATCACTTGACGGGCGACATCCATTCGAGTATCATCTATAGATGGGTACCGGCCAACATATACAATAGCTCCACAGTCGAACTGGCTTCGCTGTTTTTTAAATACCTCCCTAGCAAGAGTGGTCTTGCCCAGGCCTCCTGGCCCAAGAACTGAAACAACTTTAAGCTCTTTCTCATCATCTATCAGGCGCGGGACAATCTCACTTTCTGGGCCACCGAAACCAACGACGCAAGGCTTCTCCCCACACGGAATCTCATCAACATGCATAATTTTCTCAGGGGTGGTGTCTTCTAGGTCCAAAGTGACATCGCTAGGCACAAGATCAGCAAAGCCAACTTTAAGACGTCCAAACTGTTTTCCAAGATATTGCAAATCAACAATCCGGTTCTTAAATTCTTGAAGCAGATTGGATCCATATGATTCCTGCTTGAATCGACACCCGGACTTGATGAGGAGCTTGTCAATTGAGTCCTCAATATCGTAGGCGAGCTCGCGGAGCTGTTTCATCCAATGGCAGTCCAGCATGCCCGTCACCACGCCTCGGGCACAGAATCCAAGAAGATGTTGCTGGAAGCCATCAAGGTATGGCCTCAATTTTGTGAACTCCGGTTCAGCAGGCAGCTTCTTAAGGAGGGAATTTATGGCGCCCATGGAAGAGCTCACCATAGCCATTGTCCAAGGAGAGCCATCTTCTTTCCTCTCCTGTTTGTGATCACCCATCATCCCCAGCCCACGGTCATGATCCATTTGGCCTGCAAATAATAATTAAATGAGTAAAAGAATTGCGCGTTAGTTATCAGCTCCTGAGGCGTAACTCTTCTCTGTAAAATCTGGAACTGCATTTCGATAACTCCTACACGTAGCTGAACTAAGCAACATGATATAAGTAATATGATATATGTAGCAGTTTCCAAGGACGAAGTGAAAATTTCTTAAGGCTAGTCTTGAAACAAGCTAACTGATTTATGTTTTTTTTCCAGAAGAGGTTCAACCTCATTTCCATTAAGCAACGGAAATATTCATTTATGTTTATTACACTAATATGCATAAATGGACATACTCTGGTCACAAAAGGAAAAGCACAGCAAACAGCCGATCGGTCCATGATCTTCTTTCCTAAACTAATACTACTCATGAACTAGAACCAAGTGCTATGAACAAGCAAACAGCCAGCATTATCTCTAAAACCTACAGAGTCAATTTTTCTCAAGAGACCCCTCTATGTACGATCTAAACAATAACTCCAATAAGCTGAAACATAAATCTCAAAAGATATCAAGGCAGGAACTAAATTTTTGGTAAGGGTACCTCTTGGAGAGGACGTAGGGTCTCAACCGGGAGAATCTACAAAGTAGACATGACGTATTCAGATTAGAATTTCCAAATGTAAACCTTGACAACTAGTTCAACCGGTGGTTGATAAAGCACTCATGATAAGCTAATATGGAATACATGCTGGTTGATAAAGCACAAGCTTCGTGCGTATCTTGTGAATCAAACACAGAGGACCAGGATATCCAGATCAGAAAACGGATGCTTGCTGAGGCAATTTCTCCTCGCACCCACGGCCATCGTCCTCTAGCAGGTGGCCCTGGCCAAGATCAACTCCTACTTAGCCTCTGCTACGCCGCAAACGCAACCGCCCTGGACGTCGACAAGAAACTCTAGAGACAGGAGACAGCGGCGGCTACCCAAGAGACCCTAGAGACAGGAGACAACGGCGGCTAGCCAGGAAACTTAACGGAGAGAAGGTGCTCACCGAAGGGGAGAGCCGCCGTCGAAGAGAGCGATGCGTCGCTGCCGTCGACAGGCCGGGTGTTTTCCTTCTCAGGGACATATAAAGGCCCCTAATATGTTAGAGGCGGCTGTAGACTTGTAGTCTATCTAGTACTCTATAGTAGGCCCTTCACTACGGGAAACCTCAAATTTGCCGAGTGTAATTACTTCGCCGAGTGTATTATTGCGGGCACTTGGGGAAGGACAGTTTTGCCGAGTGTAATACTAAAAACACTCGGCAAACATAATACACTCGGCAAAGAGCCTATTTGCCGAGTGCCACCAAAAAAACACTCGGCAAACACCCACGGGGCACTCGGCAAAGATGGAGCACTCGGCAAAGTGATGAGCACGTGACTTCCCCGTGCCGCGACGGGCCGGCGCCGTGACGGACGTTAGGCTTTGCCGAGTGTCTAAGGGGGGCACTCGGCAAAGCCACTAGTTTGCCGAGTGTCGTGATGGAACACTCGGCAAACCTACCACTTTGCCGAGTGTCGGCATGAGACACTCGGCAAAGTGGCGAGTATGCCGAGTGCTACGGGGAACACTCGGCAAAGTAATTTTTTTTCCCTCCTCCAACCTCCAAACTTTTTACACTCCACATGTATGGCATTTGGCACTGCATGGTAGAAGGTGGACTATTTTTTGACCTGTTTGCTATATTTAATCAATTAATTTCATTTAGAGTAATTTTTTGATTTAAGTCAAATTTGAACTGCAGGTGATTGGAATAATGGAATAATATGAGTGGAAAAATCATATTCATGTTAGTGAGTCCAAATTGAGGTCTCACCCAGAAAATGAAAAGGAATTTCGAACATTTTGCTAAGGAAACACGACTACGAACGTGTGGCCAAATGATTGTTTAATTCTCAAAAATACAAACGAAGTTTGAAAATCACGAGATTTTGCAAGATGCTATGATTTCATATGCAGAGGCTGTGGTAAAAAATTGACAAGGTTTCGCACAAGTTTTGACATATAATGTTTAGAATTCGAAGCATCTCCGGAGAGGATTCGTAGAAGTTGGAAGGATCCGGTAAGATTTTGAGATGAATCGATACATGTATTTCTCATTGAGTCCAATTTTTTTTATAGGCTATAGAGAACATAGATTGGTTCATGTCAAATTTTGGGAATTTTTCAGATCCGTTTGGTAATTTTTATTCATTAATTGCACGTATATGAATTTAATAGATATAAATTTAATATGAGCTATAAATCCATGAAATGATGGAACAATATTACTTAAAAAATGAAATACGCAATGTTTAGTGATATTGACTAGGTTTTTGCAAACTTTACAATCTTTTAATTAATAAAACTAGTTTGACATGAAATACTAGTACTTAGTTGCCGAGTGTCCCCGGGTTGACACTCGGCAAATAGGCTATTTGCCGAGTGTCAACCCGGGGACACTCGGCAAACATCGCCGCGGTCCAGCTGTCAGCCGCACTTTGAAATCCAAAAAAAAAATTAAAAAAAATTGTTTGCCGAGTGCTCCTGATCTAGCACTCGGCAAAGGCTTTGCCGAGTGCTAGATCAGGAGCACTCGGCAAAGCGGGCGCCTCCAAAACCCTTAGCGCCTCGCGCACGCGCCTCACACGCGGACACAGCACAACACCCGCCCGGCCCCCACGCCCGCTCCACCGCCCCGCGTCGCCCGCCCGCGCCGCCGCCGCCGCCGCCGCCCGGCCCCGCGCGCCCGCTCCGCCGCCCTGCGCCGCCCACCCGCGCCCGCTCCGCCGCCCCGCACCGCCCGTGCCACCGCCCCGTGGCGTCGCCGCCCGGCCGCCCCGCGCCGTCGCCGCCCGGCCACGCCGCCGCCGCCGCCTGCCTGCGCCGGGATCCGGGCGCCGGCCGCCGGCCCCCCGGCCTCCCCCGCGCCGCCGCCGGCCGCGCGCGCGCCGCCGCGCCCGCCCCCAGCCGCCCCCGCTCCTCTATTCGTGGCCGTCGCCCCTCCGTCACCCCTCCGGTAAGTTTCTATGCCACTACACATCATAAATTAGAGTATGCATGAAATTAGAAATTAGAAATTAAATGTTGAAAATACTAGAGAGGTGGTAGGATGTGGTAGCATTTATTTTAGAAATTAGAGGCATGGATTTAGAAAATTCGAGAAGACGGATGAGTAGAAATTAGAAAATGTTGAAAAGAATAGAGGTGTGGTTGGTTGTGGTTGTGGTTGTTGGCCATCGTGCCAACTCTTTGGTGAGATTGTGGTTGTCGAGTTGAGACAGGTTGCCGATGGCTGTGACTATAGGGTCAGGTCGTTTGCCGGTTATGACGTCAACGGATATAGGTTTCACACAACAAGGCACGAGCATAGTCGGCCCAATCGAAGAACCACAAATACCGGAGTTTTCACGCCAGGCTCCGATGGGGTCGAGTACTACGGAAGAATTGAAGAAATATACGAACTCACTTTTCATGGGTGCAAACCTCTTAATCCAGTTATATTCAAATGCCATTGGTTTGATTCATCTGTCGTGAGACGGGCCCCTAACCTTGGGCTAGTCGAAATTCGACAGTCATCCAGGTTACCAGGAGACGATGTCTATATTGTGGCTCAACAGGCCACACAAGTTTATTATTTGTCATACCCGTGCCAAACCGACAGCCGTCTTAAGGGTTGGGATGTTGTGTACAAGGTATCGCCACACGGTAAACTACCTGTACCAAACAATGAAGATTACAATATAGACCCTGACACGTACGAAGGAGAGTTATTCCAAGAAGATGGGCTCGAAGGGAGTTTTGTGATAGATTTAACCGAAGCGATCGGAATGGAAGTAGACAACGAGAGGGTTGCTGCAGAGGACGGTGGAGACGAGGTTCAGAATGTGAAGGACTTAGAATTACTTGAATGATTACAGTTAGCTAATGACAGTGATGACGACATTTCTTCTTCGGAGCACGAGCTTGACTATATCGACACGCGTGATAGTGATGATGAGACTTATGATCCAGCTAATCCCGATCATGATGATTATTTCTAATACATGTATGATTCGTACTAATTTAGTTATAATTTAATTATAATTTGCATATCTTTGTAATTATGTTTTGTTTGCCTATGCTGACTCGTGTACTCTTTTTAATTGCAGGTCATTAAGCAATGGTGGGCGGTATGAGGAAGCTCACGTCGATTTGCGAGAGACTGGCCGCGGCAGGGACTGGTTCAGGGTCAAGGTCACGTTCAGGAAGCGGTCGAGGGAGGCGTCGAGGCATGCCTCGATGTAGGGTTGAGGAGGAGGAGGAGGAGGAGGTGGTGGTCCAGAGGCCTCGGGGGAAGGGTAAAGCGGCGAGGCCCCCGTCGCCTGAACCTGAGGTGGAGGAGGAGGAGGAGGAGGAGGAGGAGGAGGAGGAGGAGGAGGAGGTACCTTCCGCACACGCCTCTGGGGACGAGGAGGCGGAGGAGGAGGAGCAGCAGGAGCAGGAGGGGGACGGGGAGGCAGGGGATGCCCAGTCCAAGATATGGTTGCGAGGTCCCTCATCCCTCCCGAAGCGGCCGATACCTGAGCATTTACGCCCGCTGATTAAACCGGTTGGGACCAAGTAAGTAACTTTAAATATTCTTAATATTGTTCTTATGTTGAAAGTTACAAAAACTAATAATTCATATTAATGACTTGTGCAGGAGTTGGATTAAGCTCAGTGGGGGTGACCACAACCGTAAGGCCAACGGGATCCTTGGCCTTTTGTGCAGGGTTCACTTCCCTGGCTTGGTGGTGTACGCCGGACAGCAGCAGCCGGCCTACACGTGGGACCACTACGTCGCTGCCCCCGACGTCCCTGATCGTCAACAGAGAAGATTCCCCAACATAGCGGAGTGGGTCAAGGCCGAGCTGTGGGTAAGTACTCCTCGTACTAAATTGCTCAATACATCACCTACTTTCGACATTCTTGAAATAATAACTGTATACACGTGTATATGCAGGACTTCTATAGATGCCAGGAGGGGTTCGAGGCCAAGGCGAAGGCCGTCTGTGATGTAGCTGCCAAGAAGCTCGTGAGGGACATGCATTACGAGGCGCGCATCCAGGCCATCATCGAATTCCACGCTCAATACAGATATATGAAGGTTAGAAAAGAGGAGGCAAGAACAATGAACATGACTAAGGACCAATTCATGAGGGTAAGTAAAGAACGTTGATGCTTACTATTTATGATTAATTAGGCTCATTTTCTTTTTCATACGTCACATGCTTGATGATGTAGGTGCCTCCGTGGTGGTGTCGTGCGCATATGCCGTGCTGGGAGAGGATGGTCGATGTGTGGTTGGAGCCCGAGTGGTTGGAGAACCACCTTGCTTGCCGGCAGCGGCGTTTGTAGATGCCGACTGCACCACACCATCAAGGCAGCCTAAGCCTTGATGAATATAGAGAAAAATGGGTACGCAACTTCAATTCTTTATTGTAACGTTCAGTTCTACATAATTTTTAATGATTTTGTATTTTGCCGCAGTCGGCGTCACATGATGGCCGACCTTGCTCCCAGCTCAAGGCATGGGTCCTCTCCAAAAAGGGCAAGGCGACGGCCGATATAGATTTCAACCCAGACGACCCGTCCGAGGCGTACAGCCACCCTAGCATACACAGCCGCGTCAGCGAGTATACAAAGATGGCTAGGGAGGTTCATGGGCCAGACTTCGATCCGAGCTCGGAGGACATTGATGGAGAAATCGTGATGAGGGTGGGAGGAGGCAAGAAGCATGGCCGATATTGGATTGGCGACGGCGTCATCGACACGGCCTCTACTCCCACTCTCTCCCAGATCCGAGCTAGGAGCACGGACTCGAGCCCGGCGGTACGGCCACGACCCACCGCTGCACAGTTCCAGATGGAGGCTCTACAGGTTCTTTCTCTTCCATTTGTCGTTCGTTTGTTGTTATACTTTAGCTTTGCATTATAACATTGCAATGAAATATTGTAGGCCCAGGTGGAAGAATCAAGGAAGAAACAAGAGGAGATTAAGGCGCAGATGGAGGCGCAGATGGAGGAAATGCGGCGGAGGATGGAGGAGGAAAACCGGATTAGGATGGAGCAGATGTTCCAGTACATGCAGAACTTTGCTTCGAGCATGGGACAGTCTTTGCCTCCGCCACCGCCGATGATGTTCGCTCCGCCTCAGCCACCCACGACTACTCCTGTGAGTCACTTGACACATTGTGCTTAAGATTTAATACTTTAAATTTGACAACTTTAGATGTTACCTCAGAATGTCCTATCCTATGTGCAGAATCAATCGGCGGCTTCGAATAATGAAGATCAAGATTTGTCGCAGTGGTCTCCTTGGCCTCCACGGAAGTAGACTTGGTTGTGAACAATGTGGAAACTAAATTGTGACAAGCACTTGGATTTATGGATTATTTCGTGCTTATGTTGAATTATGCCTGTGGTGTTTATGAATTATGCCTGTGGTTGTGAATTATGCATGTGGTTGTTTATTACAAATGCCTGTGATATGTGTATTGTGAATTGAGAGGGGTCCATTATACGTGGCAAAATGTCGGAAAAGGGGGGGTTCTGGTCACTTTGCCGAGTGTAACACTCGGCAAAGAGGGGCCTTTGCCGAGTGTTTTGGCTTTAACACTCGGCAAAGGGGCATTTCCCAGGTGAAGGAAAGCTTGTTTGCCGAGTGCTAGGGACAAGGCACTCGGCAAACATGGGCTCTTTGCCGAGTGCCAGACGCGAGGCACTCGGCAAAGGACCTGTTTCCCAGGTACCCGGGCAGCCGGCTTTGCCGAGTGCCCACCCTAACACTCGGCAAATATGGGATCTTTGCCGAGTGCCCGGGACACGGCACACGGCAAAAAAATCCGGGTTTGCCGAGTGCCCAGTCCGTGACACTCGGCAAAGGGCCGGTCTTTGTCGAGTGTTGGCACTCGGCAAAGACCCGGTGTTTGCCGAGTGCCTCCCGTCTGGCACTCGGCAAACCCGTCGTTACCCCGACGCTGTCAGCGCGTATTTTGCCGAGTACATCTTTTCGCCGAGTGTTTTTTGGCCGTCGGCAAAATGTTTGCCGAGTGCTCGCGTTTTGACACTCGGCAAACTAGTCTTTGCCGACACAAAATTTGTCGTGTGCTCTTTGTCGAGTGTTACACTCGGCAAAGCCTTTGCCGAGTGTTTTTGGGCTTTCGCCGAGTGCCTCTGGCACTCGGCAAAGCTTTTGTTTCCCGTAGTGCTTGTTATTTCATTGAACCTCGTCTTAGTTACTAATTTAGGCACCGTGACTGTGATATTAATAAGCCAGCTAACGGGGATAACTACTTTAACGGTAACGCTACGACAAACAATCCGGAACAAAAAAAAATTGGACGCTCCGACATACGTGGCAATAGTTAAGCATCGATGTTATAATTATTATTTCTACATATTTCACAGTTAATGTTGCATGAAACATAGTGTTCGCGGGAATTTTCTATCCCACGGCGTAGTTATTTTTACACATTATTTTTCATGTTGCAAATAGTGACAGCCGATGTTGCACTAGATAATTTTTAATGTTTCGTCGGAGCATCCGATAGAAAATTTCCCATCAAACATCCGAACGCTAGGAGCGCTGCTACTTTAATGTGATTTTAGGTTGGCTTGGTTTGCCATCGTTAATTAACGGATAATCAGAGGACTAGAGAAAAAGAAAAAAAGAAAAAGCCAAAAGGCCTGACCCTGATCATGGTACATGTAGGGCCAGTAAAGGATTCTCTAATTTAGCCTAGCAAATTTAAGGATCGGGCTCAGTAAGAATCGGACTATAATATTATATGATTTTGAATAAAAATAGATAGGGCTAAGTTAGATTGTGAAAGAGGTACGAGGACCATGATCTATTACCACCTTTATGTATACGACGCTCGAGTTGCTCTTGTTGGTTGAGTTTGTGTCATGGTTGTCCAGGAGTGAAGCCACGTTAGGCTTGCTGAGTGCACGGGCACCATGAAAAAGATAAAATTCCTGAGATTAGAACTTAATTTCCACCACTTGTGCACTCCCTGAACTCCGATGCGTGCACTACCATCCGGCCCAGCAGCCCACGCTTGCTACGCTTGCATACTTTCTTTGCAGGCAGGATAACGCAATAAACAAACAGGTCAGTTCAAAGCATTGCATCAGAAAAAGTCCACACGGATGGGCCAGTGGTCATCTGCTAAGAAGCCAAGTGTGCCGCATGCATGACAAGCAAGAGTTGCACCGTTAGAAAAATGACCTTCCATCCTCAACAAAAATCTCGGTTGTTTTTGGAACCGAGACTAAAGATAATCTTGGGTCTAAATTTTGTAGTCCGTGGAGACAACTTTAGTCCCGGTTGATGTTACCAACCACGACTAAAGGAGGTTTTTAGTCCCGGGTGAAAGATCTGGAACTAAGATGGAGACCTTTAGTCCTGGTTGTGAAAATGACACCCGCAAAATTGCGGTTGCTCAAAACGCAAAAACTTCATCGTCCAAGTTCCAAATTGCAAGTCGCAAAAGATGGCATTGTTCGCTCATCGTCGGTCGCTGCAGCACGCCTCCTCGCCGGATCGGTGCCCACGGCCTCAAGCTGCTCGTAAGCTTCCTTTTCTATTTGTCTCCACTACAGCATCCTTCCGGAATCTTGTTTTGCTCCAAATTTCAATGGTATGCAACTAATTTCCTCACGAATGTTTTGGGTGCAAATCAATTTGTTTGAAGTAATAAGGTAGTGTTTCAATTTCTTTGGCCACCAATTCTGATTCATTCATTTAAATTGCAATGTTAGGGTATGCATTTAGGGGTTTTGCTTTTGCAAATTGCAACAAATAGGCAACTAAGAAAGGATCCATCGATATTTGAGACTTGGGGTATTGGAGTAATATACAAAATCATGTAATTGGGGAATTGGTGTAATAATATTGGAAATATGTATTTTTCATCTCTTAAGTATTTTGGAAGTGTCCCTCATGTTTTAATTGGTGCAAATCGATCCCTTAATTTATTTTATCGATGCACTAATCATCCCATCCTAACACTTTTTCCTATAATATTTGGTTAGATACATCATTTTAGTAAGCATTTTTACCGTTACCGTTTTGTCATTGTATAAGTTAGACACAGATTTTTATACATATACATATTGAAGTGTGCACTCAGGTCATCCGTGCTCTAGCTTCGCCCCTGACAGTGGGTGTCACCTCCTCTGCACTCACCACAAAGTAAAGTAAAGCAATGCAAGCGAATACAGTAGAGCATGCATAACAAAATTGACTGCTTCACCTGCTACCCGCCACTTATGCACTAACCACATCACACCACCAATCGTAAGGGTGCCCCCAACGATGCTCCCCACCACGATCCTAGGTAACACCCCACCAGATGGTCCAGCAGGTCGCTGCGTCTCGGGCGCCGGAGGGCTCGGCGGCGGCGGCTGGTGGGGCGGAGGAGTTGGGGACGATGGCGGTAGAGGGGGAGGAGGGGTAGCAGCTGGCGGATGGAACCGCCTCCTTGCGTCCCCCGCACGTGTCGTAAAACATTCACACCGAGTCAATGCTGAGGTTGGCTTCGGCGAAGGAGTCGTACTCGCTGACGCTACAGAGACAGCCGTGATCCGGGTTGTCTACAGTGTCTAGCAACGTCGAGCAGCAGCCTGGAGGAGGAACGGCTATCAAGAATGTACACTGCTCCGCCAGCCTTGCCACAAGAGTAGAGCTGTTGCATTTCAGCGCCATTTCTGCCCATGCATGTCATTACCATTTACATTAATTAGATAGATGTGTTGTGCTTGTGGGTAACAGTTAACTCAAATAAAACCAACTAACTGCAGACCGACTACTCTAGCTACTTTCATTGATCCATGGCAAAAAGAATAAACTACTACTACTACTGTAATGAACAATTGCATACCGATCCTACACACTCCATTTTGTTTATTGGTCAGGAATGGAAACAATTGCATACCTCCCTTTGGTGTCCTGGCCACGGGGTGCGGGTTTGGAGCTCGTAGCTGCTGCAGAGTTAGACACGAAATAAATATATGATCCAACAAGTCTTTTGCTACATGCAGCTAGTTCAATGCAGCGCGTGCAGGGGGTGAGTGTTGAAATATGCAATGCATACTTGGAACATTCTAGAAGATTGTGGAGATCTCAAGAGACTAACTTTACCATGTATAAGGATAAGATCATGGCAAGGTAAGAAGGTACTAGAAAATTGGAGAGAATGCATGAGCCATAATTGTCATGCTTCATGGTGAAGTGTAGAATACTCTAGAACTAGATATTTTAGCATGGTAGAAATATAAAAAACTAGATAAGGATGAGGAGGGTTCTAGAGGCAACACCACAATGATCATGAGCACCTATAAATAGAGGTGCTCCCCTCCCTCCTAGCCGATTTCTCAACAGTGAGCAAGGCTAATTATTAGCATACATGCAGAATGTAGTATAATTAATAAAGATCAGACAGTCAGCTGAGAGACAGGACCTACCAAAAGTCTTTAGGCTTATGACTATATTTGCATTGAAAGGTTAAAGTTTAGCACTAACTCAACCAAACAAGAGAGTTAATCGGTGGGCTAAACTTTAGTTAAACCTAAAAAACTATAAAAGCATCAGCTAGGATAAACTTTAGTTAAGCCAAAAAAGATGTAAAAGTATTAGTTATGATAAACTTTAGTCAAATACATATTTAGTCAGATACATCATTTTAGGATGATGCGTAGAGGACGTAGAGATTTGATTCAGGATGGTGCTTTTCCAGTAACATCAAATCTCTAGCATCTGGCAGGCGCGTCAATGTTCCTTGCAATTTTAGAGCTGCGATAGCAAGCTCACAAATTGATCGTACAGGTGGCTTGAATTGATAGCTAGAGATGTGAGCATGGTGATGCGGTCCTGGATTCTTTCTATGAAACTTGGGTACCCTAAATAGGTAGAAATCCACACCAAATTTCTAGCTTCCTCAAGTTACTACCTGCCTGACGCATGGTCTGTTCAAATGCTTCCCAATCACTTATCACAAGGCCAGCTAATGTGTGGAGCTGCTCCAGGGTTGCCCTCTTTTTTGGTGAGTACGAGAGGCTCAAACCGCCCGAAGAGGTAGGCCAACTATGGCAGCTTGAAAACTTCAATCGGTAGTTGCACCGCTGCTGTCTCTCGGCAATCAAGAGTCTCCAAGTGCTTCAATTTTTTTATCTTTTTGGGTATCAGGTTGACATCAGTGCATCTAAGTCCAAGATACTTAAGGAAGTGCGGCTGGCATACACTTTTCATGACCCCATTCTCAGTCCCTCTGGAACCTTCCAGATTCAAAACTCGCAGTATCTTGCAATTCTCCAAGTCCAGGGGGCTTTAGTGTTACAAATCCGTAGCCATCTCACTGGAGATAACTCAACTTCCTTCACCAGCATCTGAATTTGTTCTGTGTCACCATCGATGGAAAGACGACGGACAGGGGCAGCATTGACAGGACCTAAACCTAGAACTTTTGGGACATGGTCACCCTTATATATCAATGTGGCAAAATTCTTGTGGGCTGACTTGTGTATCACAAACTCGAGCATGATGCCACCAATTCGAAACCTCTTTACAACGTAATCAATGCCAACGGTTAGTGGCTCGATGATGTTTTGGTCAATCAACCTGTCCAAGCATAAAGAAGCAATTTTTTCTTTGTCTAGTCTCACGTCACCTCCAGCAATCAAACCAACAGCTATCAGTTCCCGTACTATGCTCTTCCTCTTTATGCTATGCCCCTTTGGGAACATACAAGTGCATAGAAGGCACATCCTATGGAAGTAGTCTGGTAAATGGATGTAGCATGTGGTAAGGGACCTTCTCATATCCTCAAAGGATGTTGCGGGATCTTGGCCAGTTAGGCACCTGCCCAAAGCCAGACCTTCTTCTTCACAGTCCTTGATGGTGAGAATTGTCTTTCCTTTTTGAAGAAAATGTCTAGCCGCACTAACCAAAGCTAGGGGTACACCCTCACATGTATCAAAGACTCTAGACAAAGCATCATCCAGCGCAGCTGACCGTGTGACTTGGACCTTGTCCTAGAACAACTTCTTTGAGTCTGCATCCGACAGACCGCTGACCACATACAACTGGCCTCCAGCAGCAGCAGCAGCAACTGACTTGATATTTTTCGTGATGATGATTGCGCTGGAGTTATGATTTTCTGGCAAGAGGTTCTTCATGTCATGGAATAGAGGACTTTCTAGCATGTCATCTATGACAAGAAGGAACCCGTGAAGCATAATACAAATAAAGATGTCAGGAGAACATTGGATTGACTGCTAATGAAGAACCACAATAACAATAGATAGTATCAGCATAACACGTGCATCAGTAAACCGATGTACAATCTTGTGGATGGTTTTGTTAGCTAAGCAACACACTGAACGTAGGAATATCTGCCATGTTCTCTGTTTTTTTTTTTATGTATGTGCAGTCTCGAGCGCAGCCATAGAAAGAAGAACTTAACACAGGTAATGCAGGCACCATAGAATGAAGGAACTTATATACAGGTAATACAGGCACCATAGAAAGAAATAACTTATATACAGGTAATGCAGACAATTGCAGATAATATCAGTTGGCCATGCAATTAACTGATTGTAGAAGTTTGAGCATTGATTAGGGTAAGATGGAGTAATCACCTCTTGGTAGCCAAAATTTCAGCAAGAGTTCGACCGGCGACTTTAGCTGCCGCCTGGACGCTGTCGAGCACCTTGTGTATAAGTGTGGTGGTATTGCTGTAGTCGGACGCGACCACCCAAGCAGTGCAGTCATACTTTTCAGATGCACAAATGTGGTCGTAGAGTGCCCTTGCGAGGGCGGTCTTCCCCACGCCTCGACGTCCGACAACACAGACGGCCCTCAGATGCTGTCCGGCAGACTTGCACAGCAGCATCTGCAGGAGCCCAGCTTTAGGCTTTGCAATACCCAGGAGGTCAAACTTTAATTTAGAGGGTATGCGCTGGTGGGAGGGGGGTGGTAAGGGGCTGCGCATCTCCTCCATCCTCACCCGTCTTGAGGTCCATGAGCATCTTGACGCGCCGCCTCCTTGCCAAGGTGGATAGGGGGAAAATAACCTATACGTCCTCTACGTGGAGGTGGCACAGCTCGGCACCAAGGAGATGGTGCGGGGTAAGACGGTGGATGGTGGCTTGACTTCGACTTGCTGCTACTACGTTCACTTCGAGGGAGCTGGGGGAGTGGGTAGCTCTTCTTCGCCGAGCGTCCCTACCCCAGTCCCCGGGTTTCCACCGACTACGCCGAGCTGTTCATTGGACCGCTCGATGAGTTTTGTCACTCCGCTCTCTCACAATGAGGACCACGTCGACGCGCACCACGATGGTGAGCCAATGTGGTACCGCACCATGGTGGACATTTTCGGCGACCAACCCGGGACGGGACATGACCGATGCCGTGCTTCACCTGACGCACAACGACGGTGAGACTTGCTCCTTCGCTGAGGCTAAGGGACACGCGGCCTGGCGCATGCAAATGGATGCCGGATAGCACCGCTCAAGGCAACCACACTCAGGAAGAGTCAAGTTTTAAGGGTTAAGTCCTTATGGTGATAAAATAATATATTAGTAGTGCATGTATGCACTTAGTACCTGTGAGCACTAGTATCCGTGGGTGGTTCGTACCTACGTGCACCTTATCACCAATTATGCTTTCTTTTCTATGTAAAAGCTGCTAGACTTAGGGGGAGATGGTTAGTTAAGTCTAGTAGCTCTATTAGATTTTATTCCTATTTTACCCTTTTGCGTAGCCACCAAGCTACCTCTTGCTTGCAGTCTATATATGTACTAAAACTAGGAAGCGATCCATTTGGACCAACTATATAGGCCTTAGTATTTTTCTGTGGCGTTGTTTTACTGTGGGCTTAAGGAACACATAAAGGCGCCTTGGAGATATCATCATGATGCGAAAACAATAGTGCAGGTTTATACACAAGCAAGAAAGTATCGCAATCAGCTAAGGAGAACTATAGAGATTTCCACAAGAACAATTATAAGACCAGTTAACCCAGCAACAGGAAGGATGGTTCCCAATTTAGAAGGAGTGGCGCTGGTGGATCATCCGCCCGTTGAGACCCTGTTGGCCATGCTGCTCCTACGCTTCTGTTTCAGATTTTGTGCAAAGAAATCCCCCGGCTTTTATCACTCGTTCGTGGCTTCTAATCTGCTCGTCAAACAAATCATCTTAGCTCACGATAATTCAGCTACAAAATGGTTTCACCCAAACAAGAATAGAATAAACAGATGCTCCAACTCCAAATCATTCAGGTGCTGCATATAGTCTCACATGTCATTGATAAATAAAGTGATACAATATGACAGAAAATTTTGTCCTAAAAGCCACTACAAGAGCACGCTGCAATGTCGTTATGTTACGTGACCAAATGAAAGTTGAAAGACAAAGATTCCAGCTTATACGAGCTATTCAACGACACCTCAGCAGCTAATTGCTAGTCAGTCTGTCAGATGTAGATGTAATATGCCACCCATAAGCTGCTCCCAATGTGGGCGCGCACCGTGGTGCTCCGATTGGTCCAGGCAGCAACAGGAGATGGAACTGCAGGCATCAGCTGATAGCCAAGATGCACGGCACCCAGCAAGTACACGCCAGTGGCCACCCGCTGCTCCGTGGTTCTGTCTCCCATGCTTGGCCGCGGGGAACCTGCTGGGTTCAGCTGCTCAAGTTCCAGACCTGATGTAGTACAAGACATCAAGGTTCGCCATTTGTAGCAGCAAAGCTCCGTGTGCCATGCCTCCCATGGCTTGTATGCTGTGTGGATCCATCTGGCCAACCCTGTACACATTCTGAGTAGGTTTGGCGCGGCTTCTGGTGGTAATTGCAGTGCCGAGACCCGGGACGTCGTCCATGTTGATATCAATGTGCCTTCGGCATTGTCCCATGTCCATCCCCTGGAGCACCGCTGACGCCTAGCACATTGTTCCGAGGAACAGGAATGGAGACGGGTCCGAGAAACAAATAAGCAGTAGGCAGAACTTCCCCGTGTCATGTCTCATGACTCCTGTTCATTTGGCCGTTCTCGGCTTATTAATCCACATGATTGAAACACTGCAAAGTCAGAATTCAGCTGCAGTAATGCCTATGGTACAATGATACAATGATTTAATGCCTATGGTTCGAACCAAGGAGAAATAAAAATATATATAGCTGCGGGATCCAGATGCTCTTGTTTTCAACGCTACTACTCACAGTTCCAATAATGAATGGCATGCTTATCTGTATGCAGCTGTATGCATCATACAGTACTCCCGTCTGTATTAGTATATATGTAGCACAAGATGACAAGACGAGGCGCAGCTTCGTCGCTCAAAGCAACACCAGTCATCAGCTAGTTAGTCAGCACCGCCGCACAAGAAGCTCCGCTAGCTCTAGCTCGCCTGGAGACGATGGAGACCGCCGTTGTTAGCGCCACCCTGGGCGCCGCGGGTATCCTCCTCCAGAAGCTCGGCAAGGTCGCCGCTGACCACTGGACGTCGCTCGGCGGCGTGCGGCACGAGATCCAGGAGCTCAAGGACGACCTCGTGACCTTGACCGCCTGCCTCTGCGACCTCGACAGCGCCGGCGACCACACGCGGAGCGAACTGGTGCGTCATGACACTAAGTCAGACTGCAGTTTTGGCTTGCCTCCTTTGGATTTTCATTTGAATCGGTAGCTCTAATAGCTTAACCTTTGCACGATAGCAAAGATTTTTTTTTTCCATCGTTTCTAGGAGCCGCCGGAATTAGGAAAGCATGGTTTTTTGGGGTTTTCAGGGAACCTGATTTCTTTATATTATATGAACAAGAAACAAAAGGAGACATAAAAGGGGAAGGGAAGAGGGATCGTTGGGATTCCCTTTATTGCAACTATTCTTTTTAACTTGCAAGAAGATGCACTATTGATGACTATTGACTAGTCAAAGCATGCATCTTATGTGGAGAGAAAAGAGGGGCACGAAAAAGATAGTATGATGTAAGAACTAAGAACCTTTGAGACTTGCTTGCTTTCCTTCTTAAATGACAGTGCAGTGCACCTACAAACATTTCGAGAGAAAAAAGATAGCATGGCCCGCATCTAAGTGAGGGAGAGAGGTCACACAATCCACAATCCAGGATACCAAACAACAATTAGCTTTTAGACCTCTAGTTTTCCGCAATCCATAGTCCACTATCTAGGTTTTCAAAATCCAAAGCTAAAAAATAGAGCCGAAGAAGACGATGAGGAGATGAGGAAAAGTGGTCAATAAAACACAGCTTGGCTTCATTTACCCGAAGAAAATTCTACACAACACCACCGAAAATCCAATCCCGTACCCAATAGGTGCAGTATGTGTGTCCCATCTTGAGCCCATACACGCACCTAATTTACATATGTCAGGACTAGAGAATTATTCTGAAGAGTAAGAAATCAAGAAAATAGTTGAGATTGACAAGATAACCATGGCATCCATCAGAGGGATACTGTATATGCTTAGATTTGCAACAATGCTGTATACATATATTTGGTTTTTCTCATTTGCCTGGCCTTGCTCGTAGTTAAGTTTTAGACAAAGCTCGCCCGGCTAGCCTGGACAGGTAAAGAAGCAAAGGGCTACAAACAACAGACGCCACATATAATTTGCATCCAAGCATATGCAACCTCCTTTTGTTCTATTATCACCGTAACAACTCAAGTGCGTGTTTCTTGCATTAACGCGTTCAGGCCTGCAGCTCACAACATGTGTCTTTCATTTGCTTCGCTTTCGTGGCCTTCCCCTACTCCCCTAGGTCAAGTAATGAAACAAGTTCATAGCGCAACTCGCACTAGCCCTATAGCCAACATGGCTAGGAACATCTCAGGTGCTACCACGTTACCAAACAAGGTAGCACATAAAACGAAAGCAAAAATATGGTTAGGTAGGTAGATGATGCAGTTATCTATATCCATATAAAATTTGAGTTCGAACAAATACTTACGCAAGGAGAACATAGAAGAGATATGACCACTTGAATATAGTTCAGGCTGCGGATCAGACAAAAACTAGAAAATATTTGTGGCTCTGGTTACCATATTGAGTTGCAACCATTTCAACCTAAAATCTTGAATTGACATATTACAGAAGTAACGAAACTTGAATTGATGTCTGCAGACAACGGCTTGGATGAACCAAGTGAGGGAGATAGGTTATGATGCAGATGACTGCATCGACATTTTCACCCACCAACTGAAGATCAAGACCAAGTACCCAAGAGACAGCCAAGGCTGTGTTGTTCTGGCAAACCACATACACAAGATTGTCAACCTCTTAAGAACACGGAGTGTTCGAAAGGAGTTGGCCACAAATATCCAGAGACTCAGATCCCGTGCACAAAGAGTGAGCGAAAGGAGACTGATGTACAAGCTGGATGCAACCGAGGCTAATCTTAGGCCGCTGAGCATGCTCGGCTCCACCTATACTGATGTGGATCGGCGACTTCCTGCCCTCCATGGTGACGAGTCACGGCTGGTCGGGATGGGTCCTAACACAGAAGAACTCATCGAAAAACTGAACAAAGGCGGCAATCATCTTCGGGTTATCTCAATTGTCGGCTATGGTGGCCTAGGCAAGACCACCCTAGCTTGGACTGCTTACAGCAGTTGGGACGTCCCTGGTGTTAAAAGCCGTGCTTTTGTATCAGTGTCCCAGACCTATGATCGCAAGTCACTCCTCAAATCCATATTGAAGGACATTGTTCCAAAACCTGTCAGCAAAGAAGGGAGCGACAGAAAGGAGGAAGGTCCCCTCAAAGACATTGAAAGTTGGGATCTGTTGAAGCTCATTGACATGTCAAGAAAACATTTGGAAAATAAAAAGTTAGTATCTTCCTCTCTTCCTTATACAAAAATAAATTTAGGAGATCAACTTGAACTATGTTTCAGATACTGAGCTGGGTTCATTCGAACATTGTTACCAAGCTTTCAAAAGGCATTGAACTAAGGTTCAGGAATTTTGTTTAAACCAGATTTTAAAAATACCATTGCTAGTTTCTTTCAAAAATAGTTGAATTATGTTTCATATATTATTATCTGCTTTAAAAATGTTGGGAGGATATAAACATTCACCTTAGAGTTTCCGTACAACTACCCATCTCATGAAACTGCACCGGAAATTATTGTCTTTGAACCCACTGTATTCCCCCTTTTTTTCGTCACGCTAACAACCCACTGTATACTTGGTAACGTAACCAGTCACCATAGATGACTGCTGAAACCTATGGGTATTCTTACAGGTAATTTTAGTACATTTACAAAAGGTTATATGACAAAAAAAATGATTTTATTCTCAAATGTCCATATATGATATTAGAGTTGTATCCATTGGATAGAACCAAAATTCATGTCAAATAAGGTGTGAATTAAACTAATTGTCACATGTAATGTTGCTAAGTGAATCACAAACTTCTACAAGGAGCACCACTCAAGCAAACCCGTTACAACTTTTAATTAATTGCAACAAGTGAGAAAAAGGTTTCTTTCATGTCCTGCATATAAACCAGTCTTTCTTATAGGGCATATAAATCACACAGAAGTTATAAATAACTTTAAACTATCTTCCCATCAAGTTTTATTTTTATGCACTAAGGAAGAAAAATTCCTTGAAAACACAACATTCTCGAAATAGATGAGAACTGTTGAATTCAATAGTAATTAAAGACGTGGTATTGAAGATGGAATAAGTATAATTGTGGGCAATATCGCAATGAGAGATTTATGTTTCCTGATAGAAAAAGTTATTATTTCTATATTTTTGAGTTTTGTACTTCAATGATGTACAGTTATAATTTTTTGTAATTGAGAAGAAAAAAATGCTATTTGTTTCATACTGAAATAAGATGATAATCCTAGAATCAAATTTTAATTTCTAGCAGGTTTTAGTTCCTGGTGTATACTGAAAGAAATCCTTGATGTTTAGGTACTTGGTCATTCTTGATGATGTATGGAGCTCGACAGCATGGGAATGCTTGAGGAGCGCTTTCCCTGATGATGGAAAAGGAAGCAGAATAGTAGTTACCACACGTATTGACGAGGTTGCTCGAAGTTGCTCACCGTCTGATGGCGTCCATAGAATGAAGATCTTAGGGGAAAAAGATTCCAAGAAGTTATTATTCAAGACAGTGTTCAGGACAGAGCAATGGCCGTCCACCAAATATGATGACTATGAGGAAGTCTGTGATGAAATCTTGAAGAAATGTGGTGGTCTGCCTCTGGCCATAGTAAGTATTGGAGGAATGCTAGCTCAAAGGAGAAATGAGCCAGTGGCAAAATGGCAAGCAGTAATTAATAGGCTACCTTCTGAGTTGGAGGCAAACTCAACTCTAGAGGGAATGGCAAGGATTCTATCCCTTGGCTACAACGATTTGCCATACCATCTGAAAGCTTGTTTCTTGTACCTGAGTGTTTTCCCAGAGGATCATGAGATCAGAAGAGGACCCTTGGTCAGAAGATGGACAGCGGAAGGCTTCATCAGTGCAAGGCATGGTTTGAGCATGAACGAGATTGCTCAGAGTTGTTTCGATGGATTCACTAGTAGAGGCGTTGTCATTCCTGAACAGCTTGCTAGCAGTGGCGAGGTCAGGAGCTTCAAGGTTCATGACATAATGCTGGAAGTCATCACCTCCAAATCTGTCCGAGAGAATTTCATTTCATTCCTTGGGAATCCCCAGCACAACACAGAAGACTATGGCCAGATTCGCCGGCTTTCCATCCAGCCTGGCAACACCAACAAAGATTTCTCCCTAAGCTTATTATCACATGTTCGTTCTTTGACAATCATGCGCAGCACCGAGAAACCAGTGGCCATCACTTTCAAGAACCTGACACTTTTGAGGGTGTTAGATCTTGAAGGATGCAGGTGGTTAAAAAATGAAGATTTAGTGGACATCTGCAAACTGTCTCTATTGAGGTATCTAAGCATTAGAGACACAGAGATATCACAATTGCCAGTCATGATAGGAAAACTGAAAGGATTAGTGACACTGGACGTGAAGCAAACTTCAGTGAAAGATTTACCCAAGAGCATTACACAGCTCCAAAATCTGAATCATCTACTAGCAGGTGGATATACGCACTACACAAGATCACACAGTGTGAAGCATTTTGACTACAAGACAGCTATGATAATACCACCTGACTTTAGCAAAATGACAGCTCTTCAGAGGATTTCTTTTATTGACGTCGAAAGAAGCCCCCATGCACTGCGTGAGGTGGAAAAACTGACACAATTAACCAGACTTTGTGTTATGCAGATGAATCATGACGCAACATGGGAGCCCTTTGGCCACTCCTTGAGTAAGTTGAGTAGCTCTCTGCGCTATCTCTCAATCATGCAATATGCAAAGAGACCTAATCAACTTGGCTTCTTGCACCACCTAAAGTCACCCCCTCAACTCCTTCAGAGCCTGCACTTGATGGGAAGCCTAAGGGTGCTACCTAAATGGTTTTTATCCCTCCAGAACTTAGGTACCCTAACACTCCGAGAGACCTACTTAAAACAGAAGACGATACGAGTTGTGCTAGGGAAGCTTCCCAGCCTTGTCTCTCTCAAGCTGTACCGCCTTTCGTACACAGGGAGAAAACTAATATTTGAAAAAGGCAGTTTTCTCAATCTGAAGCAACTAGTTGTAGATTACATAGAGGCACTTCATGAGATTACCTTCCAGCAGGGGGGAGCACCTCTTCTGGAGAGGTTCTCACTGGCCTTAGGTTCGCGTAAACAACAAATTGTCGGAATTGAGAACCTCAAACAGTTGAGGAAAGTGGAGCTGTATGGTGATATTAACGATGAAGAGGTGAAGGAATTGACAAAACTGGTCAGTAGTAAGCATCCAACAAACCCCCCAAAAGTTACCAGAGAAGATCAATTTACAGAGACCTAGCAAAGAAGCATCTCACTTTTTATTATTGTTATTATTAAGTAGCTCGGTCGGTCAAGTTGATTTTGTAATTTTATTTTAACCCTGATGGATGTTCGCAAACAATTCGATCACGTTCCCTCAGTAAAAATGTGTACACCATGGGCCCATTTGGATTTGTAATGAAGGAACAGAAATTTGATTCCATCAAGTAGACTACAACTCGGATTCTAAGGAACTGAATTGTGTAAGAATTTGGTTCAAATGTAATTTTCATCTTTGGGGTATATGTATTTTGTTCTTGTACGAATCAAAATACAAAATATATTTCGATATCCAGATCTGGAATCCCCAAGTGGTATCTCTGGCTTTGTGTTATCCAAATTACAAACTGTGGACCCACAAAACACCTATGCTTGTTTCAATAAAAAAAATGGGGGTTGAGAGTCCGGTACTTCAATGTAGATTATGGGGTACCACAATTGTGCTGAGAAGGCGAGGGAAGGATGGTCGCGCTTCATTCCTCTATGCCTACTAACTTTTGAAGTAATAATGCTTAGGGCAGACACAATGTATGAAAAAGGTAACCTTAAGAGCAACTCCAAAAGCTCCCTTAAAATTGCCCTTAGAGGAAAAACAAACAAAACTTACCTTCAACAGCTCCCCAATCCTTCCCATAAAAATACGCAGACGCTAAAAATACCTCCGTCGCTCCGCATATATGCGGGGGTCCGGTCCTTCCCCAATAGCTGGAGGACGATGAGCGCGCCGTTGATCGTGCCGATGGGCTTGTACATCCCCAGCAGGACGGACACGGCGGCCTCCCCGAGCACAATGGCCTGGTGAGGACCTTGCGCGCGCCGTCCACGAGCTCGCAGTCCGCGCGAACGTTCTGGTCGACGGGGATCAGCTTGGAAGCGGTGAGGAGCTGCGCCACTGTGCCGGCTGTGACGATGGGCCCAACATCGAGCTCCATGAGCGTGCCACGGTTGGAGGCGAGGATGGAGCGCACCCAGTACAGGGGGTCGGTGTCAAAGGCCGCGTAGCGGATGCCGTAGAGCGACAGGTGGCTGCAGACGAGGAAGACGGACACGGACAGCCCCGTGTAGAGCGCGCGGCGGTGGAACGGCACCATCCTGTTCGGGCGTCGCACCGCCGGCATCAGCGTTGCCAGCGGCCAAACCAGGTCCAGCGCCGAGGAACCGTGCGCCATGAGCTTGATTAGGTACGCTGGCGGCGGGCGCATCGAGGGCAACATGGACCTCACCGGGTGGCGCGGCCGGCTCCGGCTGGCGTGCGCCAGCAGCCCTGAGCTGCTCTGGGTTGCCGGAGGAAGAAGAAGAAAGAATGAGACAGGGAAAGAGCAAGAAGGCGTCGGGCTGGGCCCAATTTCGATGACGTGGCCTATTTTGAAATATTGGTGGCCAGTTATTAGCGATCTGTTGTGGGTTGGTATGTTTTTAGGGGAAAAACTTTTTGAAAGAGCACCCAATACATAGTTTTGGGGAAGAACTTTTTGGGAAACTCTTGGAGTTGCTCTAAGGCAATGATTACATATGTGAAATGAGCAGATACATTGTTCGAGTAAGCCATAGCTTACGGTGCACCGTAGGCTTATGGTCGACCACAAGCAACAAGAAAATATCTTTTTCTCTCTCCGTGCTGCGTTCCCCTCATCCATCCTCCTCTGCTAGCGGTTGCCACCGACTGCGCACCACTGGAACCTCACCGGATGGGAAGATGGTTGCTGCCGCTGCCGCTACCGAATGTTGCTGCACGGAGCTCGTCCTTGTCGGATTTGGCTGCAGCTAGGTGACCTCACCTCCTATCACCATCGGAAACTCCAAATCAGGAACCAGAGAGAAACACGAAGAAGCTGATGGTGCCCACCGCTGGCTACTGGTTTTGCTGGATTTGGAAGAGAAGACGACCAGAGAAAGAGGGGCGAGCGGCGGCGCGCGATGCGACGAGAGAGGGAGTGAGAGGTGCGGGACGAGAGAACCTGAGAGGGAGGGCATCGGTGGGCAGGTGGGCTAGGCCTTTTTTATTAGGAAGTGGGCCCCACCTAAATGCTAACTTTGACCACAACCATTCTGAGGGTAGCTGTAACAAATGCCAACTTTTTTGTGGACCTCAGCTTAATGCTATCTTCAACTTTTACCACTGCCCTTGCCCTTAGCAACACTTACAAGGTGAGAACTGCACCAAACTACGAATGCAGTTGTCATTAATGAGGTTGCCTCTTCAGTACTTCAACTTGCCTCAGTTCTTCTTTGCACCAAAGAAGCTCTTCCACTAGTTCAGTCACTCCAGTGTTAAATTGATTTATTTTCCAAAAAAAAAATATTAAATTGATTTGACCTCATGAGGAGGATCCTTCTATACTCGCCTTTCTGCAGAGATCCCTGACGAGAAATTTGTTGACAATATGCCATTCTTCAGTAACAGACATAAGAAAATGTCTACAGAGCATCTATACTTGCAGTTTCCAGTTTGTTACAGTAGCTAAAGAAACAGGATTTGCTGTCCATGCAGATGAGGACATTGATGAAATAGATCATCAATCTCTTAAGAGCATTGAAAGTCAGAAACAAGCTTGCCGCAGAGATTCAGAGCATGTATCCATTTATCAGTTTGAAGATTACACGTGGGGAACCGATACTGAAGGTCTTTGGTATGGGAGCAAGTCTGAACTTGTCAAGCTCAAAGCTCTGTGAGGAGACACTCATGGATACGGGCAATTGTGAACTCTGCTCGGATGGGATGGAAGACACAGTGCGTCAGTTATTAACCAGCATTTGGAGGGCTTCTATCTGGAACCACCCTGGACCACTATCTACCCTAGTGCTCAAGAAGGTCTTAGCTTGGCGTTCCAGCAAGATGGTTATTGTTGGAAATTTTCGTTATCAATTGAGCATATGAAAAAATTGAAGTGGAATCTTAATATGCAGATAACTGATTCAACTATGTTAACGACGAACTCGCATGGTTGGATACCGTTTTTGACAATTGCAAATCGTAGTAAAGCGGATACATGTCAGTGCAGATACAAACATACAGGGGAAAACTGTAAAGGGGGGATTGAAAAAAAAAAAGAGGAGAGAGCGCTGCAACGGGTCGGCTTTACCTCGGTGGAAGACGAAGTGGAGAGGAGGCCGGCTCGACATCTATGGTCTCTCCCAGTGCGGCCTGCGACGATGGCTGTCGAGGGGAAGGCCGGCGGAGGATCGGCTTGCCGGCGCAGCCACATCACCGTCCTCGCGTGGCCCTTCGCCGCCCTCGCTGGGGGCTTCGTAACCCCATGCTTGGACGATCCGAGAAGGATTCGGGCGGTGAGGGCAAGCAGGCGCCGGCGAGCGCAGCGACCTTGCAACGGCAGTGCTGTTGCGGTGGCTCGTCTGAGCGGCGGTGATGCTGCTGAGTGCTAACTGCACAAGTGCGCCGCCGCCGCTCTGCTTGGTGGGCTTGTGCCCGTGAAGTGTGGGACTCGTGGGCTCATTTGTGGCCGCAAGTCACAGGAGCCCACGAATCTTGTGCAGTTCGATTCGCTTTGTAAACAAAACCTCGCGCGGACTGCGAAGCGATGATGGACGGCCGAGACTACAGAATGTCAGAATGCAAGAACATCCACGTAGAGTTGTGGAAATTTTTGGAGTGCAAAACTGAATAAAAAAAGAGAGGTGCTTTTAAAACTACAGTCGCAATTTAGTTAATTTATAGGATCGTGCGTTGCTACAGGTAACAAAACATTTATATTTCAATATAAAGCATTCAATAAGATAATAATAATGTGAAAAATTCTACAACACATGTTGGGTACAAACACTCAAAAATTAATACAACCATATCATAAAGTACGTTACATCGTATCCCACGAACCTCTTAAGTTGCATCAAGTTTAGTAACATTTAATTACTAATTAAAATATAGTGAATAAAAAGGCTAATTGATCTGGAAAAATCTAACACATAGGACCTGGGCAAATGTTCAGGACTCATTTAGAATGGAGGAATATAAAATAGAGAGATGGGAAGAAATATAGTAACAAAAAAATGGGATGAGAAAACAGAGTTTCATCCATGACATTAAGCGAACGGTACGAGACGAGCTCCTTGAGATGGTTTGTCAGGGCCTCGCCGTCAAGATCTATACGTCGCACGCCATAATTGAGAGTACAGTTCTGAAGCACAGGGGATGCATGGATGAAAGAGAAGCCACACTCAACAACAAGGCTGCATTGGGCACGAAAATGCGTTGGTTGGCGGCGAGCCTCATAAAGGTGGACAAGGGATGGAGCATCTGCAACGCGGAGAGAGTTGAAACCAAATTCCTCAAACACCAGCTCCTCAGTTGCACGCTGCAGAGCTGGAGGGTTGAACATGGGCTCCACCAGTAACAAGGATGAGTTGTTAGGATCCACCTGCAGCGAGCTGCGTACAACCCGCTCCCAAACCTCCCTCTGCACCTCAGTATTGATAAGATAATCACGATCAATGGGACGCTTCACTGTCATGCCAGTCGCGTCGACGTCGTCCGCCTGCAGCTGATCAGCCACAAGCCATTTCTTGGCATTGCCAACAGGGGGTTTGGCCATGCAGTTGGGGACAACAGCGATTGGATCCTTGTCCCCGCCTAAGCCAGCCTTGAGAAGGCCGCCCCCGTCGTCTATCACCACCACACGCCTGATCCAGCTGCCATTGTATATCCCTCTCCTGTCTCCTAGTCCAGCCTCTTTTGAGGTAGAGGAATCACCAAGAGATCCATTCAAATTTAGGAGGGGTCCTCTACACAAATGAAGAAGATGCAAATAAACATGATGGAAACGGTAGATTGCTTGCACAAAACCATAGAAAGGATCTGCATAACTTAGCATCAGACATGATAAAGACACAAATACAACTAGGGTGAAGGTTGGTCTGGATTATTAGATTTAAAAGCAATTTAGTGCATGCAACATTGGATCTAGAAGATAAATTAGACATCTATAACAAGCATGTGGCGATGGTACAAAATAGTCACGTGAGTTATCTTGAATTAGCAAAGTGGACCAATAGCATTGAGTTATTTCCAGATCTCAGGTGACTGGGATCATGGAAATGCATAATCTGGAACCGGATTTAGGTATCGAGGTTAGAGTTTTGGGGTGGGGATTTACCTCGTGCCGACGGCTCTACAAGGGTCGTCAGAGACGAAGGCCGGCCGGCGTGCGGGACGGCAAGGGGCGCCACCCGCCGCGGTAATGGAGAACCGCGGGTGGGGGATCAAGGCCGCCGGGGGGCCTCACTCGTCTCTGTGGTTAGCGTGGCGGCAGGATCCGCCGGAGGAGGAGAGAGGCGCTGGGAGCCCGCCGGACTCGAAGAAGAGGGCGGCGACGCGCAGAAGTGTAGCACGAGGAAGGGAGGAAGCGCGCCGGCGTCCGGCGAGAGCAGAAGGATGGTGAGGTGAGAGCTAGCGAGCTGGGGGTACGGGGAGGTGGCAAAAGACTGAGCCGAGGTTTTGGGTTTAGCGCAGGTTTCAGGTTCGGCCAGCTTTCTTTACTGCTTATTCCTCGAAAAGAAGGCTTTCAGCTTTCCTAATTTTTTTAGTAGCTTGAAAAATAATGCCCGGCCTCTCTGTAAATTGAGGACCTATATAAGCAATGGAATAGCATATTTTTAAAATAGATGGCCAAAATGTGTCCGAATTGAGATGACTTCTTCAAATTAGATAGTTATAACATCATCTTTGTTACTCGATCATGATCAATCTCTAGTTGCATCACTAGGGCTATAAACTTGGTGGAGGCTAAATAGTTATATTAAAGTTCAATTTGGTGGTGTTGGTTTATCTAATCGGCTCTCGTAAAAGGAACCCTAGAGAAGAAAAGAGCCATCTAAATGTATGAATGAACATTATGTTTTTTTCAAAACTACCGGAAAGAGCGCTGCGAAATCATTTAAGGAGAAGAAGAAATTCAGGTTTTACTTAGGTTCTTATTACAAGATAACTAGTGGACTCACTCATACTTAGCAAGGAAACTAACATAGAAAACAAATTACAACACGGTCGGTCCACCAACTGCTTGTTGTCTGACAGCAATTTCCTCCTTGATCAACCAAAACACAAGCATCGCCATCTTTATCTTTCCTTCAAAAGTCTGAACATTAATGTACCATAATGAAATTTATGTGATTATATGATATGATTCCGATACAATATGGATTACACCAAGGTTCTTAAAAAATTTTCACCTAGGTTTATAAGAGTGTATGTGTTGTGTGGGTGGGGGGGGGGGGGGGGGGGGGGGGGGGTTGCACACTTGCACTACAAAATAAAAAAAATAGTATTTTCTTAGCTGGGTTTGTCTCTCATGCCCCTCCATGGGAAGGAAACTGTATAGGTGAGGAAAGTTAGTTTTCAATTTTATTCGGCGCTGGCCATTCGGCTGAATTGAGACGCCTCGAATTCTACTGCCACGACATGCCTCCATGATACAGAATGGATATACGTTGTTTGTGGTTTAAGCTCTCAAAGTGAGCATCTGGATCTTTATACTTTTCACGTGTTTTACTCTAAGTTCAAATATTTGTGAACATGGATTTTTTGCTTGGAAGGAACCACTTGAAAGGTTTAAGGACCCAAATACTTAGTACCAGAGTTTGTGGATCTAGATGATGGGAAAAAAACAAAAAGCCTTTGCTAAATTCTTCCCCCATAAAAATTATTTTCCTCTATATTTTCTGTTTATCTTCTTAGTTTTAAATAGTTACACACTTGGAGTGCAAATGTGCAATCTTGGTCTCTTGGATGCGCAGGGGCAGGGTAGATAAAGAACAAAGGCAAAGTCAGAGGGGAAAGCTCGTCTTGGTCATCATCCGAGCTACTAGAAAACTGCGGCAGGTCGAGCCTAACGACTGTGAGCTTACTAAAATATATGTGGGCTAATACACCTGGATTAGACTCGTTTAAACAGCAAACCGAGCTTAATTAGGAGTGAAATGCAAGACCTAACGGTCAAGAGAAGACAAAAAAAAGGAAGGAACTCGATCATTTTCAGTATCAGTTATGCTAACACTTTCCTACAAGGTAAGGGTCGTGGTTTCCCACTGTTTCACACTTCCATTTTTTAAAAAAAAAAGAAAGAAAGAAAAAATAACGCCGTACCTGAAACACGGTTAGCGTTTTACCTGCTCCCAGGAAAAATGCAAACAAGTCCAGGGTCCCAGCTCTCTTAAAATTCTCAATATCTGAATGTCAACACGACCCCAACCATCTACTCCAAAAATGGATGAATGAAATAAAATACTGTGTAAGAAATAGGGTGCCTTTGTTGCTTTCCGTCACTAAACAAGTATACAGCGTGAACTTTGGACAGTGAGATTCCTTGCTGAGCGCCTGAGCTGGATATAATAGTCTATGAATACTGATCCCCAGTCTCGTCTCGGTCAGGTCGACGCGACGCAAGACCACGCCTTCTCCAAAACAGAAGAAAATAACAAGAAATATGATGCTTGATTGCTTGTTGCTCCGTCACTAGCTACTCACTAAACTAGTGAGAGTGCCAGCAGCCAGTAGGAACTAGGAAGAGAGCAGCCATGTGTGGTAGCAGAGTTATTCAATCTTGAAGTCTTAACTATGAGCAATCATCCTATAAGTAACGCGCCCAAATGATGGGCTGACGCCGCGACGAGCACTCTGGCAAGCGCAAGCCAGCCATGGAGGCTGCCGTGGTGAGCTCCACCGAGGGCGTCCTGCGGATCCTCCTCGGCAAGCTCGGCGCCGTCCTCGCCGAGAAGTACGTGCTGCTCAGCGGCGTCGGCCGGGAGATCCAGGAGCTCAAGGAGGACCTCGAGATCATGAACGCCTGCCTCCGCGACCTCGCCGCCGGCAGCGAATACCACCACAGCGAGCAGGTGATGATTCAGTATTCTTTTTTCATAATGCAATAGAACTCCTGCAGTCTTTACTTTCGAAAGGCATTGTGCCAATAACTATTGCATCGTATAATACTAGGTTGATTGATCACACAGCTCTTGATGTCAATAGAAAATTAAGCTACATCACGACAGTTTAATTTGATGGAAAACATTTTAAGTACAAATTCTATTTCTGAGCTTTCATGCATGATTGACGAAAATTTACGTCACTATTTGTCCCCGAAGCTGGACATGTAGCCTGAATACTCTCTTCGTCTTCATCAAGATGCTGCAGTACTGCAGTAGCATATAGGGTTAGAACCGGTGTGTTCCTTTGAATATGACCTACATAAGATTCCATTGGTGTTTAGTTAAAAGGGAAAAGTCCTATTTCCACCATCCAACTATAGCAAAAGTCTGATTTTCAACCCACAACTACAAAACCGGATAGGGAGGGCCATCCAACTGTCAAAACCGGGCAAATTTGGTCATTTGAGTGGTTTCGAGGGTGGTTTTGCATTTTCTAGAAATTTAAAAAGTTTTGGTTTAATCAAAAAATTCATAACTAATTCATTTCAAATCTGATTTTTCAACCCACAACTACAAAACCGGATAGGGAGGGCATCCAACTATCAAAACTGGGCAAATTTGGTCATTTGAGTGGTTTCGAGAGTGGTTTTGCATTTTCTAGAAATTTAAAAAGTTTTGGTTTAATTAAAAAAATTCATAACTAATTCATTTAAAATCCAAAAAATATGAAGTTGGTACTAAAAATTTTCTAAAAAATGTAGACTATTTGTTGGTACTATATTTGGAGTTGTTTACATCATATTTGTTACTATTTCAGTATTTTATTGCTCATAATAAAACACAAGGAACATGAACAACTAAAGTTCAAATAATGCCAAAAAGAACACCAACATATCGGTTACATTTCCAAAAAAAATTTGGCACCCATTTGATATTTTTATAATTTGAAATGAATTAGTTATTAATTTTTTAATTAAATCTTAACCTTTTAAATTTCTAGAAAATGCAAAACCACTCTTGAAACCACCCGAAGGGCCAAATTTGCTTGGTTCTTACAATTGGATGGCCCTCCAGTCCAATTTTGTAGTTGTGGGTTGAAAATTGGACTTCTACCATAATTGAAGGGTGAAAATAGGACTTTTTTCTAGTTAAAGTCCACATCATTTCTACAAAGGCCTAAAGCGTGGCATAACAAAACCACATCTACTAACAAATGTTCTTTAGAATGGTTCCTAATCTGTTTAGGTGACTCAATATACTCCAGCGATGTATTTCAAACTTTTACTTTAATTTATTATACGCCACCCAATGGCCAAGTGTCTCGTTCTTTTCCATAGAAATCCAAATGAAAGTACCCTTCAAAAATACTAATATTCTTTTTTCATGATAAATCTAGAAACAAAAAGATTATGTTGTAAATATATATTGTTCTTTTAGTTATTAATGGTTGAAGCTAAAGAAATTTGACTTTGAACAAACCTAAATTTGTTTTATATTTGAAGTCTAGGATAGTATATATTTCTAAGTCGAGGGAGTATTTACATTCCTAAATTCTTGAGTAAATTAATTAAGTAAATAATGTGATGCTGATGCAAGCTTAAGAAGCAAAATTCATCATAAATTTGCATTAATATATTGGTAAATGAAAAGTTTATGTAATTTGACTTAAAAATTTTGGTAATATGAGTTCAAGCTAAAAGTTTGATTTCAATTCAATTGACGCCAAATTTTCAACCTAAAAAGGGGTATAAAAGCTGTGTCACCTAATATGCAAAATGCATAAGTTTTTTAATTACAAATTCTCAGACTGTGGAAAGAAATTCATGTGCCTTCAACAAAAGAAAATGTATGAAGCTGCACCATCTGATTTGCAAAAATCACATATGTCTATTGGAAAGTCATAATGTCAAAGTCATTTGTTCGTGGCCGCTAAATTGAAAGGATTTTACATATATTTACCGATTTACGATCACGGTCGCAACCGTGATACTTGTAAAGTCCCTTTTTGAGGTCCATCATCACCTACCCAAAATTACCTATGTCACATGTGACATGTAGGCCCATTAGCACCGAAAACCAAATACACCTCCTGAACAACACATGTTTTCTCTTTTCCCTCAAAGAAGGCAATTCCAGTGCTTCACCCCTTAGTACTATGTACTTCACCCAAAAAGCCCACCAAACAGTGTCAAAATTCAACCGCAAATATAGACAGATGGGAGGACAATATATGTTCATAGATAAAATTTGGAGTTGAACGAAATGCGGTACCAGGAAAAAAAAACAAAAATAAAATTGGCACACAAATTGATGGGTGCCCATATGATGCACCACCGCATCTATTCATATGTCAATTTGTCTTTTTTTTCTTCCTTGAATGGAATTTTGTACTCCAAATTTTATATGGGCATACATCTATTCATATGTCAATTTGTCTTTTTTTTCTTCCTTGAACGGAATTTTGTACTCCAAATTTTATATGGGCATGACTGCATGAGTGTGCAGTTTATTCATTCATATTTTGGTTAAATTTTTATATTTTTTGTTTTTGTTGAATTTTTATATTTTTTAGTAAGTGAGTGAGTACTGTCATACATCCATACCGGATTTCAAGTTGTCGAGTGTCTCCCTCCTCTGCCTTTGAGTCAATACCGTGGGCTCAAATACGAGGAGGTTCGCATGGCAGTGGCTTAAAGTTAGAGGAGTCTCCTCCCTCTGGTTTTCTCTTGTAGTTCTTTTTTGTCCTCTCCCTCTCCTAACCTCGTCAGAGATGGCATCCAGTAGCCTAGACTCAGATGCCACTTGCCGCCCCCCGGACTTCGATAGTGACACTTCCTCCGTAGAGGTGATAATGGATCATGGCTTTTATGACTCCTACAATTCAGAATCATATAATATTATGATCCAACTCTTATTAAACTTGATCCTTAAATTTGCTACGCCAAACTTATTAAACTTGATCCTTAAATTTGCTACGCCAAATCAGAGAGGACCCTTCTACCACCCCTATTCCTCCAATCTCTTCTCCGTCGGGATCTCATTGTCACTGCGGGCAGAGGGCCGAGGGAGATGGCATCCAGCAGCCCCGCGGCCAGGGAGGAACCATCTCCTCATCTGATTTGACTGAACAGATCGATAACTCATCTCATCTGTGATCTGGTTTTCTGTCAATTTTTGGTTTGTTCCTCCTCCACCTCCGGTATCAATTTACCTTCTGTCAGCTCGAGTGTTTCGCTCTGCTGTGAAGTTTACACTTGAAATTCTTAATTTATTTTCTTTCTTGGCTGTGGTTTGATTGAACCAAACATTACAATGAATTTTTATACCGTGACCTCGCTGAACCAAAGCATATGTCCAGTTGCCCATTTCCTTTCCATTTCATAAGTATATTTTTACACCCATGCCTTATAATGGACCAAATGCTTGATTAGTTCTTGCTCCCCCCGTCCCAAATTACTATTTGTTTTGACTTCTCTGGATACATCACTTTTATTATGTATCTAGACACAAGTATATATTTAGGTTCATATCAAAAGGTGTTTATCTAGAAAAATCAAAATAAATAATAATTTAGGATGGAGGGAGTATACCAAAGCAGTACCCAAATTCTTATACTGTAGCTTATGATCTTTCCTTGACAGTTTGCATCCAAGGTACTCAATTTACGTCTCACTGGAATGCCTGTTGATGTAAATGCCTTTTTATTTTGTAGACAGCGACATGGATGAAACAAGTCAGGGAGGTGGCTTATGATGCGGAGGACTGTATTGACATCTTCTGGTATCACAACGGCCACCGGCATTGTAACCATAATCCCATTTCGGGCTGGCTACGCAAGATAATTCACCCCCTGAAGACATTGAGAGCTATGCACAACCTGGCCATCGAGATCCGAGAACTCAAAGCCCGTGCGCTGAAAGTGAGCGAGCGGAGGCTGAGGTACAGGGTGGAAGCAGCATTTGGAGGTGCAAGTGATGCATATGCAGCTGGCCGTTCTTCTCCTGAACATAATCATCTTGAGCGCCAGTTGGCTGGACTCAACATCGATGAATGCCGGCTCGTAGGGGTGGCCGAGAAGACCGAATCAGTCATCAAGTTGCTAGAGGATGGTAACTCGGCTCATCTCAAAGTTGTCCCCATTGTTGGTTTTGGTGGCCTGGGCAAGACAACTCTTGCAGTGACGGTTTACAAGAGCCCAACAATGAAGGGGATCCAGACTCGGGCATTCCTAACAGTGTCCCAGCATTACGATCTTCGCATACTACTAGAATCTTTATTGAGGCAGCTCATCCTAATATCCTTGATAGATCTAACCTGCTCTAGGGAAGAAACCTTTAAAGATCCCCTCAGAGGCATTGAAACCTGGCACATATCTGAAATCATTGGAAGATGCAGAACCCATTTGAAGGACAAAAGGTACTTCCTGGTAATATCAAGAAATATAAGTTTCAAATACATGTTTATTATCCTAGCTCTCCCTCATTTAAGAATAGTTGCAGTTGTGAGTTGATTTTTTGTTCAGAAACTTGGTATCTTCCTTTCTTCCTTCCACCAAGTATCTCTATTAATATTGATAATGTACAAACAATAATAACGAGAATACTCCTATAAAAAATATGCCACTAATTTATTCCTTGTTCCATCTGTATGTAACTTGTATAAAGCTAAAAGGGCATACTTTGGACAGTACGGATATGTGCCTCTCTTTTTTTCCTTTGTTGATGCTGTTTTAATTTTCTTGTTCCATTTTTCATGATTAGTTTTCTTATGGCGAACACAAAACAATGATGTAGTTTGATCTTCAGGTGTTTGCCTAAGTGAATCTGTCATAGAAAATAATTGCAAATTCTTAAAGCGGAGTTGTTAATATTAGCTGAGACAAATAAGCACCATCTAGGAGAAAAATATCAAATTCATGATAGGTGAGGGCAAACCTTCTATTCGATTTAATCTTTTAGGATGATATTGATTTTCCCAATCTAACATTTATGCTTTTAAGATTTCTGATATTTTCTTAAATGGAACACTGAATCAAATCCCTAGGTGTTGCTCGATTAATTCTAATTGCAAAGGTTTGACGTTGATTGGAAGTTTTGCACATCTGTATTTAGCTCATTCCTAGGTGGAATATTGTACAAAGCTAATATTGCAGTACCCTTTGATTGGATCAAGCTTATCCTACTATGTTCCCCATTCCAATTACATGTATGCCATTTTAGAATGATCATCCAGTGAGATTTTAAAACCACACCCACCATAAAAGAATAGATTTGCCTCCATAGAATATATATTGGTGGATATGTTATAAAAAAAAAGTGAGTCCATGACATTTGTGAGTATGTTCATCCATCATATCGTTAGATGATATAATTGTAAAAGGGGTGTACTACTTGAAAATTGCTGCAATTGTTCTTCTTTTGGAGAAAGATGAAGTCAAATCACTTGGTAAGAATTTTACTTGTTATTTGTTAGCTTGTTTGATAAGCATTGCTTTTCAACCATAGGTACTTAATTGTTCTGGATGATCTGTGGAGTCCAAAGGATTGGGCAAACTTGAAGGTGGCTTTTCCTGATAATGACAAACAAAGTAGAATATTAATTACTACACGGAATCAGTATGTTGCTGAAAGTTGCTGCTCTGATCCCCATGATCTTATTTACAACATGGAGCCTCTACCCTTTGAAGAATCTAAGAAGCTATTCTATAAGAAAGTGTTTAAATTGGATAGGTGTCCTCCAGTATATCATGATTTGGAGGTAATCTCTGACAACATACTGAAAAAATGCAGTGGTTTGCCTCTAGCCATAGTTAGCATCGGAGGAATGCTAGCTCGAACGAAAAATAAGACAAGGGCAGAATGGGAAAAGGTGTGTGATAGATTGGGTTCTGGGTTAGAAACAAGTGCCACAATGGGAGGAATGAGAAGGATACTCTCTCTTGGCTACCATGATTTGCCCTACAGTTTGAAGGCTTGCTTCTTATATCTGAGTGTTTTCCCTGAGGACTACGAGATCAAGAGAGGAGCCCTAGTTAGACGATGGGCAGCTGAAGGTTTCATCAGTGGAATGCACGAAACAAATTTGGAGGAGGTTGCAGCGAAGTATCTTGATGAATTCGTGAGTAGAAGCATTGTTACACCAACCCGCATTGCTAGCACTGGTTTGGTAAGGAGCTGTAGGGTTCATGACATAATGCTGGAAGTTATCACCTCCAAATCCATCCAAGAAAACTTCATCTCGTTTGTGGGGAAGCAACAGTACAGCACAACAGGGCATGACAAGATCCGGCGACTTTCAATCCAGGCCGATGGAAATTGCAGCCATAAAGAGCAAGAGAATCACAACACAAACTTTTCCCATGCCCGTTCTCTGTTAATTCTGCGCTGCAGCGAGAAGCCATTTCCCATCAGCTTTACTCACCTTAAACTGCTGAGGGTGCTAGACCTCGAAGGTTGTTGGTGGCTGAGTAATGAAGACTTGAAGGAGATCTGTAAAATGTCTCTCCTGAGGTACCTCTGCCTTAGAAGAACAAATGTTTCGCAGCTGCCAAAGCTAGCAGGGAGACTGAAAGAACTGGTGACTTTGGATGTGAGGGAAACTTCCATTAGGGAATTACCTGAAACTGCTACTCAGCTGGGAAATCTGAAGCATCTATTTGGCGGCAGGTATAGACACTATACCAGGATCAGTCGAGTCAAGCTTTTTGAGCCACATGAAGCCCTGATGATACCGCGTGGCTTGAAGAAGATGAAATCCATTCAAAAGATTGCCCATGTAGACATTGCATCCAGCTCCCACGTGATGCAAGAGTTGGGTGCGCTGTCCGAATTAACCAAGCTTTGTGCTATAAACTCTGAGTATGGAGGAGAAAAATGGAAGCCTTTTGCTGCCTCGTTGAACATGCTGTGCAAGTCCCTTAGGCACCTGTCCATCATCCACTGGCGCAACAAGGATATGGGACTTGAAATCTTTCTGGAGCTAAATTCACCACCCATCTTCCTTGAACAGCTCTACTTGTGGGGCAGGTTAAGCGTCCTGCCTCCATGGATTTTATCCCTCAGCTACTTAATTGAGCTATCGCTCCGGGAGAATTTTTTTGATGGGGAACTGTTGAGGCAACTGGGGAAGCTTCCAAGTCTTGTATCTCTCAAACTCTACCATGAATCATTCGTGGGAACAACGCTCTGCTTCGAACAAAATCTATTTCCCAGGTTGAAGCAGCTGATTGTAGACAATGCCCCAAACCTCGATGAGCTCAGATTTGATGGAGGTGCCCCTAATCTGGAGATGCTCACGCTGGCTTTTGAAAGAGAGCCTGCAAAAGGTATTTTCGGCATTGAGAACCTCCCAAGACTCAAGGAGGTTGAGTTCTTCGGCGCAATTATTTTTGATTCCCTAGTGGAGGGAATGATAGCTGAGGCCAAGATACATCCTAACAGACCAAGAGTTTATAGAGAAAATTGCTAGTGTGTACAGTAACTTTTTGTGCTCGTCCCAAGAGATTTGATATGTTGCCGTAGCAGCTTCTTGTGTTGCGGTTTTGTTTCTGCCAAAAAACTGCCATTCGACTACCTTAGCCCGGTTATATGTATGGCTTTGGTCTTTCAGTGTTATTGTTCTTCCTCAGGCACATCTGCAAGTGTACTGATCCGAGACAGCCTGTTTTGTAGCTTCAGTCATATGGAATTACATTCGTGATCCTGCTCACAGGTTAACGGTGCCGTCATGGTGGATGAGGCTTGAGGACCATGAAGACGACCAAGATATCAAATGGCTTGCTACGCCTATACGCTCGAGGATAGGTGTCGTTCAGCACATGGACTACTTATCATCAGCCAGATCTCTCTGTCCACTGGAGTACGCAGTTACCTTACTGTTATGCAGTTTCTCGTACCTTGTAAGTTGGTCTGTCGTTCGTGGTGGTGGTGGTTCGAAAGGCCTTTGGCTCCCCTATGCGTCTGAACCATCGCTCGGATTTCGTATCCGTCTTGTTTTATCCGGCAATTTGCCTGGTGGACAGTGGACACTATGGCAATTTGCCTGGAACCGTAGCTGTGAGTTCGTGTCTGGCTTTCTGCTTGTAATACTGTTGCTTTAACAATGCACCGTATGATTTATGAACCACGCTGTCTGTGAGTGAGCATCAAGGATTTGAATTATATTTTGTTGTTTCTGCGAGCGATTATAAAGAATTTTGAATTATATTATTGTTGTTTTGGAGGCGTGGCGATTTATCACTATATCCACAAATGATCCATATTAACAGTACAATACGACCGGGATTAGCTTTTGGAAGCTCACAAGTTCCGATGCCAGCAACAGCAACACGGGCACCAGTTTTCCGACAGGCTAGGAACAGCACACAGACACTGGAGGCCTGCCCTGTTAGGAAGCAAGACAGCAACGACCATACGATACACGATATTATCCAGATAAAACCCGGAGCGACCACGTTTTCTCCTTATTTTACAGCCCAAACCACATTACCACAGCTACCGTTACGTCAGAAGCTCACTGGCTGCTAGATTCCTCCTGCTCGGCTGGCTGATGCTGGTTCAGCACGAAAGCCCCTTCCAGGCTCTTGTGGACCTCAGCTTTGATCTTCTCCTCCTTGCTGCCTCTCTTCAGCTTCATCAGAATGTCAAATTTCGCAAAGTCTTCCACAACCTAGTCAGAGAATAAGTTCCGAACATAAACTTTCAGCTATAAGTCACAACATTAAAAAAACGTGAGCACGAGTGGTTAAATTTGCAGCAGCTAACCTGTGCCTTAGCGCGAACGATCTCAAGAAGTTCATAGGGAAACAGGGAGTTGGACCTCTCCTGGATTGATTTCACAGCATGGTGCGCAGCATCTTTGACCACAGGATCCTCTATAGGCACCTCACGCCAACCAGGCTCATGTCCTCCTGAAATATCCCCTATTAGTACCAGAAGATACAAGTTTTGAAGAATAAACTCAACATGAGATCTAACATACGCAACGGCTTGTTCGCAGGTCATAAGCTAAGTTCTAACATACATGCTGCCATGCAACATACTGAGACTAAAAAGGTTGCCAGCTTTAACATGATGGGAAGACCAACAGACACTTCTCCTAGTGTGACAGTTTACTAAATGTGTGATTAATTGTTCAAGTTAGCAATCAGCTTATGCTGCAGCCAGGAGAAGCGCCAGTTTGCTGGGAGCATCACTAAGCGTGTTCAATTGATTCACTATCGCCGGATCACAAAAGGATAATTAAGGATGCAGTAACTAGTAAGGGGCCCACCAAGATCCAAGATTTGGCAGAGATTGCACAGTTAGATGAACTGACTAATTCGCAATTGAAATTTACGTGCTCTGAACATATAAAAAAGGTGGAAGGCATAAGCCAGCACACTGTGACTAGGGCCCAAGTTAGGGAGGGGCACATGTGTGATTATCAGCTTTCATGACCAGTGATCCAACTGAATATATGTCCAGTGTCAAAAGGACATCCCAGATCTAAGCCTAAACAGAGCAAGAAAAAAAGATCTAAGCCTAAACAGAGCAAGAAAAAACTACTTGAGTAATCAAATCCATTGAGATATGGTACCTACATGCAACCAAGCAAACCAGAGACAGTGGAACAATGCTCGCAGTTTGGCAATCAGTTTGACTCAGTAGCCATGCTAAATTAAGAGAGAAAGAGAAAGACCATCATTTTCAAGAACCCTGTGTATCAGCCTATCTAGACACCTTGTGTATAGAAAAAAAGTTGTCAACCCATCTATCGGTCCATCAAGTTGACCTCTAGGCTATTATTCTTCATGGCTCTCGAAAGCACCTGTGCAAGGCAGACAACTTTACGCGACTGACAGAAATATGTTGCACAACGTGACTCAAACCCCATTGCAATTGAGGTTCCAAACAGTAAAACTCACCCCCAAAATCCCATTAGCAAGTACTAATGCTAAGCTGAATGCCGACTCACTAATTGTACATCTTATCTTCCCAAAGGTGATGCTTGAAATCCCTTGGATAATATCCCGAGCCTAAGTACTTATTCCCCCCATTCCCTAAGGATGACCTAGACAGTAAAAACATTAGTTTTTCAGACAATCAACTGTGACCTAAACTCTGAACAAATACATTAGTGCTAATGCCCGTTATCTTCTTGTTTCAAGACCATAACCCCAGAACTTTCTGGAATATCAAGAGTCTTCCTTTCACATCCATGATCCACAGGATGATTTTTGTTTGCATTGTGTAACACCCAACATGTCAAGTGTGCTGTGAGTTTCTCGGATGTCTTGTAGCATAGAAAACCTTTTCAAACATTTTCCTTTTAATTAATTGAAAGGCAGAGCTCCTACCATTTGCTTCATCAAAATAATAACAAGAGTAAATTTCACCAGCGGTCCTTAAACTTGTCCCGAGTTCTCATCCCGGTACCGGTACTCTCAAAATGCTCATGACGGTCCTTAAAGTTGTCCCAAGCTCTCATCCTGGTCCTTCAACTTGTCCCGAGCTCTCATCCCGGTCCAAATACACATAACAGTCCCTAAACTTGTCCCAAAGCTCTCATCCACTAAAACTTTTGAGTGGGATTTGAACTTGGTTTAAAATCCTCATGTATTTTTTATTAATTTTGAATGGGATCCAAACTTGGTTTCAAATACTCATGAACTTTGGATCAATTTGAGTGGGATTCAAATCCTAAAAGCTCAACTCCCACTCAAATTCAATCCGAAATTCATGAGGAATTGAAACCAAGTTCAAATCCCATTCAAAATTGATTAAAAAAATCATGTGGATTTGAAGTTCAAATCCAACTCAAAGTTTTGGTGGATGAGAGCGGGATAAGTCTAAGGACCACGGATGAGAGCTCCGGACAAGTCTAAGGACCGCTGGTGAAATTTACTCTAATAACAATATTTTAAGTAGAAAAGATCCAGCCTGCCGGACAATGCTTGTCATAACGGTTATTTGGCATCTGTTGGGATTTAGATTTAATGTGCCCACGATCACTCCAAACTAGATCAGCCATCCATAATCCATTCGAATTAAGACATTACCCATGTCCAACTAGCACAACAAGGCATATCTACAAAATATGGCCAACCGCAGCAATAATAGCAAAGGTCACATGAGCGGGAGCGCGCGAACCTTTCTTGGCGCCGAGGTCGGCGTTGGTGAAAGTTGTGGCGTCCCCTTTGTGGACGAAGTCCTGGAGCTCCTTGAAGTCGAGCCATGGCTTGACCCAGACCTTGGCCTCGTACACCTTCTTCTTCCCGGCCTCGATGGCCTCGAGCGTGAGGTGGTGCAACGTGCCGGCCACCACCTGCTCCTTGGCCTCCACCACGCGCACGAACTCCAGCAGCGCATTCTGCAATCGCGCAGATAGATAAGCAAAACCCTCTGATCTCCCCCAAATCAGAAGAGAGCCCCCACCGCACCAATCGACCAAATCGCCGAGCACCCCGAAAAGGGGATGAGGCACCGGGGAAAGTGGGGAAGGAGAGCGCGGCGGTACGGTTGCTACTTGCCTCGCGCTTGTTGTGCTCGTCGACGGCGAAGCGGCCGAGCCCGTCGGATTCGGCGCTGTTGGCGGCGGCGGGGTTCTCCTTCACGCCGCCGAGGACGTGGCCGGCCATGGCTGCCGCTACGATGGCGAGGGGCGCGGAGACGAGGAAGAGGAGCAGGAGGAGGGGGAGCGGAGCGGGGGCGGCGGCGAGTCGCGTCGCGGCAACGCGCATGCTCTGGCGGAGAAGTGCTTGCGATTTGCTTCGATTTTGCTTCGTGGCGGGGGGTTTGCTCTGCGTAACGGGCGGGGAAAGGGAAGGGGTGGGGTGGGGAGGACTCGCTGAATCGCCGCCCGGTCGGTCGGTTGGGTTTGGACCTTTGGGGACTCGATGGAGGTCGGGGGCGGTTGCGGGACACGTGACGGGACGCGTGGAGGCTACGCACGGAGACGGCACGGCACGGGGGGCGGTTGCTTAGGATGGAAGCGACGAATCACACTCTTCTTGTTGGGGGTTGGGTTGGGCTAGGCTCTGGGGGGAGAAAAGGCTAAGCTGGCTGCGTGTGTGTGTGCGCGCATCAGGGGGTGCTCAAGTCCGGTAACCTGGCCCAGGTACGTCTGCAATACAAACGGGCCGGGAACATCTTTTATCCGACCCGAACATGGGCTGCTACACCGTCCAAATTCACCGTGGGCTGTGCCCGGAACACACTGTGGGCCAAGATCAAGTGTTGCGTTGCATGCACTACAGTACCGGAAATCCTATCTATCTTCCGGAAGGTGGGAAGTCGATTAACCTTCGCGCGCTTACGAAGTGAACCGTGCTGGTTTTTTTCTCCATCTCACACGCTTGCCGGGCATGTCGCTGTCACATGGGCTGTGGGAGGCGGGCTTGTCTCTTCAACTGTTCATCATTTTCCGTATCCGTTTAAACTATGAGATTATTTAGAATTAATGTAATAAAATGAGATCCAATATACATATTTTTTAATAAAAAATATGTATTCAGCATTTCGCATAAACCATTTCAACATATATACTAACTGTTTCAATATTTTTTCTATATTACCTCAACATTTACATGCAAATGTTGAAACAATTTTTCCAATAATGTTGAACTAGATCTTAAGAAATGTTGAATATGATATTTTCCAACATTTTTCATATAAATGTTGAGGTAGTTTTTCTAAATTGCTGAGCGGCATTTCGAGAATTGTTGAACTATTTTTCATATAATATGATAGCCTTTCAACCTTTACATGAAAATGTTGAAATAGCCTTTCAAAAATGTTGAACTTGGCTTAAAGAGATGTTGAAAATAATATTTTGAAATGTTGATTAGTAATTATATACTATTCAACATTTTTCACATAAATGTTGAATTAGTTTTTTTCAAATTGTTGAGCAGGGTTTTACAAATTGTCGAGTCTAGCCATTCGAAATGTTGAAAGCACACAATTATAGATAAATGTTGCTTCAAAATTTACATGAAAATGTTGAAATAGCATTTCAAAATGTTGAACCAGGCTTAAAGAAATGTTGGATTTAATTTTTTGAAATGTTGACTAGTAATTATATACTATTCAACATTTTCACATAAATGTTGAATTAATTTTTTTCAAATTATTGAACAGGGTTTTAAAAAAATGTTGAGTCTAGCCATTCGAAATGTTGAAAGCACAAAATTATAAATAAATGTTGCTTCAATGTTTACATGAAAATATTGAAATAGCCTTTCAAAATGTTGGACTAGGCTTAAAGAAATGTTGGATTAAATTTTTTTGAAATGTTAACTAGTAATTATATAGTTTTTTTCAAATTGTTGAACGGGGTTTTAAAAATTGTTGAGACTAGCCATTCAAAATATTGAAAGCACATAATTATAAATAAATGTTGCTTCAACATTTACATGAAAATGTTGAAATAGCCTTTCAAAATGTTGAAATAGCCTTTCAAAATGTTGAACTAGGCTTAAAGAAATGTTGGATTTAATTTTTTGAAATGTTGACTTGTAATATATATTATTCAACATTTTCACGTAAATGTTGAACTAGTTTTTTTTCAAATTGTTGAATGGATATTAAAAGTTGTTGGGTCCGGTCATTCAAAATGTTGAAAGCACAGAAATATAAATATAGTGGGTTAATAAAAAAATATTCTAAAAATAGAAACTTAGAAGAAAATTAAAGAGAAAATAGAGTTAAAATATCTGTAACATCCAATCGGAGAAGAAAACCGCGCGGAAAAAAGTCTATTAGCACGGAGGAAGAAAGCGCTTCGCCCATCATCCTCGGAACGGCGTCCAGGAAAAAAAGAGATGGAAAAAAAAGTCAACCAACATTAAAAAAGTGTTTGCTTTGTTAAACATTCTTGAAACAACCGGAGAAGCTAGCAGGCTTAAGAGGAGGTGGGATTATAACTGGGCCTAATGGGCTTTATAGTTGCTATGCTTAAAAATCTTCCACAAGATGTATAGGACCCCCACTACAGTACTCCTCTTCCTCACAAAAAAAAAAGTGCTCCTCTTCTTCCACATCACCTCACTGTCGTACATGAAGTTGCAACGCACTACGTTTGTTGAATGCACGAAGAGGAGCGCAGCGCAGGGCTGCAGGCGCTGCTGCTACTACCCTCCTGTTACTACTGTCTGACTGACTCCCAACTCGCCCGTGGCTTGGGCCGCCGCATTCACAGAAGCCCGGACAGTGAAACAACTGGCCGCGCGGTGGTTACGAACACGAGCAGACCGCCGGTTGCTCTCGTCATCATCCACTCAAAAGTTCACGTGCGATGCCGCCGAGGGTAGACGACAGGCACTGGCGGCGGGGGGGGGGGGGGGGGGGGGGGGGGGGGGGGGGCGCATCGGGATTGGAGCCGTCTCTCCGCTCCAGATCTCCCCCGGGCTGTACCGAACGATGACGATCCAGTCCAAAACAACCTGACAGGCTGACATGCCTGCCTTTCTCAGCCGTACCGAGCATAAACTTTGGAGTGCAAGGCGCCTCGTGCTAATTCCAAGGCGTTTAGGTCCTCATGTCGTCATGACAGCACGAGCCTGCCCTCTCTGACTCCGAGTCTCAGCTACGGCGGGATCGCGCGCCCGAGGCCAAGATCCGCGAGCGCGCTTTGCGTTGAGCCAATCAAGGGCAATGATCGTGGCGTGTCGCTCTTGATTGGAACGGTCTCGCCGGAATTTCGAATGATTTGAGGCTCGCTTTCGCAACTTGGGAATCACTTGGTTGTTTGAGTTTCTTCTGTGTTTGCTTCTGCGCGAGCGAGGGAATTCGTTGGATTTCAGCACAGATCGGAGCTAGTGCTTGATCTGAAATGCTTGGTTTTCAGATGACATTCACCCATGCTGCCCACGCGTGTTCCGCGACATTCCCGTCAAGTTGCGTTCGTTGGCCCGTCCAAATAATGTTGGTCTGGTTACACAGTTCTTAACCTCATCGGCTTATCGCCATTTCCCCGGGCCACGTTGAATTGTTCTCTTCTTTCTTTACTCGATCGCTCCCGTTGCTACTTGCTCGATGCACGGCTGTTTTTGGACTTGCTCTCGGACATACTCACAACTCACATACCACGGCAGTACAGTACAGATCATATCCTCATCGGATTCCTTTGTCCACGTCGGACGGCACCTCAGCCCCGGGCCGCCGTTCTTTCATGCACACGCCACCGGCAACATGCAGCGTGCCCCGGAGCAACCGTATTTTGTTGGAGAATATCGCAGTAGAAAACTCTCTGCAGCCCTGTCCTCTGTCTGTACCGGCCCAGTACGTGCACATGTGTTCGACGAGCTCATGTGCCACATGATGCTCCCTCTGGCCTCTTGCAGCAGGCTCAATCAGACATTCAGACAAGTGTTAATTAGCAGCAGCAATCACACCGCTTAATCATGGAAAGGACAGGGGGTTAGGCGACTGCTGTCGGGGCCCCCCGGCCCGGCCGGCTCCGTCCATGAGATCAAGAACTTTTGATGATCTCGCAATCATACTACCTAATCCGGGCTCTCTCATCATGGGATGCAAATGGTGGTCGCGCGCTGCTGGAACCTTGACCTTTGCCGATGCCGTCGCGGCGATGGCACGACGGATGAAGCATCAATGCTAATGCTGGGGCGAACGGGAGGTAGGACACATGCATGCATGGCTTTGCCGGCGGCGGGTGGGGTGAGCCGTGAGTGAGGTAGCCGACGGTCCAGCTTGTGTTCAAACTAGGCGACCTAGCTTTGTTCTCTCTTGGGTTGAGGCTCTCTACTGGTAGGTAAGATCGAGCTGTGGGCCACGGGTCCAAGCTGGTTTGATTATTGAGTGCAATAAGACGCTACTATACTATGAGTCCCTATTTCTTCTTTAAAGAGCTACAATATGATATTCCCTCCGTCCAGTTATGATCTGCGTCTATGCTAGAAATGCAGAGACAAGGAGAACTTAACGAGCCAGGCTAAGAGTTAGGGCCTGTTTGGTTCCTTTGCTTATTTTTAAGCACGTGTCACATCGAATGTTTAGACACTAATTAGGGGTATTAAACGTAGACTATTTACAAAATCCATTACATAAGTGGAGGCTAAACGGCGAGACGAATCTATTAAGTCTAATTAATCCATCATTAGTAAATGTTTATTGTAGCAACACATTGTCAAATCATGAACTAATTAGGCTTAATAGATTCGTCTCGCCGTTTATCCTCCACTTATGTAATCGGTTTTGTAAATAGTCTACGTTTAATACTTCTAATTAGTATCTAAACATTCGATGTGACGGGTGCTTAAAAATAAGTCAGGAAACCAAATCAGGCCTTACTCCCTCCGTCCGTTGTAGCTAGCGCTTCAACCCTCCGTCCGTTGTAGCTAGCGCTTCAAGAAAAACACTTCGTATCCCACGCGTATTGATCGGTTCCAAACTGGAAATACACAAATTATTCCAGAATACTTTTTATTTGTTTATTTTCTTATACACTGATCAAACTTGGATGGAGAAAGTATGACTCAAAGGGTACATCAGTCGAGGGATCTGGAACCTAGGAGTACGCCTTGACCGCCATCGCGGCATCGTCTGATGACTTGATAATTATGGATATTGTATATGTCATCGGTGTCGTGTTTTATCTGATGGGAAGATTACCGTGGGACAAGGGCCGGTGTACGCTCTTAGTCCTCTCTCGTAGCTGCGGACCACCTGCGTGCAGTGGCGTAGACCAGTAGGGAGTAGTGAACACGGCCTCGTGGGTCTAAGGTTCTAGAGCGTCCATTTCGCCAATCACCTTTGTTCAAACGCACACAAAGCTCACTGTGACTCACTGACCTGTTACACTGCTCTGCTTTCCTCACCTGTGGATAGTCGAAGCACGTCTTCCTCCACCGACGACTGAGAGCTTGGGTTAGCGAACAAACGAACAGCAGCCGTAGCGCTAACCGGCCGACAATACGGCGAGCGTACGCTGGCATGTGGCGTGGCCAGAGGAGAGGAGTGGGTAGCTAGTTAGGTACCCATCTTCCCGTAAGTCCGTATCAAACCTCGATTTCGTGCATCACGTACGCGACCATGGTCGCATGGTACTCCCAGGCCCCAGCTTCCACTCGTGGCGCCTAAACTGACCAGCTGACACGTCGCTTTGTGGTTCCTTCCAAGCGCAGAAACAATGCGAGACAGGAACACACGGCGGCCTTCCCACCTCGTTCGTTCGTCCCTTTAATTTGTGGCGCCATTCCTGCTGGGCTCCGGCCACGGAACCCGGAATCACGCAAAGCAAGGCAATCATCGTACCGGCCACCTGGCCCCACGCGCCAATCAACGAACAGGCCGTGTTTCCCTCCGGCACGGGAACAGGAACACCTACACCGAGCACCGGGCGGGTTACGCGAGACCGACGAACGAGCGACGACGCCCGTCGTGCGCGGTCCACTCCACACACTTGCCCGATGGCGACGAGTCCGACGAAGACGCGCGCTCGCGGCCCCGTGGTTCCCTGCGGCTTTACGGCCGCCGCCGCGCGCTTGCGCCCAAAAAAGGAACCCCAAAACAATGGGACGAGGCCATGCGGAGGGTATGTTCTCGGGAGGGCATCTTCTCCTGACTTTCGCGTGGAAGAGATTAAGTTAGTGGAGTTAATGGATTTGACTGAGCAGGACCATGGTACTTCCACTGTTCCGCATAAACAATGGCATGCGCACGTACAAAAATTATCCTTCCAACATCTTTTGTTTTATATATCATAAGTATTTCACGTTTTTCCCTCGTAAACAATTTACCACACAAAGTAACAATTTTTTATATTGCTAAAAATCGTTTCATTCTTTTCATCATTTTTGGGGTATTTTTTCTTCTTCCATTTTCTTTAAACAAATCTTTAAAATTTCTAATTCATATTTTTTTAAAATATGCATGCGCATGCGCAGTCCCAATTCGAAAAATCCATCCAAAAATCAAAGAAATGTCTTGCATCATCAAGAATGTTCATAAACGCATCAAACAACTACAAATTACAGCGACAAAACGAATCACGAAAAGATTAATTCACCCATGTGCATCCTGGAGCATCTTGGAGCATCCTCCGTGGACCTTCACAGATCCTGTCGTCGTCACCATCGCCGTTCCTCGCCGATGAGCAATGTTGGGAAGGATGCCTATGCCTCCACGTATCCATCGCCTCCGTCACCGGACAAAGTGGAAGAAGATATGAGAGGTTGGAGAATCCATGGGGTGCTCATTGAGGATAGAAACACATCATGATGACGTCGGCTCACCGTCAGGACCTTCGTGCGCCGCTGGGATCCATGGAAGCCGGTGCTATCATTCCTCACAGATCGTGCCACGGCCACAAGGGGATGTTGTCGCCTGGATCCGGCCACACGGAGGTGGGGAAGTCTGCGGGCACCTCCTCGACGGCAGGGGAAGTCCGGGGAGGCCTTTTCCTCCATGAAGGAGGCGTCAAGTCCCTGTCGATGCCCCGCCGACGCGAGCGCCGGACCGGATCTTGCCTCCACGGCGTCAGCGGGCGTCAAGGTAGATGGGTATGACCTCCGTCTTTGGTTATCCTGTCGGCGTCAGTTGTTTCGTCGGAGTGAGAGGCGAGAGAGGATTTCTGGGTGGAGAGAGACGCGGTGGGAGAGAAAGAGGCACGATGGGAGAGCGGTAGAAAAGGTAACGCCGGCAATTAGGGAACAGTCTACTTCCTAATCTCGTCTCTCTCTTTTTTATTCTCCGTTTAACTTGCTCAGGAGATCTCCGGCGGTTTCCAATCCAACGGTATCAGAAACCACCGCAGGGTACGCAACCTCCGGACGGGATTATCGAAAACAATGGTCGCATCAGCCGCGGGCGTCGGGGATTTCACGTATCCCGAGCACCAACGAACCCACGCGGCGCCCGCGCGTAGGAATGTCGGTCTCGTCGCGCCGCGGTGAATACCAGAACGAGCGCAGAAGACGGACGGCGTGGGTATCCTCCGTGTCTGGGTTCGACGGATCTGGCGCCGCCCACCCCGGCTGGGGAAGGGAAGCGGCAGCTGGGCGCCTGGGCCTGGGGGCTGGCCTGCCCGGCGGGCGAGGGGCAGGGGCCGGACAGGGGTCAAACGCCCACCGCGCGCTCGCGCTCGCGCTCGCCTGCGTGAGCGCGGCACTGCACAGCACAGGAACGCGCACAGCGACAGGTGCAGCGGATACAGCGCGCGCCGCTGCATTATCAGAGCGAAACTGCTATTCAAAAATTCAAAATCAGAGCTACTCAACTAGTAGAACTGGCACCATTCAAGCAAAAAAAAAGAGAGATAAAATCAGAGGAAAAACTGATGAAGGGGGTCCACGGGGTCCGGAAAAAGGCCACCTAACACGTCTCCTTTGCGCACATGCGCCCGACCCACATGTGGCAATCCATGTGTACTTGCACATCGCCCCCAGCCCCCAAGCGGTGGACGGCATTCGTTCTGGTTCGATAGCCCATTCATCCCCACGCACTGTGGACACGAAACGGCCCTCGCTAGTCTCGCTAGCGAACAAAGGAATGAGCCATTTTTTTTTATATATTGAACCCCCGTGAGATATAGCATTTTTTACCATCTCGTGACCCTAGAATTTACATGTGGTAACAAGCCCGTTTGCCGTTTACTACACCAGAGAAAAAAAAAGTATATCGAACTGCAGACAAACACGATGGAAATTCACCCCTCTGGTTTTGCACGCCATCTTCGCGTCGCCATCGCAGGCCGATCTCGCCATGTTCTTACGTAGCTGTATAGCATCTACTACGTGCACATGGATAAACAATTTAGCAGTAGCGGATGATGGGGATATATGGGCCCGGCAGGTATCTTTTCCCTCCCCTCTTCATTAGCCAAGAATGACACCACTCCCCTCAGTCCCCTGTGACTGTGAGCGCCAGGCAGGGCCCAGGGCTCTCTTTCCATCCTCCTCCATTCCTCCTGGCCACTGGCCACATGTACGCCGTTGTCCCCTTCCACTGCTTCGTCGGGGAGCAGAGGGTAGGATTAGGATAGGACGATAGTCGATGGGTGCAACCGGGAAACAAGCATCGCGAAAGCTTCAAGATGTCGTCGTATAAGGGGGTGTTTGGTGTACAGTGGCTAAAATTTAGTTTCTGTCACGTCGGATGTTTGATACTAATTAGAAGTATTAAATATTGGTTAATTATAAAACTAATTGCACAACCCCTAAGCTAAATCGCGAGACGAATCTATTAAGCCTAATTAGTCCATAATTTGACAATGTGGTGCTACAGTAACCATTCACTAATGATGGATTAATTAGGTTTAATAGATTCGTCTCGCGATTTAGCCTAGGGGTTCTGCTATTAGTTTTGTAATTAGCTCATATTTAGTCGTTCTAATTAGCATTCGAACATCCGATGTGACAGGGCTAAAGTTTAGCCCCTATCTCCCAAACACCCCCTAAATATCTCATCTTCACGCGGCTTCGGCTTGTCACCACAGAAAACCGTGATATACATTTAGGTTCCTTCAAAGTTTGGACTTAGTGAAATTATCGTTTTTATGTTTGATTGCTACGTATGTCGGTATGTTTTTTCTGTTCTCAGTATAAATCCTCTTCACTTGGGAGGGGAGGGATGGAGTAGAGTACAATAGCTTCTTCTTTTTATTCAACGGGTAACTCTCTTGTTGGTTCATTTTAGAAAAGAGGTATACAATGCAAAATCACTGCTCTTCGTCCAATTGTCAAACCGAACTTTTTTGTTTGTCGACATGTAAGAGTGATGCCATTGATGTTACAATTCGTAAACATCATGGAATCTGTGGACTACGGCTCCCTTTCGCCCATGTGCTAGGTTTTAGTCGTGTGGTGGAAGCTGTTGGAGCGTTACTACATGGTGTGATTTGCGCATAAATTTCGATTCAGTTATACTTTCCATTTCAAAAAATAGGGCATTGTTCAACCCTATGGTCAACTTTCCATTGTTCAACCCTATGGTCATATGCCATTACCGTAAAGTTGACAGTACATCAAAAATATTTTTAAAAAGCAAAATCTTTGGTGCTAAACTTGTATACCATAGTCTATAAAAGCCTTATACAAGTTGATGACACACACAAAAAAATAAAAGTATGAAACTTGGAGTGCATGCGCACTTATCAAATTTTCTCAAATATCCCCTTTGAATATTTGTTTCTCGGTTCTTTCAGCACGCAGTCACACATAGTCACGTGTATAAGTTTATATCCGAAATAACAACAAAACAATCAATACCAGCACCTGCTAGTCAAAAACCAGGAGAAAAAAGGTTCAGCACATCCCGGACGCGCATCGTTGCAAGGGAGTGAGGGACACATGGCCCGGTTCACCAACGAGCGAGTTACAACCCCCCCCCCCCCCCCCCCCCCCCCCCCTTTTGCAGTCGTGCTTTTGTGCCTGATACGGACAAATCATGGCGCTCTTCCAACCAGAACCATAAACAAAGCACGCAAAGCTGTGGGTGCGTCAAGGCGAGGCACAGCTCGCGAGACCCGCCACATCACTGTCCTGGCTGGCTGTCTTGGCTGTGCTAGTGAGCCATTTGCTTGGCATCACTTTGCTTTCGCGCAAAGCTGCCGGGACGCGCACAACCCCCGGGTGGAGTGGACGAACTGCCACGGCTATAAATGGCAGGCCCCGAGCCGTCCCTTAATGACACACTGTCATCGCCAAACACTCGCGAACCGGCCGAGCCCGTCCCCTCCTCCCTCTCTCTCTCCCACCCTCCTTCAAGATCACTGTCGCTCTGCAGCAGAGGCTCAGTCCGTTTAAGAAGATAGGTAGAGAGATGAGGAGGCAGCAGGTCGCAGCAGCAGCAGGGGCGGCGCGGTGGCGAGGCGGTGGTGGTGGTGGCGCCGCGACGGCGTGGTGGTGGGTGGCCGCGGTGGTCCTGGGCCATTTAGTGAGCTCCGCCAGGGCGGGGCTGCTGGAGTCGAACCCCGGGCTGGCCTACAACTTCTACCAGAAGAGCTGCCCCAACGTGGACTCCATCGTCCGCAGCGTCACCTGGGCGCAGGTCGCCGCCAACCCGGCCCTCCCCGCCCGCCTCCTCCGCCTCCACTTCCACGACTGCTTCGTCAAGGTCCGTCCCCTCCCCTCTCCCTCCCTTCCGCGCCTCTGTCCTCTCCACTCCCTATCACCAACCGCCCAACCCATCGCACGGTTTCGGGTCGATTCACCTTTGCACTTACTCTGTCGGCACGGCGTCCGCCCGGCCATTCCCCCACTCTCTCCGGAAGCTCCTGCCTGCTCGGCTTCTTCCTCCTCCTCCTCCAGGAATAGCGCATCTCTAACCGCATTGATCCGCACCACCAGCCACCAGCTAGTGTCTCTCTTGCAGTCTGGCCTGGTCAGACTCTGGAGCCATGCGGATTCACTGATCCAGCGCCGGACGGCCAAACACCATAGGAACTTTTGCATACATGGCGCATACAGATGCAGAGTGTGCAGTGTAGCATATCCAGATCCTGGCGGCAGATTTTTACATCCTGCCTGCCCCTTTCCAGTTGCCAGTAGTTTTTTTTCCCCCCTCTCGCTCTCTTTTGGCTTTCAGCAGAGTGCATGAGCCGTGAGCGCCACCACCACCCTTTTGTCAGTTTTACCGAGGACAAGCAGGTAGCACCTCAGAGTAGAAGTATTCAACTCGCCTCCCCACCCTTTCCCTCGCCTCGTCTCTCTTCTCCTCGTGTTCCGTGGCTGTGCCCGCTGTATACGTAAGCATTACGGCACCCCCTCCTTCCCCCCCGGTTGGCGACGCACGCAAAGCCGGAATTTTTTCACGCACAAGAGCGCGGAGGGGCAAAGCGAATCTTGTCATCTTCTTCCCCCCGGCCCCCCCGCCGCTCACATGCGCGCCCAGCCGGAGGGAGCCCTGCTCTCACCTGCCTGCCCATCCGGATTCCCCTGCCCCGCGACAGCTATCAACGCTGCCGCGCCCCGTACGGCGGTCGCCTTGGACCCTTGCCCGCCATCCCGCCCGCCACATTTTCAAACCCCATCAGGCCATTCAACTCCAGCTGACGGGCGATGCCCGAAGCAGGCGTGCGTGCCGCGTCTTGTCGCTGTCGTCGCTCGCCAATCGCCATGCTGTAACGCTGTCGCCGTCAATGAGCTAGCTCTAGCTCTCGTGACTGACCAGTGACCGCCGGCTTCTCATCTCACGTGTGTGCTCGTGTGCGTGCAGGGGTGCGACGCGTCGATCCTGCTGGACAACGCGCAGAGCGAGAAGACGGCGGGGCCGAACCTGTCCGTGGGCGGCTACGAGGTGATCGACGCCATCAAGACCCAGCTGGAGCAGGCCTGCCCGGGCGTCGTCTCCTGCGCCGACATCGTCGCGCTCGCGGCCCGCGACGCCGTCTCCTACCAGTTCAAGTCTTCCCTCTGGCAGGTCGAGACGGGCCGCCGCGACGGCACCGTGTCGCTGGCGTCCAACACGGGCGCACTCCCGTCCCCGTTCGCCGGCTTCAACGGCCTCCTCCAGAGCTTCGCCGCACGCGGGCTCAACCTCACCGACCTCATCGCGCTCTCCGGCGCCCACACCATCGGCGTCGCCAGCTGCTCCAGCGTCACGCCCCGGCTGTACAACGGGAACGCCACCAACGTCGACCCTCTCCTCGACTCGGCCTACGCCAAGACGCTCATGAACTCGTGCCCGTCCTCGTCGGCGTCGGGCACCGTCAACCTCGACGGCCGCACGGCGGTCAAGTTCGACAGCAGCTACTACACCAACGTGCTCAACAAGCAGGGCACGCTGGCCTCCGACGCGGCGCTGACGCAGAACGCCGCCGCGGCGCAGATGGTGCAGGACCTCACCAACCCCATCAAGTTCTACGCCGCCTTCTCCATGTCCATGAAGAAGATGGGCCGCGTCGAGGTGCTCACCGGCACCAACGGCCAGATCAGGAAGCAGTGCCGCCAGGTCAACAGCTCCTGATCGCTCGCCGGCGACCCAGCTTCTTCTCTCTTTTCTCTCCATGATTCCTTTTGATTTCTCTCTTGGCTGCCTTCTTCCCCTTCCTCCTCTCATTACAACGATCGGCGACGGCGCGGGTCAATATATTCCGCTCCGCGCCGGTGATTGATCAGGTCGATCCGCCCAAGATCTGTTGGTTTGTTAAGATCGCTCGCTCGTGGTCTTGGCACTGCAGCCGCCGCTACATCTAAGCAAAGCAAAGAACATTTCGCCGGTTCCTCTGCTCGTTTTCAGCGAAGGTAATGGCGATCGATTGTAACCGAGTGCACGCAAGAATCAGCAACATACTGTATACGATTTCAAGATTTAATTGTCCGTGACCCGTGACCACTGATCCGCTAGTGATCGTTCTTGGGGATTTTACGCATTGGTGCACCACCATTCCGGTGCTGATCCCACCGCTAATCCCCCGACCCATCCTAATCAATCCCACCACAATCGAACCCCACTTCGGCACGACAGACGAATGACCCGGCCTCGCAAGATGTAAAATATCTCCACTGGATAACTTCTCGCGCGCGTGGGTGGTGTTTGAATGCTACGTCTACGTACGCTAGCAGAATGAACAGGGGCTTCAGGTTTGTCGAATTGGATAGAGTGGACGAAGACGTCCGGTCAGGGCTTATCCAATGCAGACATTCACAAATCACACTGCCCGTCACTGGCGCACCACTCTCGGCTAAACCTAATCAAGGCACCACGCTCAAAATGCGGCATGACCGTTCACTCAACTGTGACTCTACGAGCTCGTCGGGTTCAGCTCAGGCCTCAGGGAGAGCTAGTGCTGCGCTGTCACAACAACTTTTTCACATGAAACATCTTGCGCCAGTGCGTAAGACTCAAGCCTTCAGCTGCGCTTCCAAAAAGGAAAAGGCATTGGAATCCGGCGCGTGAGTCTCACGAATGAGACACTGCTATACTCTACGACGAGCTACGACATTCCCCACGAGTTTTCTACGGCCGGCCCAGAGATACGCCTCGACAAAAGCGAAAAAGAGTTCGCGGCAGGAGACCCCAAAGACTCTGAGCTTGTCCTTTCGCGCGGAGATGCGCGCAGAGGACATCGGCACAGCGCCTTGAGAGAAGAGAAGAGAGATTCCCCGTCCTCCCCGCGCACATTTTCTCGGGTCGCGAGCTTGCGGCGGTGGCTGGACCGGCCGTGGCCGACCGCCGACAGCTCGAGATGGCCGTGCCCCACGAACGATCCCACCACCGCCCCACGGCCCATTTTTGTATGGCTCGCCGCCTCGCCGGGCGGTAGGCCCCGTTCTCCGCGTTCGGATCAATCAGGCGCCGCGCCAGCGCCACGGCCTGTGGAGGCCATGTTGCCGGATGCCGACGGGCAGCTAGCGTAGCGCGCGCCCGTGACCGCGGCCGGGGCAGGGCAGAGCATGAGGCAGGCAGGGCGGCGGCGGCCGCTGGCGAGCGGGGAGTGGCCAGCGTGCGCATGCACCCAGCACCCCATGTTCCGGTGTTGGATCTCCCGGTCAGGTCACTAGCGCCACGGGGTTTCGAGATAAGATAAAGAGCGGTCTTGTCCTGCCAGTTTAGGCCATTAGTTAAGCTCGGCGATTAGTGGCAGTGACTAACTCCTAGCTCATCAGCACTGCTTAGCGAAAAATGGTGAGGCTACGAACTGCTGGGCGGGTGTTCATTAAGAGCTGGTCCTGTCCACGTCTTAGGAAGGTTCTTGCCTGGCCAAACTCGAAACCATCTTCGGATTTTGTTCAGTGGGCATGCAGAGGTCTGATTTTAGCAGTTCAACGGCTTCTTCATGGATGTCCCGGTCAAGCCCTTGTTAATTAGTAAGCTTATCGATTCAGTTAATGGTATGTCCACTTCAGTCGTGGTCAATGTCGCATTGGGTCGGTAAAGTGGGATCCAAGCCGTGTCCGTTAGACGCCATGCTATGCTAGCGATTGATCGTAAACCTATGTATAGCCATGTTAGGATTAGAAACAGGTGTGGCCACTGGCCAGCTCGCACGCAGGAGAGCCTACGAGGGGCCTTCGTGCGGTTGTGCCCAAGGTCCTGAGCCCCTGAAAACTGGGCTAACAGCTACCTTGTCCTGCTCACGCAAGCTATTAACGAGCTGTGCTTTTTCAGTTTTTTTTTCTTCTGATAATAACAAAACGGGCGGGTTCGGCAGTTATTGGTTCAGGACGTCCCCATCACGCACCCACACGTAAATCTGAGTTAACAACGGCTTGATTCGGCAGCTCTTTTGCTTAGGATGTCCCCATCACCCACATTAGCTAACAGATCGAAGCCCTCTTAATCTGATGCTACAGGAGGTCTAGCTAGGCGTCAGATAGGCACGAGCGCTTCCCGTTCCTCTTCGGGCCGGTCGCTCTCGCCAGGTTGTGAGCCACTTCCGCGACCGCGCTTGCGTGACCGCGTGAGCGTGCGTGCCGTGAACCCGCAGCCGTTCATCGGTTGGCGCCGTCGCTCTCGGCGGGCACATGGGGCGCGTTTACGCCGGCCAGCCCGCGTCCTGTCCGCGGGGTCGCGGCGGCCGCTGCATGCCACGCCTGCCTTCGAGTGCGCGACACTTCTTCGGCACTCGACACTGTTGCGAATCGCGACCAGTCGGGGACGGTCTCTGCTTGCCCGGCCTCCGTGCCAGCGGCATTCCAGGCGAGGACGCGAGGTGACCTTGACGTGAAAGCTCTCTTCGCAAGTTGCTCCAACCAAAGATTTCGGATCTTTTCGGCGTACATCTTGGGAAGATTACAGTTAACTGGATTCGGAATCGTGCCCCGTTTGCGACGTGACAAAGCGATCACCAGCGAGCTAGGGAAAGGTAAATTCTATGGCACCACTGCCGTGCAGCTTCATGGACAAAATTATGGCAAGTATCTAGATTCTTGGGTGATGTATATAACCCACTTATGATTGGAGGTGATCAGAGGGGGTGATTGTGAGCCTTAAAATTCTTGTAAAAAGAATCAGATCCATAAGCCTTTTTTTCCAGTTATTTACCAAAGCTCACATAGCGGATTTATCGAATCTAGGAATGGAGCTAATAAATATATGAAGCACTAAATGGAAGCAGAAGGAGCGGGGGCGTAAAAGGCGAAGAAGCATATCAAATATTTTAGGATAAAAAGTTCAGATGTTATAATCGGTTTAGAAATTCGGAGCTTCACACATTTGGGGGGAAAAAATCTTGGCCCATTTGTTTGAAAATTCTAGACAACATAAAAATGACTCAAACAAAATAGAAACAACTCGGAATTCAGCCGAATGATCTGTAAAACCTACAAGAATTTAATCGTAGGTCAACAATACATGGTGAGTCTTTTTCTGTAAGATGTCCTTAAAAATATCATGATTTTACAACAAATTTCACGGGTTTAAAGGAAACCTATGAAAGGTGCAAATTTAGATGAAATTCGTAACTTCGGTGCACTCATGAGGGGGCGTGATCCGAGATCACCCAAGGGATGTCCTCGCACCAAACCCATCAAGTCAATCCATGCCAAATCTCTGCCATGATGGAAGAACTAAAAATAAAATAAGCGCCAAAAATCACCAAAAAGAGGAACTTGATATCTAGTAGGAGAGGAACCTTGGACAAACATTGCATCGTCCTTCGATGCCAAACCTCTACTTCCCTTTACCAACACATGATTTGTCATACCCAGTATTTGCTTGCCCTTCTCACCATTCCACCATTAGTCATCATGTTGCATCCATGCACATACACATCATGAGACAAGAGACACATTCCTCCAGCACAGCTTTATCATTGAAGACCAATACACATCACAACTTGGTCTCTTAGTGATATTGCACTTGCCATGAGACTTTGATTCCACCAGGCATTGGGTACCTAGAATAATGTTTACAGCGGTCCACACTGTGCCTACAGTGCGAATGAATGTGCTATGGAAATTATGAGGCTAACATATTTCACTTCAACATGTTCAATATGATGTTCCAATGGACATTATATAAATGCTAAATACTTTCTTTTGTTTTGAAACACGTTACATTTATGAAGAGCTAACTAGCCATCTTTAAATATACGATCTTAGATAAGCACAATATTTTGTAAGTAAAGGGGATATGTCTTTACATATTGCACCATGTATTTTAGAGTGTTGCATATGTAGAAAATCTTCAATAGGTCCTAGGAAACATTTTTAAAATAATAGTCATAAAGATTTTCAGATGAATTTGAAACCATAGTACATGAGAAACCCTTGTGACCCACTCAAAAAAGTGGTGGTGATATACATTGAAATAGAAATCGAAAAATGGTGGTGAAATAAATTGAAATAGAAAAATGCTAGTATGTTGTTGGGCTGTTTACTATCCTTGTGGGCTGCAAATGGGTTGATGGCCACGCACTCTGGGCCTCCCACTCAGTCATCGTCAGCCCACGAATTGCACGCGAAGACTGAAGCACATTCATTTCTTCAGCGATAAGAATTCAGTATCAACTGACAACTGGTTCCTTCATGTGAATCGCCTGAGCAAATTCAGCTAGCCTCTCGTCTCCCACAAAGCTCGGCTCGCCACATGCACGGCCTTCCTCGCGAGCAATGGACCAGCAGCAGCGCGGCTCTCGGGCGTGGCCAAATTTAGCCTCGCCACTGGAGCGGCGACCGAGGCCACCGCCGCCCGATCTATATCTACACCGGGGAGGGCCCCGGGTTGCAAAAATAGACAGTCGTCGCTGCTGCTACTCCGATCTTCTTCCCTCTTCTCCTTCCTTTCCTTCCTCCCAGCCGCGCGCGCGGAGGGAAGGGGAAGAAGAGATTAGAAGGACGCGGGACGGAGAAGATCACAGCCACATTATTGACTCGTCCATAGCTAAACTAGAAAAAAAAATAACACAAAAGGAGGGTCGGCCGGGCAGGCGGTGGGCGGAGGCCGGCCGGCCGGCCGCCGGTGGGAGGAGAGCTTGCGCGCGCCCTTCAATCACTCCCTGCCTTCATCTCTGCTCGATCGGTTCAAGAACACTCCACGATTGAAGTCCTGCGTTGCACGCCGCCGACGCCGATGCTCGATCCATGCCTGAGCCTGCCCCTGCCGTCGCCGCCGTGCTGCTTCCGCCGCCGCCACCGTCGCCGTCGTCGCTCAGCTGCTGCGACGGCTGCTACTGACTGATCTCTCTGGATGTAGCTAGGTACCTCTCGACTGACATGCTGTTCTAACTTCTAACAAGCCCAAAACACAAACGAAGGTATGCATGTCTACTTAGTACGATCTTGTTGCTGTTGTGGATTGTGATCTAATTGAGTGGCCTTGTATGCATGCGTCCAAAACGCGAGGCAGCTAGCCGCCGTGCCACCGGCTACTTCCCGGCGCCACCGGCCGGCACTGGCGCCGGAGGCAACCACCGCTCGTTAGCCAGGATGGCGATCGCGGTCGGCCACTTCCACGACCTCAAGCCCCCCGACGTGCGGGGCCGGCACTGCCGCCTCCACTCCGTCGCGCTGCTCGACAGCCCGCTGCTGGACAGGGAGCACCGGGAGCACAGCGGCGACGCCGCCGCCGGAGCGGGCCACACCGGCCTGTCCCCGCGGCGCCGGAGCCAGTCCTCCCCGTGCTTCACCACCGTCGCGCCCGCCGGCGCCGAGCACGCGGAGCGATCCGAGAGCAAGGTGCCGGTGCCGCGCGTGGAGATCGTGGTGGGCCGCCACGCCCGCGGCGTGCGCGAGCTCATCGCGGAGGCCGCGGCCGCCATCGCTTCCGGGACGCGGCTCGTCCCCGCGCAGAGCGGCCTCGGCGGGGCGCTGCTGCTCACCGGCAGCCGCGCCGGCGAGCACGTCGCCGTCATCAAGCCGCTGGAGGACACTGCGACAACTGCGGGGTCGCCGGGGAACGGCGGGTACGAGAGCAAGGCCGTGCTGCGGGAGGTCGCCGCCTTCCTCCTCGATCACGATGGCTTCGCCAGCGTGGAGCCGACGGCGCTGATCAAGATCTCGCGCCCCGCGATGCCGACGACCATGGCGTCGATCCAGCGCTTCGTGGCGCACGAGTACGACGCCGGCGAGCTGGGCCCGTCGCGATTCTCGGTGGCGTCCGTGCACCGCGTCGGCATCCTCGACGTCCGCCTCCTCAACATCGACCGCCACGCGGGCAACATCCTCGTCAAGAACCCGCCGACCAGGCAGCGCGCCCGCGGCGGCGGCGCGCCCACGCCGCCGCCGCCGCTAGACCTCGTGCCGATCGACCACGGCCTCTGCCTTCCGGAGCAGCTCGACGACCCTTACTTCGAGTGGCTGCACTGGCCGCAGTCCTCGCTGCCCTTCTCCGACGACGAGCTGGCGTACGTGGCGTCGCTGGACCCGTTCATGGACGCCGAGACGCTCCGCGCCGAGCTGCCGTCCCTCAAGGAGCCCGCCATCCGGATCCTCACCCTCTGCACCATCTTCCTGAAGCGCGCGGCGGCGGGGGGGCTCTGCCTCGCCGACATCGGCGACATGATGACCCGCGAGTTCACGGCGCAGGAGGACGAGGGGCTGAGCACGCTCGAGGCGCTCTGCAAGCACGCCCTCGACTCCGCCGCCCTCCCGCCGTGCCCGCCCTCCCTCCTATGCCCTCAACCCGACGCCGACGGCGTCGATGAGGGCACGACCTCCTCCGGCGGGCGGAAGCACGTGTCGTTCGGCGACCTGAGCTTCGCGGAGTGGGCGACGTTCCTGGAGAGGTTCGAGCAGCTGCTGGCGGCGACGCTCGAGGCCAAGAAGCGAAAGCTGACCGTACCGTACTACTAGTCTACTAGCACCACCATTTCCCATGCTTGCGTGGACACAGGACCTGTACACGTGTGCATGCCAGCTTGACGTACGGGTAACACTGAGCTTGTTTGTACACGTACTAGCTACTGTATCTCTGGAAGCTTGTGTCTGCGTAGGGTACGACGAGGAGGCCGTGTAAGAGGTGGCATGCTGTTGGGAGCAGCTCTGGAACACCCTTCGTTCCCAAGATGCTGACGTGTCGAGCAATGCACGACTCTTCCCCAGGCAGAGGCGTGTTTTTATAAGTTTATTATATCATTATACAAGTACGAGAAGTACCATGAAAATGTATATAACAGAGTAGTTCGATTATTTGTGTGGATTTTTTCCCACATTTTACGGTCACACGGAATAAAAACCCGTGCTTTTCGACGGGTTTACTTTAGAAGGACCTAGGAATGTAAAGTTACATTTTGAAATATATGGAGGAAGCTAATGATGGAGTCTACAATGGATAAATTTATATGTTGTAGCTTTGTATTGGAAAAGCATATAGCCCTATAGTGTCGTGATCGTTTGCCCGCATGAGTCTCAACCTTACCTTACAATCTATAGGTGCGGACTTGCAAGTCATTTCACCACCTCCCCTTCCCATTTCCACCTATTTCCACTCTTCTTATTCCTTCTCCGTTAGTCACTCCATTTCAAATTGTACGTCATTTCAACTTTTCTAAATACATAATTTTTATTACTGTATACATAGATATATATATATATATATTATATCTAGATAAATAGCAAAATATATGCATTTACAAAATTCAAAACAACCTATATTCGGAGGGAGTACTTTCTTATGTCATCCACTGCCCTGCTTGTCGGTGTTTAAACCCGGCAACCTACCGAGGGGGTGCCTGAGATTAGGAACTCGAAGGTAAATGCAGACACATGATTTAAACAGGTTCGGACCGCTAGATTGCGTAATACCCTACGGCCTGTGTGTTGGTTGGATTGAATTGCTTTGGAGGGGGTCCCTGCCTCACCTTATATTGCCTGGGGTAGGGTTACAAGTTGGTTGGTTAGAAGAACACTAGTCGAATACGAGTAGAGGAGTTCTACTCTTATTACTACGAGTATTTTTCTAATCCTCGACTAATACTGTCTTTCCATGTAGACTACACCGTCCTGCACCATGGTCTCCATGTCAGATACGTCTTGGTGTTTAGCCTCATATTTAGGACTGCTTAAACTTTCTGGTGGGCTCATAGATGTATGTACGACACCGCCATAGTCCTTGTGGTTGGCAATTGGCCAAAAATCCCCTACACCACATAACCATCTAAAAATTAAATGAAGATAATTTTTTGTAAGTTTATTGAAAATACTTTATTCTAAACTACAAAGAAGCATTTCTGATAAGTTGATGCTCATCGGGTGGCAAGAAAGTTTTGACTCATGTGCCTTCTTGTTACCTTGCGGAATTGATGTATCCACATTTTTGCGGTGCCATTTTTTGTGAGGAAGTGCGCAGTTTGCGGCCCAATACATAAATAGACCGCCCGTATACTCTTCTTCATTTGGTGGAACGGACTGGACCCTCCTGAACTACAGAAGCCTGTAGGCAGACAGCACTCATGGGCCGAACCCAGCCCACGGGCTAAACCCTCACACTCCGTCCCCTTTCTCCCCATTTCTCCTTCTCCACTTCCTCCCGTCCTGTTGCCTCCGCCGCCCACCGGCGATCTCGCCGCCGCGACGCTCCGCTGCCGCGGCCGCCAGTTTCCTAACATCCGTGCGTCCCTAAATTCAACTCTTACCTTCGTGTTCTACAGCGCCTCCACCCTGCGCAGCGGGCGCCACCTCGCGTCCGATTGCTATGCCCGCCTCGGCGTCTCCTCCCGTCGAGCCTGCGCCGCCGCCGCCTGCTCCCCCTCCGGCTTCTCCCGCCCCTGCGGTTCGCGACGCTTCCTCTCTCTTCTGGTTCTTATGCTCGTGGACGCCTAATTTATTCGGTTTTATCTTCCCTTCTGGCGTGTTTGACTGGGGATGGATGATCCAGGGGGCCAAGGCGGAGGGGGAGGTGGCGGGCGGCTCGACCTCGAAGCCTTCGGCGGTGGGGACGGTGAACTGGGGCACGGCGACCCTTGTGGGGGTCTTCGCGGGGCTACTCTACGGCGGGAGCAAGGAGGCCTCCGCCTCTGTCGTAAGTGGCTCGCGATTAATGAGATGATAAAATGGAAGCATGTTGCTGTTCTTCGATGCTCATTTTTGCATCACATTCGTTTTATCCTGCTGCACCATGTTGTTATAAGTCAACTGTTGCGCAAAACACAACATGTGTGTAAGAGTAAACTACATTATATGGTGTCTGCTTAATACATACTAGCCAATGTTTCTCCACATTGAAATTATCTTTGTTTGCATCAATTGTAAATTCTATAATTATCTCCTTCTCAATGTAGATTTTCAAGCAATTGATTAGGATTGATCTTCTGTTGGGAAGTCCCATGTTAACAAAAGTTTTACGCCAGAAAGGGCTTGTTGAGGCAAAGTTAAGATACGTTCAACTGATGAGCCAATTAATACTGAATAGACAGGGAATATAGCTAAAAGACAAAGTCAAGAGGAAAAAAAAAGCATGGCAGAGAGTTGTTCTTGAGCTGCAGCATCTTCTCTCATGCATTAGACTTGGCTTTGAGAGCTAGAAAGAGATGACTAAAGGGCATTGCCGCCGGTTGGCTCCATCACTGTTCCTACATCATACCAGGGCCATTCTCCTGTTTCATAGTTGGTTTGACCTGAATAAATCTACATATATAGGATCTAATTGTATGGAAATTAGGTGTTGCCAACAGTTAAGTAGTTCCAGAATTTTAATAGATTCAATATAACACTTAATTCTATCTCTACTTTAAGGCTTAAGCCGGAAAAATATTCCTATGCATTGTTTCTTCCCAGAATTTTGAGCATGCTTCACGGGAAAAATACCTTCTCTGACAAATGACAACAATGTATGTATCATATGTTTTCACAGAGCAAGGATGCAGAGGTGATGCTGAAGATGGGAAGCACCCCGGACAAGCGTGAACAGTATAGATTGATGAGAGACGCGATGGAGAAAAGGTTCATCCGGGTTGCCAAAGGCTCACTAGTTGGTGGTGCTCGTCTTGGGATGTTTACTGCAACTTTCTTTGGCATACAGAATCTTCTTATTGATACTCGTGGGGTTCATGATGTCTTCAATATTGCTGGAGCTGGCTCTGCTACCGCAGCTGCTTTTGGGCTTATTTGTACGCCTCTTACCATATTCAGTCTTGGACCATATCGACATATAGTATAATCAGACTGAGAATTTTAGTCACATAAAGACACTTTGCCCACAGTTCAGAACTTCAGATTTAACACTGTATGATTTGTGTAATCTTATGAAATATGTCAAAAACTCAAAAGGTGTTATAAATTACATAGAAAAACTTGAATGAATGAGCATGGCATAGAACTTATTGGTATTTAATCCTGTCTCATAGTGTTGTTTATTTATTATTAACAGGTTCCTGATGTAGGCCTCATGTCAAATCCTCAGTCTATTTCATTTGTCTTCATATATAATGCTCCTTCCTCTGGAGACCATATATGGCTATCTAATGCCTAGCTTCGAGTGCACGTTTCAATATAGTTCTAATTTATTTCATGTCTATGGTGACAGTTCAATTTTTATATGTCAGTATTAGTTGGGCCGAGTAAGAAGTTCAATAAAATCGGTTGCTGTGTTATGCTAGTGATCCTTTATATCTTTGATGATGCCTTTTATGATAATTTTGCAACTGTAACCAGAGACTGCAAATATATTTTGAAATTTATTGCTATTGCACACATTTTATTTGGAAATTGAATCATCTAATTGTGTTGTTTGTATTTACCTCACTCTACCATGCAAATAATCAGTGGCAACTTAGGATAGTGCTTTGTATACTGAGATCAGTGATACTGATATTTGTGCATCTTCAGTGCCAGGTTCAGTGATGTGGCGTGCAAGGAATGTATTGGTTGGATCTGCTCTTGGTGCTGGAATCTGCTTTCCCCTTGGTAGTTTTATCTCATGATGAACTCAAGTCTCTGCACTCTGTACCTTTTTTTTTGCTTACTTCCTTAATTACTGGTCTGATAATGGAATATTCATAGATGTCCTAAACTCTAATAGTCCATGACAGTATAGAATGCATTAAACCCTGCAAGCATCCTTGTATTTGATTCGTAATGATTGCATTAGCATCCTTGGCAACTGCCTTGGTCCACATTTACGAAAACCCTTAATGTGCTTAAAGACCATTCTGATCTGCTAGCTAAAAGGTAATTATGTGATAGGCAACCTTAGTATCTGATGTTCTGATTTCAGTTCTGCAGCTTAGCGCCTTAGCCTACTAGTGTGGAAATTAGGCACTACTTTCCCAATATGTAAACATTTGTGTCCATCTTCCAACAGACCGATACCCTTTTTATCTTGCACCAATCAACCCGTTTCTGCATTATAGAAGATGCTAGAATGTTCATGAATTGGAAGCGATGTATAATGTTGGAAGTGCATGCAGTACGAGAGCCAGTTGCACAAACTTAGTCCTTGTAGGGCCGCTTGAATCTCTGACTAATATGGTGTACATTGCTTCTATGCAGCAAAATCTGTTACTAATTAGCCAACAATTTTGCTCATTCATCTGCCTTGCGCATTCGTCTGCAGGCTGGATACAGTTGAAGCTGGCAGAAAAGGCCAATCTTGAGATTGCAAACTCGAAACCATCGTCTGATTTGGCAGAGGGAAAAGGAAATCAGAGCCGTGTGGGCGCTGCTATAGAAAGACTTGAGGGCAGTCTGAAGAAGTGATATTTACGCTTCAATGGCCCTTTCTCATTGTTTTGGTTCCATATAAATGTAGCAGTTACGAGAGCTGAGCTATGCTGGCTCAGGACCTCGTTCTTTGTTATTTTTGGTGTTTTTCATGTGCTTCTCATGTTTATGATATTAAATTCGATGTATGGCAGCTTTTATGAATGAACTAATAGAATACGAGTTTGCTTGATCTGGATTATTCTGATTTTGTAAAATGTACATGACATCACACTATCCATGTGAAAATATGATAGCATTGGCAATTTGCACCTCTGAAATTTGTACTCCTCTGTTACTGTTTCTTACCATACAGTTGTCAAATGCAATTCTTTTAGAGCTCCATTTTCACATGAGGCCAGATTAGGAGCATTTGCCATGGATATGTAAAAGATCTAGCAAAATTTCCATCTCAAACATCCATTCCAATTCACAGATCCTATCAGCAAGGCAGACAAATGTGAAAAATGAAGTTAAACAGTTTGTAAACAGACCCTAAGATAAACTCTTAAAATCAGGATGGAGAATCACTTCACAGAATCAGGAGAAGCTACTTTTTTCAGCTCGTAGCCTCTTAGTTTATTTCAGAGAATCACTTCACAGGATTAGCAGAGAATCACTTCTCTTTGAAAAATTATTTAGCAGAGCTCCTGCTAGATTCAGCTCCAGGAGCTCTGCCAAACGCACCCTTACATTGTGACTTTTAGGTTTGACTATAAAAGCTGTTGATCACAAATTTCACACAAACATTGTCCATAAACACAACATACCATAACTGAACTATTCAACTTGCAATTCATGCGCCCCAGAGAACCATGGAAAGCTACTTGTTTGCCACCGACTGTTGCCGGCCATCTGGTATCGAGAAAAGGACAATAGGTTTAGCCGGCCGAATAAATGGAACGTCGCAGCGGTAGTACCCTTTTCTTTCAAGCTGTATGATCTCTCCTTGTTTTAAATTCTGCATGTTCGGGTCCCCAAGAGCTGAAATTTCTCGTCGCGTGCAAGGATTGAGATTGGCGGTGCTGATTTCCTCATTTTCTTCCAGCTTCCAAGATGCCAGACAGAAGGATTTAAGATGCAAGTAGAAGCTACTTAACCATGGAATAAGACAACATATATGGATTAAAGAACAACATTATTCATCCAAAGAAACTCCATTCCATGTGTAAATAAGGTAAAAGAAGAACAAACTATCTCGTGTTTCACAACAAATACATAATAGCATTTGAGTAGATTGCCAACTTCCCCCAAAAAGTAACTGCCGAGGAGAGATAAGTTTGGTACTGGGACTTGTTCTCCAACGAACAAAATAATCAGCTATGATGCAGGTAAGAGATAGATATAACTTGTCTAAGGAATGTGGTCTTTTGTATCGTACCTTTTTCTTTGTAATTAGGTAGTCAAATTCAACCAAAGATAGCGATACAAGGTTTTCAATATCGGGCAACCACGTCAGCTTCAACTTGGTCGACTTCACTGACCCCTCGAGTTGGAGTTCACCGACCAGTTGAGTAATTATTCCATTCTCGGTCTTGATTTCTTTAAGGATGGCGTTTCCCCAATCCATCAAAGTGACTTCCTGGCCGGTGCTCATGACTGATGCATCAGCATACTCTAACCAAATTCTATTTGTGAAGGTTGTAGCCTTGTTTCCAGCACCCTCATATTTCTTATGCCTTGGTAAGATTCGAACAAATGGTTCCTCTGGACCAATGGTAAGAGTCAAGAGCACACGCTGGTCTTTCAGCACAGCAGTATGCCTTGCACACACAGGATCAATTATCTTCTTATTGATTGTCCAAAGTTTATCCCACTCCATCAGATTTAGATTCTTTGATGCACCCTTTGAGAAAGAGAAAAAAACAAAAGTTAAGAACACAACATTCATATAGTTATAGGTCATAAACATTAGCTCATTACATGATTACCTGCTCGAGTATAAATTGTGTCAATGCTTCAATCTTCAAGCCACGACGTACAATGCCTTGTATAGTAGGGAAGCGTGGATCAGTCCAGCCATCTACCTTCTTGTTTTGTACAAACCCGAGAAGCTTGCGCTTGCTGAGAAGGGTGTAAACCATATTCAACCTGCTGAACTCAAAGATCTCTACCCTTCGCAAACCCATATCTTGAAGTATACGATAGTACTGTGCATTACGATCATGGTATTCACTTGAGCGAAGGGCATGAGTCACCCCTTCCAATGCATCAACAAACGGGCAAGCAAAATCATACGTTGGGTAGACCTTATATTTTGAACCAACACGATGATGAGGGACAGTGTTGCAGCGGTAATAGACAGGATCCCGGAGTGACTTGTTAGGGTCCAGCATGTCAAGCTTACCCCGTACATAGCACTGCATACCAATTTCAGTTCCGTTAACCATCTCTCTCCACAATGACAGATTTTCTTCAACAGTATTGTTTCTACATTTTGATTCCACGCCAGCCATCCTCTCAGCTCGCATTTGCTCCCTTGGTGTGTCATCAACATATGCCTTACCCTGCTTAATCAGACTTTCAACCATTTCCATTAGCTTTGGAAAATAATCTGATGTGTATGTAACTCTGTCATATTTGATTCCCATTGTATCAATATCTTCCATGATGTTCTCTACAAATTCATTGTTTTCTTTGGAAGGATTGGTGTCATCGAAGCGAACTATTAGATGGCCATTGCATCTCTCTGCAAAGTACTTATTCAACAGCCCAGCCTTCGCATGACCAATGTGGAGATACCCGCTAGGCTCCGGGGCAAAACGAACACAAACCTCCCCGACTTTTGCACCCGGTAGATCTATTTCAGGAATTGAGGTGTTCAACTTCAAATCTTGCACCTTTTCTTTCAGGCAGGGTGCAGGAGATTTTCCAATACCTCTCTTTCCAACATAAGCTGCTACTACTTCATCTAGCTTACCAGCATAGTCTACAGCTATGCTGTTGAACCAGCGAGTAAGGTTTTGATATTTCTTAGACCTCCTCAGACTTTCCCATCGTTGGCCAGATCCTAAAGAAGAGTGCCATAGCTTCCAAATTAAGCAATACACATTTTAGAAAATCAAAGTTACAGTGTTACCGATTGATTAAAAAAGCAAGAAGATCACCTGCAATATTTGACCATACTACCATGTCAGCAATTGAAAGACAATAGCCAACCAAAAAGGTCCGAGATGCCAAGAATCCATCTAGAAATGAGCAAGCAGCTTCAAATTCAGATCCTGAAAGGATAACTGGGGCATATTCAAGCCATTGATCAACCTACAGATGAATAAAAATAATAACTTAGAATAAAAAGCAAATCATCAAAAACGTGGATGGGCAACTTTTATGGCAGAAAGGCAGACAATTGACCAAAACGTACATCTGCTGCCTGAATAGCATCCTGACCATAGAAGCTGGGAACAGTTGTAACACGAGCAATGTAACGAAGGATTGTGTTGATTCCATGGATGAAGTCCCTGCACAGAATCATGAAAACCTGACTGAGAGATAAACCCCAAAAAACAATACTGCCAAAAGGATAATCAACAATAAGAACAGTACGGCAATTGTTTCACCAAAAAAGAATTTGCTCCAATTGAGAGCATTAATTTCCAACAGACATTATTTACATAAAAATAATTCCAGAACTGCGACTATTAAGATGAGATGCAAAAAATAAGAATACTCAAAGCTGCTCTGCCATATCCCTGGATGAAATCTAAGAAACCCTTATCTCAGGGCTTCCAACAATCACAATTACTCTTCAAAACCAAAGTATGTCAACGAATCGTAGTGTTTCTAAGCCATCTTATGCATTCAACATGGCATCCCATTCAAGTAAAACCATTGTTGCAATCTAAAGCACAGCACACTGACGATGAAGATAGTGTTCGCATTAAACATAAAAAGGAAATTAAAAAAAGACAGCAGATAACTTCAAGTTCGTTGAACTCGCGGCAAAGACTCTGCATAGGAAACGGAAGCCCAGCCTGCTCATCAAATTAGACATATCAAAAGCCTTCGATACTGTCTCCTGGCCATTCCTTTTACACGTGCTCCAGGCGAGCGGCTTTGGGGGTAAATGGCGGGAGTGGATAGCGATCCTCGTGTCCACAGCCTCAACTCGGGTCCTCCTCAATGGAACCCCTGGAAGATCTATCCGGAACGCTAGAGGATTACGGCAAGGAGACCCCCTTTCTCCTATGTTGTTCATCCTTGTTATGGAGGTACTCCACCGCCTACTGGCCGCGGCTGCCCAGCAGGGGGTGCTCCCCCCCCAGCTAACTGTGGCATACACCACCAATGCTCACTGTATGCCGATGATGTTGTCATCTTCGCGGCGCCGCGCGTCCAAGACGTCATCACGATCAAGACTGTGCTTGACTTCTTTGGCCAAGTCTCTGGTCTCCGGACAAACATCCACAAAAGCCAGTTGGCGCCAATCTACTGTACTGATGAGCAGATTTCCAGAATCCGGGACATTCTCCCCGCACAGATTGCTACCTTCCCCATCCAGTACCTTGGCTTGCCTTTGACGGTTGGGCGCCTGAAGAAATCCCACTTCCAACCCCTTATTGATAAAGTTGCTAGCAAGATCCCGAGTTGGAAGGCACACCTCATGAACAAAGCTGGGAGGCTAACGGTCATCAAATCAGTGATGTCCTCGGTTTGCACACATACACTTATTGTGCTTGACGTCCCAGACTGGGTGCTGCGAGAGATCGACAAGAGCAGAAAGGGTTTCCTTTGGGCAGGGAAGAACAAAGCTGGGGGGGGGGGCACTGTGCCATCTCCTGGCCAACTGCGTGCAGGCCGTGTAGGTTTGGGGGCCTGGGGATTCCAGACCTCAAACTCTCCTCTCAAGCTCTTCGGCTTCGCTGGATGTGGCTAAAAAGAACGGATACGCAGCGCCCGTGGATCCAATTAAGCACTGATTATGACAGGGACAAGAACCTTCGAAGTATCTTCCAAGCATCGATCCTGGTTCAACTAGGGGATGGTAACGCAGCTCTTTTCTAGGAGGACAACTGGCTGGAGGACTCCTCACCGTGCTTCCTCGTGCCAGACCTTTGTGCTATGGTCAAACCCAAAACAAGAAGAACCAGAACCGTAGCGGTTGCCCTGACAAACAAGGTGTGGATTCGTGACATTGTCGGACGAGCTACAGTCAGCGGCATTAGGCAGTATGTCCAGCTTTGGCATACGGTTGCCACCGTCCATTTGCAGGCCGGCATCGAGGATATCATCTCCTGGCGCTGGGAAGCCTGTGGGACATACTCCGCCCGATCGGCATACCATATGTTCTTCCGTGGCTCCACTATCTCGCCGATCTTCAGGACCGTGTGGCGCGCTTGGGCACCCTTGAAAGTTAAGTTCTTCATTTGCCTCGCGGCCAACTCCCGTCAGGTGTGGCTTCAGGTTGGGCAAAGAACTAACAACCAGCTACCGAACCTCACCCCGAATTCCAACTTGATCAATTGGTGGCTATCTATCCATGCTAATATGACCAACGTTAAAGCTAAAGGCCTAGATTCTGCTGGAGGTTATGGAAAGAGAGGAATGGCTGAGCCTTTGCAACTAACATTGCTAGAACACCGCAACAACTCTTGCCGCTCATTGTTGATGAAGCGTCGCTTTGGACTCAAAGTGGTGCCCGAAACATGGAAGCCTCCTGGTTGGAAGCTAGCGCTGCGACTTTTATGTCTTAAATTCTGCTACTAGACGCCCCCTTTTAACAAATGTAATCTCTGCTTATTTCCACTACTGTGTGCGAGTGCCCGGTTAACGGCCCGCGTTGTACAAACTTCGTATTTACCTTCCTCTTAATTGAATGATGCGCAGCTCTCCTGCGTATTCTAGAAAAAAAAAGACAGCAGTTCATCATAGAGAAAAGCTGCAATCAATTGCGATCACTTACCCAGAACCGAGATATAGCGTGGGCACTGAACCTGGAGCAAGGCTAGGATCAATAGTCAGGGAAACACCGGCAATCTTGGCAGCAGCGATGATGGCCAGCGGCGGGCTGTCCTGCGCGAACGCTAGTCTGGCCTCCTCCATCCTGCCCCTTGCGATCCAAACAGCGGTGAATCTACCAACGGGAGAGGAATTCTGTAAGGTATGCAGACCAACACATATCGACCATTTTTTTTCTCTCTTCCGAGCGTCAAAGAAGCGTGAACCCGGAGGAGGGGGCGATCAATGGAGAAAAAGAAAAATCGGTACAAGGAAAGGGGAGGAGGGAGATACCTCTCGACGAGGGAAGATGATCGGCAGGTGCAGACCCGCCTTGTTGTCTCGCGTCGCCGGCGGCGAGGTCAGCGGCAGTGATGAGAGAGAGAGAGAGAGAGAGAGAGAGAGAGAGAGAGAGGAAACCCTCAAACCCCCCACGAGATTATGCAGTCCAAATCCATGCATCGTATTTGAAGCGAATTCAGATTGAGGCCGCTGGTTTTGCTAAATCTCTGACTAAAACTGCCAAGAACCCAGCCAGCAGATTCCAAATCAATGGGCGAAGAAAATGGAAAGTGAAAAGCAAGGGATGCATAGCTATAAGCCTCCTTTACCCAAAGGTCAATCTAGCCGCCTTTGATTTTGTTTGATTCCTGGCTTCAGTACATTACGGTGTGCCGAACACTGTTAGCTCCAGAGTTGGGCTCGTCGACTCTCGAACTGAGATTACCAAAATACTGGCCGGTGGAAAAGGTACTCTTCTGAATTGCATGAGAACATACTATGTAATAACTGCAAATCACTCGTTCGACTCACTCTAAATTCCAACGGCTCTGTTAGCGTCGAAACATTAAAAATTAACTAGTACAACATCATCGGTCACTGTTTGTAACATGAAAAATAATGTATAAAAATAACTACATCGTTTGATTCTAGGATAGAAAATTTCCGCCGCAACCTAAACACTATGTTTCATACCAACATCCATTGTGAAACATGTAAAAACAATAGTTACAACATCGATGCTTAACTATTGCAACATATGTCGGAGCGTCCGATTTTTTTAAAATTTCGAACATCCGTACTGTAGCATTATCAAAAATCTAATGCAATTTTACAGAGTTTGATCAACTGGAACCACAGAACAGCAACATAACTGGAGATGAACAAAGATTAGATGGTCTCGGTCGACTGCCAATGGAAAAGTTCTTCACGAATCACATCTTTTTAACGAACAAGCACAAGGAGGTGATTATTTCATTGATAAGGATTTATGAATCACATATTAATATAACAGAAACTACGTATACTGACTTCCCGCACGGAAATACAAATCCCTCGTACAACTCAGCTCCAAAAATCTTCTTCTTTTTTCGTTTGTGAAAAAAATCTAATACAATTTTACTGCATTAACTGGAAGGTAGGTAACCTTATATAAAAAAGCGGAAGGTAGATAACCATATAAGAGCAACTCCAAGAGGCTACTAATCTTACCCTTAATACTTTTTTTAGGAAAAAAGGAGAAAAAACGAACTCGAACAGTCCACCCAAACCTTCCCTAATTTTTTAGCAACGCTAAAAAACAGCCTACCACCGCGTATATTTTAGCGTTGGCATTCCTCCCCCAATCCTGATTCCCGCACGCCCGCGCGTCCCTTCCGATGGGCCCAATACGATGACGTGACCTGTTTTAAAATATTAGGAGTTATTAGCGATCTGTTGTGGATTGATATGTTTTTGGAGGAAATTTTTTTGGAAGAACCCACAATATATAGTTTTGGGGAAGAATTTTTTGGAGTCCTCTTGGAGTTGCTCTAACATGAAAAAGATTTTATCGAAATGAACCATATCAGCGCAAACACTTATACGCTGAGAGACAGCCAAAAGGACCTCGATGACAATCTAGGAACTGCAAGGGTGATTACTTCTGTTTACAGAAAGTAGGTATCCACCTCCACAGTATTCTTAATGAACTACATTCACACTGGATGAATATTTTCTCAATTCAAATGTTTACACTATGTGAATCTATGAGTACACTTATGTAAATGATCTGAATGTGTCATATTCAAACAAAAAAGTGGTACATATTGGACTAGCAACAAATGGACTAAGTGGAAGCAAAGTACCAGCACTAACAGAAAAAAAACTACCATTCTATGAAGTTCATGTAGGGGGCCAAATCAAACATCCAGCCCCCACCGAATTGAATCACCGCCATCACAATATACACATCGTATGCCAATCCATCCATAAACTGTATCCATCTTTGTGGCACCATACAGATCCAACTCATGCTTGAAGTGGCAAAACTATGGCAGTTTGGCCATCAGACCACTCAAATCCAGGATGCTGAGGTTTCTTCCTAGTCATCAATATCCCAACTTAGGTCCTCATCGTCTTCAACGGAATTAAGACGTTTTCGGAGATCCTCCACTTTGTTAGTAGAGCTTGACCGTGGGCTGGCCCCTTTCTTCTCATCTTGATCGCCCACATCCTCAATCTCCTCCCAGCTAAGATCTTCCTCCTGTGCTGATGGTTGAGACACCACTGAAAAATCGCTCTCCTTAGATGAGTCACCAGCTTCAGCCTTCTCTTCCTGTCCCACACCATTGCTCGACTTTGGTGTCAATGTTTCAACACTGGATTCACCATTACCATCCTTTGCTTCCGCCGAAGCTACCTCCTTATCTTCTGTCGAATCAGTCCCAACTGCCGCTTCTTGTTTCCCACTGCCCTCTGTTTCATGGTTAAAGGGATCTGCTGATTTCTCTTCTTTCTTATCTACCATGGAGTTTGTGCCTTCTTTGTGATCACTGGTATTTGTATCTTCATCATCGTCATCAACATCCCAACTGAGTTCTTCATCCTCCTCCTTCGACATGGCCCTGCTCACGAGTTTGGTGCGGACATCCTCTGCCTGCCTGAGCTTATCGACCGCAAAGAAATACCGAGACCAGAATGTCTCATAATCCACAACTGACGGCACAAGCCTCTCCACAAAGCTCTCTAGTCCAGGGCTTTCTCGGAGCACTCCCTCTATCTGCTCCTTCACCTCATCAATTGAGAACGAGCTATTCCATCTGGCAAAGCCCTCGGAGTCCTCTGGCTCCTCGGTGAACGTGGCAGGATCAGCGCGCAGCGCCAAGACCTGAGCCTCAAACCTGGTGTACTTCTTGGATGGCAGGGAGGCACGCCAGGAAGCACCTGAAGCGGAGGCATCCGAGGGGCGGGAGGCACCGTCACCATCCTCACCATCGCCTTCCGCGGACCGGAGGGCCTCGTTGGCATGCGAGAGGAGGCCGGCGGCGGCGGCACCAAGGTCGTCGACGGCCTGGCCCACGGACTCGAGCCTGTCGGAGGCAGCAGACGCGCCGGCCTCCAGCGCGCCGGGGAGCGCCGAGGCGGCTCGCGCGGCGGCGGCCCGGAGCGCGGCTGTCTCGAGGCGGAGCCCCGACCCGAGGTCCTGGAGGTCGCGGCGGTAGCCTCCCAGCACCGTCTCCGACCGCGACGCGAACGTCTTCACCAGGCCCCCGAAGCTCCACCCGCCATCTGGACCCTCCCCGGCCTCATCCCCCTCCTCCCCTTCCGCAGCCGCCACTTCCGCATCGGCTCCTCGCTCTCCCTCCTCCTCCTCCACAGCAGCAGCGGCGCCCTGTTCGTTCCGCTGAGCCTCAATCTCCTCCGCGAGCGTCTTGATCAGGCCGCCGAAGCTCCACCCGCCGCCAGAACCCTCCCCCTCCTCGTCCGCCGTCGCATCAGCCTCAGCTCCCCGCTCGCGCTCCTTACCCTCCTCCTCAGCGGCCGCTGCTACAATGACCTCCTGCTCCTTCCGCTGGGCCTCGATCTCCTCAGCGAGCGTCTTGATCAGTCCGCCGAAGATCCACCCGCCGCCGGAGCCAGCCTCCTCCTTGGCCCCCTCGGCTCCATGCTGCACCTCCTCCTCCTCCTCCGCGGCGGCGGCCGACTCATTTACCCTCCGCTGCTCCTCAATCTCCTCCTTGAGCGTGTCGATCAGCCCACCGAAAATCCACCCTCCGCCCGACTGCTCGGCCGCCGGCTCCTGCTTGCCCTCCTGCTCCCCCTCCCGCTGCTCCTCGCCCTCCTCCTCCTCGGCGGGGGCGGAGAAGACGGAGCTGAAGAAATTCATGGGCGCGCGCGGATCGGGGCTCGGATTTGGATCTGGGCGAGGGTGAGGCGGCGGAGGCGGCCGCGGGGATAGATAAATCGGGCACCTGCCGTCGAGGAAAATTTCCCCTTCTCTCCGCCACGTGCTTTAATCATAGCTTTATCTGTTACGATGACGAGTGGGACCAAGCAGCGTGGGGCCCGGTCGCAGAGAGAGTAATGGCAGGATGGGATGGGATGGGCTAGGCTAGTGGGCGGTGGCTCGCCTAGTGGGTTGGGCGCGATGCCGATCTGGTTGTTCTGGACCAGCCGGCTGCCGACCGACCGGGTGGGCGGAGCCCAACCCCAATGTGGTGTGTGTTTCGGTGGAACGTGAGCTTTCTGCCCGCTTGCGGGTCGATCCACCGTCGATTTTGTCCTCTCCCAACTCCCATACAAAATATCCTCTACAATAGAAGACTACTTCTTGTATACTTAGTATATATCCATTAATAATCATTTTGACCAAACAAGTCAAATTAAACGTAAATAAACCCTTAAATCGTTTGCTCGACAAATCTGTAATTCAAATTTGAGCGAATCACAATATACTCGTATCTTTCCTTAGGTAATCTTAGGTTTTAACGCATATCTTGTGGTTCTTCATGTTACATTCAAATCACAGCCTCAAGTGTATATTCGATCCATAGGACCCTCTCTCCTCCTTTTTGTTAATCACGTTTCTTGCTTCGTAGTGCTATTCACTTTTTTTTTTGTGCAAATGTTGGTCCCATTTATGGCAGACAAAAAAGGCTCCCTAGCTTGGTGGCTCATTTTAAAATTGTTCTAGTTAAACTTGTTCTTCTTTTATAACCAAGATTATATAAGTTCGGAAGAAAGTCAATTTCATTCTAGTTTGACTAGTTAGGCTCTATGTGAAGTTGGATCTCAAATGATAGAAAAGTGCTATAATAGATAATAATAAATAAAATTTTGAATAAAGCTAGAAAATAGAGATGGCTCCATATCCAACTAAGGGCCTGTTTGGGAGCACTTCACTTCACTTCACCAAAAATCACTCCACTCCACCAACTCCAAAAAAATCGCATCCAAACGTGTTCGGCTCCAGCAAATCCGGCTCCACGAAAAACGTGGAGCAGGGGGGTAGATCCACGTTTTTTTGGAGTACCTCAAGGGGTGCTCCAAAAACCTTGAATACAGACCTCGTCGCGAAGTTCGTAGTTATTTACCCACCATGCCATCCGTTACACAGTACCCCTTCGATTCCGGTCAAAAGAAAATAGAACAGCAGACCCATCCGCTACTCATCTGCTGCGCCCGACCTTGCGCCTCCGCCGATCCGCCGACCGCCGCCGGCGCTCTTCCGGCGAGATGGACATGGACGGAGGCGTCGGACTGGGCGGCGCGGCGAGGGAGACGCCCGCCGGCCTAGGCGCCGCGCCGAGGGAGCCCCCCGCCGGCCTGGGCGCTGCGGAAATGGAAGGGCCCACCAGCCCGGGCGGCGCACCGCGGGCGGCACTCACCGGCCTGACCGCCGCGCCGCGGGCGGCACCCGCCGGCCTGGGCGGCGCGCCGTGGGCGGCCCCCGCCGGCCTGGCCGCCGCGCCGAGGGCAGCCGCCGTCGGTCTGGCCGGCGCGCCGAGGGGCGGCCCGGCCGTTGTGGGCGGCGTGACTGGCGCGATGAGGGAGGCATCAGGCATGGAGCAAGATCCGTCCAGGGGTGATTTCGGGGCCCAGGATGATGGTGACCAAGGTCTGGCCGTCGGCGGACGAGGTCGTGACCGTGTTGGCAATTTCAAGGGTGGCGGCCAAGGCCGTGGCCGTGTTGGCCAAGGTGGCGGCCGTGGCCGTGGCTGTGGCGCCGGGCATGGCAGCGAGAAGGCATCAAAGAGAAACGCTCCTGACACGGTAATGGAGTGTTCTCAATTAGGTCGTGCTTCGAGTAGTGTTGTTTTAGATGTATATAAATTTATCAGTGGCTTTGAGATTGTCTAGGAAGATTTTACACGTCGTGCATTTAGTTCTGATAGTATAGATACTAGCTGGCTTGCTGTAGTGCCATGATGAAGAATCAGAATATTGTCCGAGTAATAAACTTATTTGACCATCTAAAATATCAGGCTCTGTTTCCATGTTCTCCCCTGCTACTGTGGAATGACAGTTGAGTCACATATTCATTCGGGTACTTGTAATGTGTGGTAGCAAACTTGTATGCATACTTGCCTGTTATCCAGCAGGAATTCCATTAAGCCATAAGTGCAATCTGGTAGGAATCGAATTCTACTTGGGACCATTTGTATATAGTAATCTTGTGATTTATAAATCCTTTTGAGTAGCTACACTAATGGTATTCAGAATGAGTCAAGGTTAGCTATTTCTGACCAGATTAACCAGATTTTCTGAACCTATCACATATGAAACATAGGGTGTATTTAGTTGCTAGTCTGCTAGACATCATGTGGTGCATGCTAAACTCTCTTGTGAGCACCTCCGATAGGCAAGGTATTTGTACCGCTAGAACAGTTATATGGATTGCATGTTATATGGATTGTGACTGAATAACAATTGTGGTTTTATCAACGAGGTCAGATTACTTTGAATGCTTGTACTTCAATGGACTGTCATATGTTATTCAGGGTGATTCAATTGAATGGACTGATGCAAACACGACGATCATATGTTCGTTGTTTGCCAAACAAGTTAAGAAAGGGAATAGACCGAACACTCATTTGAACTCAGTAGGCTATGATGAGGTCAGCAATGAATTTTTCAACCTTACTGCAATTCGTTTGACCAAGCCGCAAATGAAGAACAAGTGGGATAAGTTGAAGACCGATTTAACGACTTGGAAGAAATTAATGACGAAGCAAACGGGTGCGGGATGGGACAGAGCAAGAGGTGTGATTGATATGGATGATGAGTGGTGGAAGAAGGCAAGGGCTGTGAGTTCTGAAACTATTTTATTTCTGTTAAGCAATAGGTTCATGTCATTTCTTTTTGTAAATAACGATGATGTCCTTGCAGGAGATTCCAGGTTGCGGCAAGTTTCGAAAAAAACCGTTGCAAAATGAGGAGGACTTGACAGTGATGTTTGCTGACATAACTAATGATGAAAGCGATCGTTGGAATCCTATGAGCTCTAATCCCATCATACCACCAACACAAGAGGATGTTGACAACGGACATGTGAATGAGGTTCATGATGTCCCTGATGATTGTGACGATGACGGAGTTGCTTGGGATGAAACAGATGAGGTCCAAGAGGTTACTCCTTCTCCTACTATTTTGTTAGCAAACAAAAGAATTCCACCAGCAAAGAAACAAAGAACTGGAACAGCACAAGTTATTTAGGAACAAGTAACTAAGATTGCTGAGTCCGCTTCCTCTTCTACATCTAAAAAATTAGGTGAAGTAACTGTGTAACAAGTCATGGACCTTGTGTTGGAATGTGGGGCAGGGTATAATACAGATGAGTATATCGCCACAGAGTTGTTTGTGAAGAAGGACCAAAGGGAAATGTTCATGACCCTGCCAACAAACGAGATTAGATTTAATTGGCTTCGCAGAAAGTACAATGCCAAGTATGGCAATTGAGGAATTGTGTCATTTTAATAATTTTTTTTTTGTTCGTATGAACTATTGTTATTGAAACTGCAGTGTTATTTCAATTTTTAATTACTTGTTGGACTGAAGTATTGTCATTCAACCTTAAGTGTTATTTTAATGCCAAGTACTTATTTTTTTTATATGTCATATGATCTCTTATCTGTAGGAAAGTGAGAGCGATAGTGATGACTCCAATGATGAAAGCGAGGTCTTTTGGAATCTTATGTTGGGTGCTGCAGAAATTGCACAAATATATTATGACCTTTACCTTGTTAAAAACCCACCAAGAACATCTGGTGTAAGTGGAACAGGATGGCTGCTAGAGACAATGAAAAGTCCTGGAGAATGTCATAGACAACTATGTATGAACAATGAAATCTTCTTGGATCTTCATGGTGTGTTGGTGGGAAGGTATGGGCTGCGACCTTCTATGCACATTAGCACAAAAGAGATGCTTGCTATGTTCCTATACACATGTGCTGGAAACAAGTCTAATAGGAGAGCTCAAAATAGATTTAAGCATTCTGGCGAAACTATTAGTAGGAAATTTGATGAGGTGCTAAATGCTTTGATGGCTATGGCGAAAGATTTCATTCGACCAAAGAATCCCAACTTCCCCACAGTCAGTAAAAGGATAAGAGATGACAAGCGTGCATATCCACATGTCAAAGATTGCATTGGTGCACTTGATGGCACTCATATCCGTGTTGCTCTTTCACCTGATGAGCAAGTGAGATATATTGGAAAGACCGGGGTAGCCACTCAAAATGTACTAGCGGTATGCGACTTTGACATGCGTTTCACTTATGTTTCCATGGGACAACCTGGAGCTATGCATGATACAAGTGTGTTGTACAATGCACTCAGAGTGGATGAAGAATTTTTTCCACATCCTCCATAAGGTAACATGTGTTCAATTTGATATATGAATGTGATTAACATGTAGCATTAATCCATAACTCATATTATTTTTTTGTGAACATAGGCAAATTGTGGCGGAACCGTCCAACTTAAACTGGTTTAAATGCGCCTAATCGCTGCCGATGCAGCAATTATCCGAAACGCACTTAAAACAGTATAAGTCCGGTCGTCCGTCAAGTGTCCCTAGGACTCCTCGAATGATCCACGTCACGTCTCATAGCCATACACCAGGATTGTTTCCGCGATGGGAAAACATCAACAAATGTTACATTTTTACATACATACATGAGGTACGAGTTATTACAGGACATAGTTTGAAATAAACTTAACCATGCAGGTTAGATAGATGTTCTAGGATTTAAACATAAGCGGTTCAGGTGGGAGATGAGCATTTAAGATTTCTTCTAAGGGTATTGTGAGACTCATAACAATACCCTAGTTTTTCGGGCTTCTTCCTCGGTGGATTCCTGCGGTGCCTCTGAAAACAGCCACAAGGGATAACCCTGAGTACGGGGTACTCAGCAAGGCTTACTCGACTAACCAATATAATAGTTTTTCTTGGAACTACATGATAGCTTTTTTGGTGTACTTGGCTGACATATTTTTGTCAAAAGAGCTTACTAAAAGTGAGGCCTTAGCTGTATCTTTTATTTTGATTAAGTTAATACCTAACCATTCTAAATGATGATAAAAGATTAATCGCAAACAACAAGGTATTAAGTCATACACCAAAACATTAGTGGAAAGATATAACATTCATGAATTTATACTACGATGCTCAACAGTGATCAAGTGCATTCATAACCGAGAATTGCGGCGATCCGGATCAAATTACATCCTGCAGGAGAGTACCCTGATCACCAGTTATATACGACTGTCCAGGTCGTACGTAACGACTTTTCAATTAGCAAATCCAATGATTGGGAATAAGACTACCCGAACCCAGGGACGCACCCCCACATGGGACCCCACGTTTGGCCTGATCACCATGTGAGTTTTAGGCTACGCCCCTGCCAATCTCCAGCACGTCAAGCGCGGGTACGAAGTATTCCCGATCAGAGGGTTTACTAACCTACTGGGCTTTACTAGTCCCATACCCAATAAGTGATCAGATGTCTTTCATTTGATCAAAGGTTAAGACAACGAATCGGGCCTTAACCAAATTAATCTAGCAGACAGAACTACATCCTTAGCTTTTGTCCGCTTCTTAACTTCCAAGTTATCTTTCCATAAATACCATGCATGACTCAACATTTACCTTAAGGTTCGGTAAACCAATTACTTAGGCAACTAAGCATTTCTAGACTTGGGTTATTTACTAAATGTTTGAACAAGTGGCAAAGATGTCCTTGAAACAAGGTATGATAATGCACAAGAATGGGTTTCAAGCAACTCCTAGACCTAGTGCATTCATATAGCAAATAACCGATAATTGGACACATGAAATATCGACTCCAAAATAATAGGTATAATGCATCGGGGCTTGCCTTGTTCTATAAAAAAGTTAGCACTGTCTGAAGGATTGGCCTCGTAGGGAACCAATTCAATGATCTCTTCGAATTCCGGAGATCCTTCTGAAAATTCCGAGAAATCCCCTTCCGGTGCTTCGGTGTCTATGACAAAGCATATGCAGGGGTTAGGAATGCAACTTTTTGAATACAAGACTATACAACTTTCCTTCATGATAAAGTTGCAAGCCAACAAGGACTATACAATTTATCATGATAAAGTTGCAAGCCAACACACAAAACCCCGAAAAGATTGGCCCAACAATTTTATTTCCTTAACTAACCTTACCTAGGGCTCTTTCTTTTATTTTTAGAAGACATTATAATTATTTTCTAATCTTGAAACCTAATTTCCTATGAGTTAACAATAATTTGTGATTATGAAAATGTTATTCCATATTTTATGCATTTAATAAAGATTAAGTATTTATTTAAATACCTTAAAAGAAAGGTATTAAATAAACACCCAAATTATTATTATTTTTCCTAGGGTATAAAAATTTTAATGCATAAAGAAAAATAAAATAAGCCTAACAAAATTAGTTTCACTAATTTTGGACACCCCTAGAAATTTCTGTGATTTAAATGGTGAAATTCGGATTTAATCTATTTATTCTACAAAGGAAATCTAAATTTTTCCTGAAAAACTCCCCGACCTACTTTTCTCACGCGCCCTTACTCTACCCCCTCTCTGTTACGCTGGGCTCGCGGCTCGGACCCACCTCCTATTCCTATTCACCTTACCCGCCGGCCTACCCCCTCCTCTGTTGGGCTCCCTGGGCCGATTTTCGTTTTCTTTTCCTTTTCTCGGACCGGCACCGGCCCAACGGCCCACCCTTCCTTTTCCTCCTCCTGCGCAACTGCTGGCCCGTCTCATTGATCTACCGGCCTGCCGGGACCTCATGGGCCCCCGGCCTCTTTCCTCCAACGGCCGCCCGCACCGGTGCTTGGGCCTCTGGAACTCCGGCCCATTCGACGCTTTCGCCCGGCCTGCCTCCTCCCTCTCCTCTCCGACGCGCGGGCCTGCAGCACCAGAGCCTTCTTCCTCCTCCCGCCAAAACCCGAGCGCAACAGGGGGCGGTGCGGCTCGCCGGCCGACGCCCCACCGGCGACGGGGCTAGGCCGGGGAAGCATCCCCATGCCCTAGCGCACCCGTGCATGGCGGTAACTCCCCGGGAGATGGCCGGAGCCATTCCCTCCACGGCGGCGGGCACCGTGCCTACGGCCGGTCGTGGCTAAGCACGACGACGGCTCGGCCTACCCCGACAACTTCCTCTACGGCTTCCTAGTGCCCCGAGGACTCACCTACAACTGCCCAAAAGGAAGGAGAACAAGGGCAAGGAGGTGCTCACCGTGAGCAGGAGGTGCGGCGGTGGTGGATGGAAACGACGGTGAGTACGGGTACTCCGGCAAGGATGCTGGGCAACAAGTTGACCGGGGTGTAGCTGGGGTACCTATGGAGGAGTGGGCGAGAGGAATCGACGGAAGATGAGGTGTGGCAGTGGAATTTTGGTCGGCGGCGGTGGCTTGACAGAGAGGGCGGCGGCGGTAAAAGAACAGGCGGTAAAAGGGCAGCGGCGGGAGCGGTAATTATACAAAGGTTTCACCGGGTGCATGAACGACACCGTGGCCTACTCGTAGGCTTGCGTGGTGAGGAGGTGGCGTAGCTGTCGTGCTGGCGGTCGACCGAAAACGCCGGCGGCGACACGTCGGGCTCGGCTCTGTCACCCCCCCTTCCTTTGTTTCTGACGCCTGAAAGTTCAGGTCCAAATTACGGTCGATTTTGAATCCAACGGTCCACAAGTCACTTAAGCAAAGTTGTAGATAAACTCGAGCTCTACAATTCATATTTAAACTCTTGCCCGAGATTATCATCCATTTGTTGGCAATTTCAAAATATTTGCCCTCAGGTAACTGAACTTCATTGGACTCCCGATTCAGTTCGTCAGGCACATGGTCATGGTCACTTACCCATTTTTGTAAATAATTTCAGTGGTCCAAATCCCTTCCTTTTAGTCCAACTACAAACCAATTACACTCTACAACCATCAGGGATTCCATTTTGCTCATAATCACCAATACCTCTTGGACCACATTCTCCTGAATTCAGCTCCAAACATTGGCACTTATCACTGTTTTCAGACTTAGAAAGAAAATGGCAGTTTCAGCAGTTCAGTCCCCGTGGCAAAGTGCTGACTCTGAGTTCAATTTTGAATTTGTTCCTTTTACTGTTCCTGATCAACAACACCCGAATATGCTGGTCCAAAGTCCACACTTCATCACTGTAAAGGTGGAGCTGGTGGAGTGGAGCTGATTTCTGAAAGGTGGAGTGCTCCCAAACACCCCCTAAACCTTATTATTTGTGATTTTTCATTGTTTGTTTTTAGTTTCTAAGATTATAGATTGCAGTTTTGATTCTATCCTGCATCTTGTTACTTGATCTAAGCAGCTTATTCAGGCCATCGATTTTGATTGCCTGTGGTTGGATGCAGCTGCCTAGTGCTAGTTGCGTGGACCAGAACTGCAACCAAGCGTGATCTATATAGCTAGAGAAGCATATTGTTGGAATAATAATAATCTGGCATGCGAATTATTATTACAATATTAGAAATGCTTGTTTTAGCTTACAGAGTGTAGCAACCAGGAAGCTGCAATCCACAGCTAAAACAAAAAATAGGAAGCTCCTGATTTTCCTGCTGGCTGCTTATTTCAGGGCTAAGCCGTGACGTTCTTGTGGAGCTAATTGAACCGAGCTCGAGCTCGAGCTCAGCCGACAGACGAGCCGAACTCACACCCCAAACCAGATGAAGCTCGCTCCAGCTCGAGCCTAGCCTACCTGAGCGTGAGCGAGCCCGAGCTCGGCTCGTTAACCGCCCCATCCGCAAAGACACCAGGGGATTTCAAAATCTTCCCCCAAATCTCTCTCCTGCCGCTCTCCCCCCACCTCCGCCGCCGCTCCCGCTCCCGCTCGGAACCGCGTCTAGAAGCTTCTGGATCCTTCCCCCGGAGTGGATGGAGCGGAAGTTCTACGAGAAGTACACCGCCCTCAAGGTACCGCCCGCCCGCTTCTTCCCTGTCCCGTTTCTCCACCCCGCCCGCGGTGGCTTGACGCTGCAATTACTTTCTTTCCGGTTGGATCCCTCGCCGCGCCTCGCAGAAGCGGAAGCTGCTCGACGAGGGGTTGGAGCGGAAGCGGGAGGAGCAGCTCAAGGAGCTTTACGATGGTGAGGCCAGGCCGCTGAATTTGGGTTGGATTCTGGGAGGGAGGGTTTGGGGGAGGAACGGTTTTCTTTTCCCTTCATTTTGATTTTATTTGATTTTGATGATGCAGCCATGAAGGATTGGGTCGGCGGCCTCGAAAAGGATAAAGAGGAGCTCAGTGAGAAGCTGTAAGATGCGACTGTTACAATTGAGTGTGGGGGTTAGGGTTTCGTTGTTTAGGGGTGGAAATGGTGCCTACACCGTTGCTTATGTCCCAGTTTTCTTTTTGCTAATTTTATGATTCCAGGGCAGACAAGGAGGATGAGCTTGAGAAGGCCCGTGAGGAGTTCCTTGAAGATCTTAGGGGTAAGATTCTCTATTGAATCTCAAGTTTGAAGTTTATTTCTCAGGGACCTGTTTTAGCTCTTGGAATAGGAATGCCTAGTCTGGCACATGTATGGAGCTGATACATGTCTTTGGGAAGTGGAGGCTGTGATGCGTCCCTCATTGAAATGACTCATTGATCAACATGTTCACACTGCCAGCGCTTATCTTGGTTACACTCTACATCAGAAACAGGCAAACAGTGCAGCATGCATTTCTAAATATCTAACTAACGATGAACGGTGCAAATACTGCTGAAGCTTACACGTTGAGTTTGATCAGCTTTGGTTTCTTAAGTCATTTCTCATTCTCCTAGTCTTACTGCCTGCAACCATGTTTTTATTTTATTTTTTCCTGTCTAGTTTGTCATGAGAAGTAGGCATGGGTTGAGTTAATCCTTTTCAGCTGATTCTCCTTAAAATGGTGTACTTGTGAGTGGATTCTTCTTAATTTGATGTATCTATTCCTTTAACCAACATACACAAAGACTGTCTTGGCGACTACACTCTGGCTCTACAAAATTGTTAACGAGAAATGGATACGCATGCCCTATTGAATGGCATGCTACAATTATTTAATATTTTTTTACAGCATTACAATATGAACTGAGAGGAAATGTTGAGATAACTATGCTGTTGCTTTCCTTGATGGACAAATACTTGAATACAGAATCCTGAGTGATAGGAGAAATTTTTGAAATGGAGAGAATATATGTACGGATATTTGTGTCAAACAGTTCAGGCCAGAGCATACTACCTTACTGCCTGAGGACACTGAAGGGCATTTAAGTTTGCTGTGCGCCAACTATACTGCTTCGCATTACTGGAATGCTGGCTATAGCTTATTAGCATATAAGATAAATTAAGAATATTTTATGCCATGTATATTTATTGAAATTGAACTGTTTTGTATTGTTTGCGATATGGTCACGCAACTGGTCAACTTTGCATTCATAATTTTTTCAATAGTGTTTGGCAGGTTGTTCCCATTGAGATGGTACCTAGTGTTCATACACTTGTCTTTTTGCTATGGTCCAAAATATGTTTCCCTTTAAAATTATCCTACAAAGCTACATTAGTCTTGACGTGGTAATTTAAGTCATAGTTTGCATGCACCTGGTTATGACAATATTATTCATCACAATTTGTGAGATGGAGCAGTCCTTTCGCATCATCTTTACTTTAAGGTTGCCACAATATTTCTTTTTCCTCTATTTTTTATCTATTTGGTGTCAATTAAGTTGATTTAGGTGCCACAATATTCACTTATTTTTCATTGTTGTTTCATGCAGCAAAGGACAGTGAAATTCTGAGGCTTAAGAAGCTCTTGGATGAGCAGATTGAAAAAAACAATTCTACTGCTACCAGGTCTGTGGACCAAACACCTGAAGCTATCCAAGCAAATCCAACTCAAATGTCGCCTAAAAGGAAGACACCACAGTCAAACTGCAACACAAAGATGGTACAGCTGAGTGAAAATGCTTCCATTCCTCACAGCAGCCTCGAGGATGAATCTCAAGAGGTCAGTTGTCTGTGGAAGGCCAACTAGTTCCTTGTAATATAAAAGTAGTGAGCTTTGTTTACTAATCCTGTTCCTTATGGCTTGAATTGTATGATCCTGCAGCTAGAATGCTCTAGAAGATACACATGCATCTCGGGTTAGTGAAAGTATGCTGTTACTAAGTTGTCGCATGCCTTCAAATTATTTAACCAGTGTGTTTTTTGATTCAGGGAACAAGACAAACGAATGTCCCAGCGCTCATATGTTTCATTTGCTGCTTCAATCTTTAGTTCGCATGAAGGTCACAGTAGATGATGGGACAGAAAGATTTTCAGTTTCAGTCTGCCATGAAGCTAGCGGTACTTGTTCTTGACGGATCTCATGCTCTTGTTTTTACTGCAGCTCAGTACTAGAATAACACTAGCTATTATGCGAGTTATACTTTTTATTATTTTGCTGTTGCTATCATTATGCGATTTGATATGTTACTTATGCATGTTGCCAGCGTAAATGTGCAGACTTAATAATATTTTCTTAAACCGACTTAGATGATCAAAGACAGATGATAATGTCTTTACCAAAAAAGAAAGCATATTTTTTTTGTTGCTTTGTCATTTGGCCTTGCCTTTTTATATGGAATTGCTGCATATGGATCTTATTGGGTACCAAAAATGTGTAATAATATCATGGTGACCGGAACAGTGATGCTAGAGCATGAATTATTGGAATAAATGTAATACTTACAAATTGTCAGTATCTGAAATTTATGATATGGTGATATATTAACTTATTTTTCCATGTACCCTGAATATCCCTTGAAAATATTAGTGACAGGGGAGGGGAGGTGTAAGCCTTCTTGGTAAATACTGATATGTAGCTCAAGATGTTGGCCTCTGTTAAAGAATGTAGAGTCAGCACACCTTATGATTGCCACAGCTATTATGTTAACAAAGTAGCACCTGTCATATGGATTTCATTCCATTCGAGGATGTTACATTTACTCTGATACTCTCAAGTCATGTGGTGTAAATGAACTGATTATGATCCTTGATGAGTTGTTCAAATTGATGCAGGTTACAGTTTCAACCTCACATGGTTAGAGAAACCCGGTGAATGGTCATATAAGCTCTCTTCATTGGGCACCCTGGAAAGGATAGCCGTCAATTGGATGAAGCAAGACATAAGGTTCAGTATGAACATGTGCCGTGTGTTCTTTGAGCGGATATCAAACATCATCACGAGAGGGTGACAGCATGCTCTTGAAACTGGAAGCCTCTGGATGTAAAAAATGACCTCTGGATGTAAAAAAAGTGATTGATCGCTATCTCATGTGAGAACTGCTGTTTTGCTGCCTGTATCCTTGCATTGAGCTTAGTAATGGTTCGTGGGTGATATTTGTTGCCATGGCGTCTTATGTGACCTTCACTTCTTGGGTTCAAGTTGTTACACTTGATGCACAAACTTGGCAGGAACCTGTGTTGTATTGTATGAGTTTTCACTTTGGTGTCTCCATATGTATAGCTATTCATTTTTTACCTGGAACAGACACATAGATATTGCTGTTGTGGTTGTGGTCAATTTGAACAGCTCCAGTTCAAGTGACACCGAAGCAATTTCAAAATATTTCATTGTCGTGACATGGAATTGAAAATGTAGAATGATGGAATAGCATAGGTTATATAAAAACAGAAAAGGTACAGAGTACGTTGCTTTATTCATGCCTCAATTTTTAGGGGTGAGCGTCCGGTTTGGCTGTTTTTCTTTACAAATGTTTGCATAGCCTTTATCTTTTACGAAATATTCATTTGTCACATCACCGGTACAATAGAAGAATTGGCTTTACAGACTCCTTGAACGGTTGAACCTTGATAAGCCGAGTAACACTACACGGACTCGCCTCATCGGTGCAGTTTCTGAACATTTTCGGTTGAGCAACAGAGGTCATCAGTGCAGTTTCTGAACATTTTCGAGATGACGCCGATGCGGTTTCTATTTTCGAGATCGAATTGGTCACGCTCAAATCAAGGTGTCATTCCCATCTCAGAACATGAGGCGATAACAAGTACTGTGAAACGAATCACTACCACTGAACATCCAGAACTCAGAGAACAATTACAGACTCGCCAAGCGCTCGAGGCGACTCACATCCTCCCCTGCTACTACACCACCAGACTGGAAATCGAACCCGACCAAAGAATGCATCTAATCCCTCATCGTCCAAGCGAGATCACTGCTTGCAGAAGCTTCTCCATGCTACCACCCGCGAAACCGCAGCCGGCAACATCGCCGGGCGCCTTCCTCCTCCTCCCTCTACGCGGCGGGCTTGTAGAGCTTCTCCACCATCTTCCTGAACTCTGAAGAAATCGAGAACGAGCAAAAAGCAAACGATTCAGAACAAGAAATCGGGCAATCGTGTGATGATTGACGAGACGCGAAGGGAGATGTCGAATTGCGAGTACCTTCCTGGTTCGCCCATAGCGCCGCCGCCTGCGTGTTGAGTGGCGAGTCGTTGTTCGGCTCTGCACAAGAAGCAACCCACCAATCGATCAGTCAGAAACATGAACACGAACAGCACAAACGAGATCGATCGGTCGATCAGCCCAAGTGACGAATCTAGCAGATCGGTTGCGATTCGTTACCTCCGAGGAGGCTCTGGATGGAGAGGAGGATGGTGCGCACGTCGTAGGCCGAGGACCACTTGTCCTGGAGGATGTCGAGGCAGATGTTGCCGTGGGTGTCGACGTTGGGGTGGAAGCAGGGCGTGTCGAACCGCACCTTGGGGGGCTTGTAGGGGTACTCGGCGGTGAAGGCGAGCGCGAGGCGGTAGGAGGTGCCCTCGTAGGCGGTGCCCGCGGATCCGGCGATGGTGCCCACCCAGTTGAAGATGTTGTCCCCATCAGGGAACGCCGACACGCCGGGGTCGCCGCCCATCATCAGCGCCATCAGCTCCGACTGCAGCCGCCGCACCACCGACTGGCCCTCCGCGCCCTTCCCGGCCGCCGATGACGCCGGCTTCGGGCCCGCCGCCGCGGAAGCCGCGGGGACGTTGCCGGTCTGCGACTCCTGGTTCTCTCCCCGGGCCATGGCTGGCGATCGGCTGAGCCGGTGCTTTCTCTCTCTGTACTTGCTCGGTCGGCGGCGGCGAACGGATCGGTGGAGGCGCGGAGGGAGGGGAGGGAGCGGAGGGGAGGGAGAGGGAGGGGGGTGGGGGAGGAGGCGGCGGTGGGGCGCGGGATTTAAAGGCGAGATGTGATTGGGTGGGGATGCGATGCGGGTCTCTGGTGACCGTTGGGGGCGCTGCGGGCGGCGACAGCTTTCGCCGCGGCCGCCGGCCTGGCTCCAACGGCTAGTTCGGGCCGGGTGCCTGGGCACGCGTTCGTAGTCGCACACGGGTTGGTGGCTGACGACGTGGGCCCGTGTGGCAGCGGCGGGCGGTGGTAGACTGGTGAGTGGTGACCTGGCTGACTGATTGACCAACGCCGGGTCCCGTGTCAAATCACGGGCTCGGGATCGAAGACCATGTATGAAATTTATGTATAAAATGGTTTAAAATAATAATAATTTTTTGTTTGGTTGGGTGAATTGTACCAACTTATCTATAACGAAGCTATCTCACTTAATTTATTTATTATTCTATTAGTAGTAGTGAATCAAACATGCATGCAACCAAACGCACATCTAATGACTCGAATGATGCAGGCCGGCTGGAGAAATTGATGCAGATTTTCTTAGAGATTGTACGGGTAAATCAACACTTACAGATTGTACGGGTAAATCAACACAACCGGAGTCGAGGGTGTTGGTTTCTTGATTTATGCTGTTAGATTAATCCCACATTTGAAATAGGATTTTGTATTGATGTTTCCGGTATAATCACCTTTACAAGAAAGTAATGAATTCATATTTAAACTCTTCCTCACATGCATATTTTAGTGTCGTTATTTCATAGACTCCGCATGGTACTTGATTTGTGACTAATCAATAGTTGGTAAAAAAATCCTATGCGTCAAGTCATGAGAACGAAAAATCTATTGGAAGTAACCTATCTTTGTATGACTGCTTAAATATAAGTTATATATTGCATTAGTTTAACACATAAGCTCAGGGCCGGACCTAGCCAAATTTCGTCCATGCCCAAAGCTAATAATACTACACAACAATCTCTTACTTACATCTCTTCTACTACTTAAAAAAAATGAAAAGGTACGTCATTCCGCTTCGGCTCCGTGGCCTTCGCTCCAATCCATCTCCTTCCGTCGGATTCCCCTCCACCCCTCCGAGCCGTCCCTCCGTTCCTTTTTTTTTCTTTTTTCCGTGGAACCCCATCGCGCTCGCGGCCCCCCCACCCACCTCGCCGCCGCCGCCGCCGCCCGGTCGCGAGCTGAAGGCTGGCTCCCCCGTCATCTCGCCGCTCCCGTCCTTTTTTTTTTCGAACCGCCGCCGCCTCGCCATCCTCGACACTACACCGCCCGGCCTGCGCCTGCTCGCCGTCGCCACGTCCTGCACCATCTCCCCATCCTCGACCCACCACCACCAGTCCACCACAGCACACCTGAAAAGAGCAAATCACTTGGGTAGTTCAAGAACTCGCACATCTATGCGATCGTTGAATCTGTGCCTCCTGAAATTGCTTCAAGAACCTTTGGCATGGGAGGCACATCGACCTTAATCAGGCCCTCAAGAATCCGGACTACTTCTCCCATAGTCAGTCTGCGGGACTCGTGATCCTGAATACACCAACAAGCAACTCGGCAAGCCCTTTCAACCTCTTCCAGATTGATGCCATCGTGCATGCTTTGATCCACCAAGCACTGCACATTCCCCTGAAGGAGTTTATTTACAACTTGTACCGGCAAGTAGGTACTATCGCTGTTATATTCTTCTCCGGAGTTTCTTCTTCCAAATATGATTTCTAACAGTACCATTCCGTAACTGTAAACATCTACTTTTGATGAGATAGCCACGCCACTTATCCATTCAGGAGCAAGATATCCTATAGTTCCTCTCATTGTTGTTATGACTCGGCTAAAATCTCTTCGAACAAACTTTGCCATCCCAAAATCTGCAATCTTAGGAACAAAAGAAGCATCTAAAAGAATGTTCTGCGGCTTAACGTCGCAATGGATAATACAGTCTTGGCAATTCTCATGCAAATAGGCTAATCCTCTAGCAACGCCAAGTGCTATCTTGTACCGAGTACCCCAACACAAGGGCATGCCACTGCTCTGAAACAGATGGGCATCAAGAGAATGGTTTGGCATATACTCATAGACAAGCAATCTTTTGCTTCCTTGGCAGCAAAAGCCAATTAACTTGACCAAGTTAATATGCTGGATCATTCCTATCGAACTCACTTCTGCCCTGAATTCCTTCTCTCCTTGACGAGCACCATCAAGTCTTTTAACTGCAATGACAGTTGAGTCAGGTAAAACACCCTTAAACACAGATCCAAAACTACCACCTCCTAATTTTTCTGAGAAGTTTTTTGTTGCATGTTGCAAATCTTTGTATCCAAAAGCCATGATTCCTCCTCTGATGTTGCTTGGTTCCATAGATGAATGCTGCCTTTTCCGTCTCCTGACAAACATGCATATAATTGCAAACAGAGACAAAGCGGTGAAGATGGTTGCAGCAATCACCAACCGGACTATCATTCCTCTCCTGTGTTTTGAAGTCTTTAGCTCTTCGGCAGCAAGCCGAAGGTAAAGAATTCCTTCGCTGGCACTTCCATTATACCTTTGCACAACATTAAGCAGTTCAGAGTTCCAAACACTGCACGTACCAGAGTAGGAATATGCATAGCAGGAGCAATCCCCAAGACAACTTTTTTCACATTCCTCGGCACTCCCAGTTTCAATGTGTTTGGCATTATCAGGGTATATAACATTCCTCATGGCATAGAACATGTCTGTCAGATCACCACTTATGCCTGAGTTGCTGCTGGCACAGTTTAAGGGAATGTTTCTGTTGCATCCGCCTGTTCGATCCCCTAGCTCCCAGTCTTCCTGTGACCTGATGGAAAAACCCTTCATACAGTTGCAGAAAGGGAGCACATCCTCTCTGCAAACCGTAAACGGTCCGCAGATAGCATACGCCTCGCACTGAGCCCCTGGTTTTGGATAAAAGAATATCCACTCCGCTGAAGCATCAGACCAGAGCATCATCTTTGCTTGCCCGTCTACATCAAGCACATACCTTGTGACCATGGTCTCGTTTTTCAACCAGTATGTGTAGTACTCTTCCCGATCATTGCTAACGAACTCGGAGATGAACCTATGGCGAGCCGACATCTCCGGCATGTTGCTGAAGTACTGCCCCTCCCATTGCCCGGATGACCAGTATGTAACCGAAGAGTTCCATGAAAGGAGCAGCTCGAAGTTGGCAGACTCAGGAGATGGGCGGCCAGAGTAGATGCCCGGAGACAGATCGTGCGAGTTCTTGTTGGAGACAAGGCCATGGGTCCACCCAGTCACCTTGTTCCTGCCCATCCTGGCACCGGGGAGGAAAGTGTCGGTCATGTGGTCGAAGCTCCTCCAGAAGATGGCAGTCGAGTTCGACGCGTCGGACAGGACGAGGTCTCCGCTGTTGAGAAGCACGGCGATGGTGTTGTTCGTCGTGGTGTTCGCCTGGCTCGACCACAGAATTGACCGGTTGGGTCGGTTGAAGATGGCGAGGTTGCCATCGTCGGAGATGATGAGCTCCGACGAGGTTCCGTCGGGGAGCGGGTTCTCCCGGTTGGCCACCCAAGCTGGGGTCAACTCCGGGACTGTGTTGAACCATATGCCCAAGTACCATTTCGGGGTACTGGAGCGGCTGCCGGTCGATCTTTGGAAGAATCCCAGTGCGAACTTGCCGTTCTTGGAGACGAGCTTCCCGCCACGGCCGGCGAGTGTCTGACCGGCCGAGATGGTGTCCGCCGCGGAGCACAGGGATGTGGCAATGATCAGGATGCAGAAGGAAACTGGGATGAATATGTAGGTTGAGGGCATGTTGGATTGGCTGTGTTTATGGTTCACCATTCACGGCAGACGATTATGCTGGAAGCCTGGAAGAAGGGTGCTTTTATCACATCTTATTGTATCAGTAAGTCGCTGGCAGTGAATGATGATTAGTTGGAAGCCTAAAATAAAGAAACTGAAAAAAATTGCATCAGCCATGAACAATTGCTCATTGTGTTAGATTTTTTATGGGCGTCCCTTATTGAATGTATAGAAGACGCCATTATCGACTTGGTCATTGTGTTTGATAGTCTCTAAGCACAACTTCGATCATCAGTTTCTGCTGTAATAATGAAGCGTTAGCAGCCATTTCGTTTCAAAAAAAAAGTGTTAGCAGCCATGTTCCGGGAACATGGAACAAGGAATATGGTACTACACTTATGAAAGGTTTTCATGCATGTTCCAGGAACATGACCATGTTCCAGATTCCTGGCTGCTAAGGGTGGTTCCTTGCTAACTCCCGGGTAGATCTCTGATGTCTGGTACTCTGGTCTGGCCAAAATCTCATTTGCACATCTCTACTCTCTACTACTTGAAAAAAGTGAAAAGGCGACGTTTTTTCTACGTCAACTTCGATGTATGTGTGCATGTAGATTTTCTTGGTAAGGGGATGGAAAATGGATTGGTTACATTGATCTGGATGTGTTCATGCTGATTTATCGAAATTCGAATTGAAAAATGGATTGATACGTACAATCTGGATGTGTAGGAATCTGAAAAATGGATTGATATGTGCAATCTGGCCAATAACCATGTATGGTTTCACTCAACAACCTTCCTGACATGAAAATTTATCAAATCAGTGATTCAATTTTACCCTTCAACTATGTCTCATGTGCATTATTGAGATTTTTCTAACCCTTTAACTATCATCTTGCTGTTGGCTGCAATGAGGTAGAGAAACACGAGAGGAGAGAGACTCAGCCAAAGGCATATGGAGGAAGAAGGGGTATGGATGGAAAAGAATATGCAGGTTGAGATAAATAACTTGCCTCATATACCATGTTCGTCGGTAGGGCTCTACTTGTTCTATGCAATGGACCATCCTTGCCTCGAAATTGCACCTTACACCAACTAACAAGAGAGAAAACTGAATTCATAATGGCCAGGTCACTCTGTAGGTGGAGGACCTCTTCGCCAAGGTGAAATGGCACCTATCGCTGCGATCGCAAAAGTAATTACTCCCTCCGAAGCTCCGCTCATACATGATGTCTAGGACAACCAGTTTAATTTATTTTTGAACTAACTTGTTATAAACATTACTTTATATTTAAGGATGGAGGTAGTAGTATCAAATGCCAGTCAAAACAGCATACACCATTTAACTTTGCTCAGTCAAGTCAACCATCACAATTTGCCAACAGAAACTGCGTGGACTAGAAGCAACTGACTTTGAGAAGGAAAATTGGTGGTGAGTGTTGGATATATAAGCACTTTTAGTTTAAATTTAATCTAGAAATAAATCATGAATACGATGAACAGACAACAGATTAAACTAGACATGTCTACGCAAGATCTAGACAAGTCTATCATTGCAAATAGAATCACACATTCTACCATACTATCCAGTGCTATCATACTGCAACAAATCATAATAGCTAGTATGGAAGACATAATTTGAGTTAAGAGATCGTACGTTTCTTTCTTGATGAAGACCGGCTCCTGAATGACTACTGGGTACAGCAGCCGACGACGATCAGCAGCCTGACGATGTTCGCGACGGCGAGTGAGGCCCGAGCGACGAAGAGGTAGACGAGCCGTGGTGAAGAAGTCGACGAAGAACTTGACGAAGTAGAGGAAGCGATCGAGCAGTCGCGCAGAGCGCTTCCCAAAAACCTTATTCGCCCTCTCCCGGTGCAGGATCGCTGAAGACGACGGTTCCGGAGACCTGCTCTCCCAATCGCCGGTGCACGCCGGCAATCGGGATGGAGTAGACTACGGTGGCAGCGCAGCAGCGAGAGGAGGCAAAAACCCTACCTCGAATAGATCTGTTTCTGGTAGAGGCCGGTAGGTCACATATATAGGAGAGCCCACGATTCTCACGTCGCGATCGTGATCTAAACCGGTTAGGATTCCATATATCTCGCTGACTTAAAGACCAAGTAACGGCAAAAGGAAGCCGCGCCCCCGCAAGGCGAGGGGCCGGATTTCGACGGACCATTCACGCAGGTGCCGCGCGTCTGCGCCCTTCGCCCGGCGCGGCCCGACCCGGCGAGGCGAGGCGAGGCGAGGCGAGGCGAGGCGAGGCGAGGCGTGGCGAGCGAGCGCGCGCGTGTGGAGCTCTTCTTCCCTCCCCACACACATAGCTTGGAGGAGTGGAGACAACTTCCATATTTAAGTTGGTCATCCCTCCCCTCCACTAGCAATGTGGGACTAAAGACTTGCACCACTCCACCTCTTGCCCACATGGGCCTTTGAGATTTATTTGAAATTCTGAAATTCCTTATGGGCTAGGCCCATTATTTCAACAATCCCCCACCAGATCTCAAATGCCCATCAGAGATTTTGCTTGTTTCTCACTGCTGTTTATATACTAGTGTTTCAGCGAGGACTGTTAAGTTGAACTCTCGCCTAGAGCTTCAAGCTACATTCATCCACAACTTGAACAATGGACTAAGCCTTGAATTGCAAGTTTTGTGCGGACAAGTTTCACTCAAAGTCGGGACTAGTACCTGGCTGCCTGTAGCCTACCCCGCGGGTGGGGCATATAGGTCGTACCCCCTAGTCTCTTCATGAGCTTAATAGAGATAACCCAAGTCTCACAGACTGCGACCTTATAACAGTCGGGCTCATATAGGTATATTTTTCCAAGATGTTCTGCAGGGGCAACATCTTTGCTAATTAAAGCCAACAAAATATATTAAGACAGTAGCCAGCCTGCCATGCAGTGGTTTGAGAGTGTTGCATCATTTCTCGAGTGGGTTAGTAGGATACTCTCATGCTATCCCATGGCTTGTTCTTCCCAGATCCTACTTCACGGGATCTCCGATCACATAGGTTGGGTTACCACCACGGTGTAGCTCATATGGGTCTCATACCCATCTCCTTTGATGCATTGTCTATCACATTACGTGACAGCCCCTTAGTGAACTGATCTGCCAAGTTCTTATCAGTTGAGATGTAATCCACTGATATTATTCCGGAGTTTCTCATTTTCCTGACAGATTTCAGACGTCTCTTAATGTGTCTTGATAACTTCATATTGTCCTTAGAATTGTTCACTTTGACTATCACTGTTTGATTGTCACAATTCATAAGTATTGCCGGCATAGGTTTCTCGACAATAGGCAAGTCCATCAAGAGTTCACGTAGCCAATCAGCCTCAACTGTGGCTGTATCTAATGCTGCAAGTTCTGCTTCCATGGTAGACCTCGTTAAGATAGTCTGTTTGGATGACCTCCATGAAACAGCACCACCACCAAGAGTGAAGACGTATCCACTTGTGGCATACAGTTCATCAGCATCAGATATCCAATTTGAATCACTATAGCCTTCCAGTACTGCAGGATACCCGGAGTAGTGAATTCCGTAATCCATAATGCCAACTAAATAGCGCATGACTCGCTCAAGCGCACGCCAATGATCATCTCCCGGATTAGAGGTAAACCGGCTCAGTTTGCAAACAGCATATGAGATGTCAGGCCTAGTAGCACTGGCTAAATACATAAGTGATCCAATAATCTGAGAGTATCTTAATTGGTCTCTACCAATTCTCTTGTTTTTCCGAAGTATCAAGTTCGGATCATAAGGTGTGGGAGAAGGCTTACTGTCCTTAAAGCCAAACCGGCTCAAGACCTTTTCCACATAATGAGATTGCGTGAGAGTAATCCCATTCTCTCCTTTGATCAACTTGATATTCAGAATTACATCAGCCTCTCCCAGATCTTTCATGTCGAAATTTTGGCACAGAAATAACTTGACCTCTTTGATCATGTCAAGATTTGTACCAAAGATTAGTATGTCATCGACATACAAACACAATATAACTCCCTCACCCCCACCATGGCGGTAGTACACACATCTATCAGCCTCATTGACAGAAAAGCCTGTTGATATGAGTGTAGTATCAAATTTCTCATGCCACTGCTTAGGTGCTTGTTTCAGGCCATACAAAGATTTCAGCAATTTACACACCTTGTTCTCTTGACCCTTTATTACAAACCCATTAGGCTGATTCATATAAATTTCCTCATCCAACTCTCCATTAAGGAAAGCTGTCTTAACATCCATCTGATGGACGAGAAGACCATGTGAGGCAGCAAGGGAAAGTAATACTCGAATACTGGTCAATCTCGCAACAGGTGAGTAGGTGTCGAAGAAATCTTCGCCTTCTTTCTGGGTATAACCCTTAGCCACAAGTCGAGCCTTGTACTTATCAATAGTACCATCAGACCTAAGCTTCTTTTTGAACACCTACTTGCAACCCACAGGTTTACAACCATACGGTCGATCAACAACCTCCCAAGTTCCATTAGAAAGAATGGAGTCCATCTCACTATGGATAGCTTCTTTCCAATCATCTGCATCTGGAGATGCTAATGCCTCTGAAATAGTCTTAGGAGTATCGTCTACGAGATAGACAGTGAAATCATCACCAAAGGACTTTGCAGTTCTTTGTCTCTTGCTCCTCTTAGGAGCTTCACTGTTAACCTCCTCATGAACTGGCTCAAGTGTTTGTTCAGCATGATCAGGAAGCACAATAGGTTCAGGAGTTGTCTCAGCAATCATATCAGAAGATAGTCTAGACATACTATGCAATTGTTTCATAGGAAAAATATTCTCAAAGAACGTAACATCACGAGACTCCATCAAGGTATTAACGTGAACATCGGGCACCTTTGATTTGACCACTAAAAATCTATAGGCTATGCTATGATGAGCATATCCCAAAAAGACACAATCCACAGTTTTAGGTCCCAACTTACGTTTCTTGTTGATTGGCACACTAACTTTGGCCAAGCAACCCCAAGTGCGTAAGTATGAAAGTGATGGTTTTCTTCCAATCCATTCTTCATAGGGAGTTTTCTCCTTATTCTTCATGGGTACTTTATTCAGGACATGACATGAAGTCAATACAACCTCCCCCCACCATGCCTTAGATAATCCACTGGTGTCTAACATGGCGTTCACCAAGTCAGTCAAGGTGCGATTCTTTCTTTCGGCAACCCCGTTTGATTGGGGCGAATAGGGAGGCGTCCTCTCATGTACAATACCATGTTCTTCACAGAACAAGTCGAAATCATTAGAGAAATACTCGCCACCACGATCAGACCTAATTTTCTTGATCTTTTTCTCAAGTTGATTATCAACTTCAGCCTTATAGATTTTAAAGTAGTTAAGAGCCTCATCTTTCATTTTCAATAAATATACATAGCAATATCTAGACGCATCATCTATCAAAGTCATGAAATATCTTTTTCCACCTTTGGTCAACATACCATTCATCTCGCATATATCAGAATGAATGAGTTCAAGTGGTGCCAAGTGTCTCTCCTCGGCTACCTTGTGAGGTTTTCGAGGTTGCTTAGATTGCACACAACTATGGCACTTAGAACCTTTGACAATGGAAAAATTCGGAATTAAACACAGGCTGGAAAGTCGAGACATAGAACCAAAATTCAGATGACATAAACGTGAATGCCAAACACTAGCATCACTCTCATTAATACCATCACAAATAGTTCATAGACTTATTGCAATAATCTGAAAGGGAAAAGCGGAACAAGTCTCCGCACTCATAGCCTTTACCAATAAGTTGTCCACTCTTAGACACGACAATTTTATTAGACTCAAGCACTACCTTAAAACCATCCCTACACAAAAGGGAGCCACTAACTAGATTCTTCCTGATAGAAGGGACATGCTGCACGTTCTTCAATTGCATGATCTTTCCCGAAGTAAACTTCAGATCTACCGTACCAACACCATGAACAGAAGCATGTGACCCATTCCCCATTAGGATGGAGGAATCCTGAGCGACCTGGTAAGATGAAAACAAGGAGGCATCAGCACACACATGAACATTAGCACCAGTATCAAGCCACCAAGTGTTAGTAGACTGAAACACTGAAAAAATAGAAGGTAAATTACCATACCCACTATTTCTGTCTCCAGCACTGGTCACCATGCTCACAGACTTCTGCTGTGGAGGTTTTCTTCCTTTGCGGTTTGGGAACTTCTTTGCCCAATGGTCAGTAGAACCGCACACGAAGCATCCCTCGTTGTCCTGGTTCTTCTTCTTCTTGAAGGTAGTGGACTGCTTAGGCTTATTGTTCTTGCCCTTGCCCTTGCCACCATTGCCATTGTGATGTGATTGGTGCACCATATTGGCACTGGTCTGACCCTCAACAGCTTTAGATCGTCCATCTTTAGCCCGAGCTTTCTCCTCAACATCAAGAGATGCAATCAGGTCTGAAACAGAAATTTCTGTCCTCTTGTGTTTGAGAGAAGTGGCGAAATCCCTCCAGGATGGAGGTAACTTGGCAATAATGCCCCCAGCCACAAACTTGTCGGACACGACAATCTTTAGCAGATCGAGTTCCTTCACCATGCACTGTAATTCATGAGCCTGAGCGACTACAGATTTTCCGTCAACCATCTTGTAGTCATGATACTGCTCAATGATGTACAGTTCAGTGCCAGTATCTGAGCCACCGTAGTTGGCAGTCAGATCGTCCCACAACTCCTTTGCGACCGTGTGATGAAGGTACACATCCTGCAGATGTTCTGCAAGTGCATCAATCACAGCGCCCAAGAAGATTGTGTTGGCTTCCGAATATTCTTTCTCCTTTTCAGGAGAGAGAACCCCTTCCGGCTTGCCATTGGACACCTAGAACACCTTCATGGCAGTAAGCCACAACGTGGCTTTCACCTGCCACCTCTTGAAGTGCACGCCAGCAAACGGTGCTGGCCTCAGTGCATCAAGAAATCCAGCCATAAAACTAAAGTGCCTATAATAAGGTTTTTGGATTGTTGGATATATAAGCACTTTTAGTTTAAATTTAATCCAGAAATAAATCATGAATACGATGAACAGACAGCAGATTAAACTAGACATGTCTACGCAAGATCTAGACAAGTCTATCATTGCAAATAGAATCACACATTCTACCATACTATCCAGTGCTATCATACTGCAACAAATCATAATAGCTAGTATGGAAGACATAATTTGAGTTAAGAGATCGTACGTTTCTTTCTTGATGAAGACCGGCTCCTGAACGACTACTGGGTACAGCAGCCGACGACGATCAGCAGCCTGACGATGTTCGCGACGGCGAGTGAGGCCCGAGCGATGAAGAGGTAGACGAGCCGTGGTGAAGAAGTCGACAAAGAACTTGACGAAGCAGAGGAAGCGATCGAGCAGTCTGCGCGACTTCCCAAAAACCTTATTCGCCCTCTCCCGGTGCAGGATCGCTGAAGACGACGGTTCCGGAGACCTGCTCTCCCAAGTGCCCCCGCAATGCGAGGGGCCGGATTTCGGCGGACCATTCACGCAGGTGCCGCGCGCCCGCGCCCTTCGCCCAGCCCGGCCCGGCGAGGCGTGGCGTGGCGAGCGAGCGCGCGCATGTGGAGCTCTTCTTCCCTCCCCACACACATAGCTTGGAGGAGTGGAGACAACTTCCATATTTAAGTTGGTCATCCCTCCTCTCCACTAGCAACGTGGGACTAAAGACTTGCACCACTCCACCTCTTGCCCACATGGGCCTTTGAAATTTATTTGAAATTCTGAAATTCCTTATGGGCTAGGCCCATTATTTCAACAGTGAGACCCAGCCAAACTGAAGGCATGCCAATGAATGTCAACTACTGCATTCCTTTTTATGTGATCAACTATCAATAATCAGTTGATTAGTAAAAGCGTAACGACATAGATATGTCAAATTGATGACAACAAAGTTTTCAATATCTAGGTCATCATCATCATTCAATATTCAAGTGATTGGTAAGCTCGAAGCAACACTGTACTGGACAAATTAAACAAGCTCATTGTGCTAGCGGAAACACCTCGGAAAGAGACTACTAAAACAGTCTATATAACTGATACGGGGTTGCAAGTAGATTCTGCAAACCTGGCAGCTCCCCAGATGGAGATAGCAACCAGAGTCATCCTGCTCCTCTTGCTATCAGCTGGCATTGGTGTAGCACAAAATGCTTCTGGAGGAGGAGCACATGAGGTCCATGTTGGAGTTATTCTTGACTTGGGGTCCTTGGTCGGCAAAATAGCAATTACCAGCATTTCATTGGCTCTAGAGGACTTCTATACTGCCCACCAGAACTATAGCACAAAGCTTGTTCTCCACATCAGGGATTCCACGAGTGATGATGTGCAGGCTGCAGCTCAAGGTAGATGTTCTAAAACCGGTGGTGTGCCAATTCCATTTACCTGTTCCTTTTGTGCTGCTGAATTAAAAGTTGCACGCACCATTGCCCAACTGTGCTTTGTGCACAATCCTTTTATTTAAAGCATAAATCGATACAAATTCATTCAGCACGACTAAGTGGCCATGGGAGAGCAAGCATGCAAATAAGCTGCCAGAATGAGGCATGACCAGAGTGTGTGCATAACAATATAAACTTGATGTAAAAGGAGCAATATGCATAAAGAAAAAGAAAACATGAAGAATCTTGGCCATTCCATGTGGGGACAAGCAACCTTCATTAGTGAAAATGAATGGTTCTCAACAAATAGATCAGGCAGGTTTCGCAAAAAAAAAAAAGATCAGGACAAAAACAACATTGAAAGAAATCGTGGAGGGCCAGGGCTTCTTCAATCGGGGGAGGCTTTCATAAAACATTATCAGGTATTTATGTTTATCTGTTTCTTTTGGGCTGCTATTGCTGTTTAGTTGAATTCATTTGTATGTTTTCTTTTCTCAATACATAACTTCCTATCTAAGTTCCAAGAAAACAATGTTAACAAAACTAATTTAGTCAAAGAAAAAGTTCCAAGAAAACATAGTGAACAACACACATCTTGGTTGTTCGCATTCAATTCTGCTCATACTGAACTGTTTTTAATTGAACTGAATGAGGCCCATATTTTTGCTGACCTTTGTAGTACCAGTTTTCTCTGTTCTATATTTCTATTTTCCCAGATCAGTTTTATTAGTATAAATGTTTACCCCTTTCTGATAGCTGCAGAAATACAATTGTTTATGGCTGAAGGGTTAGTATATCAGTTTTTGCAGGTAAGACAGTAAACAAGAAGAAAACGGTGTTTGTTCTCCTTTCCCACCGGTCTATCGCTTTTACATTCACCACAACAAGAGGTGTTCCGTGTGCCAGCGATTGTGCAGCGTCATCGTCGAAGGGCAGGGTACCTGTTCCTCCATTCATTCTTTGTTGCCAGTGAAGAATCATGAATCCCTCTTCTTGTTGTTGCAGATTGTCGATTTGTCATGGATTTGGGATGGGATCTCTCTGGTTAGTAGCTTTCATCTTAGGGTTTCTAAATTTTTCCATTCCATCCCCAAGATCTCATTTTCACTGGCTGCTCTGTAAAAATCATCCCAATTGTAGTTCATAGGCAGAGGTTAGGCTGGCATCAGCAGATGTATTCACAATCGATGAGTAATCCCCTCTAGAGATGCTAGCCATTATCCTTGATTGACTGGTAAGCTCTCCTCCCTCCGCTCAAATTGCATCACCATGTTGAAAATTTTAGATTGTATTGAGAAAATATTTCATTGCATTCCGGTGGCTGCCTTGGTTGAAATACTCGCAGGTGAGGGTGAAGGAAGTTTCGTAGCGTTTTACAAGGCAAATCTGTGTATGTAATCGATGTGTATCAATTACCTTTGGATAGTGCGTCAATTTCCTTCCTGTTATATCATTCCAATTAGCTTCCTGTTATATTATTCCAACAGTTGGTGTCTTTTCCTATTCCAACAGATTATCAGCTTGCTTGAAATTTTTCATGAACAAATGAAAGATATGCTCTCTTGAATGATTATTCGGCACATCACTTCATGATTTCATTTCTCCTGTTGGCAGACAGAGGCACCATCAACTAAGAACCATTGGTGGTCAACTGGTCATGGTGGTTATACTGAATAACTCAGAAGCTATCGTACCTCTGCCAAAAGAAAGTGCTGACAGCCGAATTGGTAAACAACTTCTTTAGTCAAGCTCAAGGATTTACCTGATTCTGTACTCTGCACACTTGGCAATGTGTTCTGATTTCTGAATTCTGCATCTCAAAGCCTATTCATGCTTTGAGACTTTTTCAGTCACAGAAACTCTGTAAGCAACTACGTATACATCATTGGTCTCTGTCTGAAGTCTTGCGTTAACTGAAGATGTGTCAAGATAAATATTGAAAGGTACGGTAATGGTGATTCGAGGACCTTCACGAGGTGAAACAATCGCTGATGAAACTCATAATGCTTAATGATCACAGGTGATGGTGACCGCTATATGTTGCTCAAGTGCAAGTATGAAGAAGCATTACTGTGTTGCAGGATTTTCATGCTGAGTTATTTCTCTGATTAATTTTGTCCATGCAGGTTGCAGAATCTCTGGGACATGTTATACTCGAGTGGCAGTCAGTTCCATTTGACAACTCAGACTTGGGTGAATCTGCACTTGAGACTGAGGCACTAAGCCAGTCATTAAGCAGTTTTTTATCACCAAGAGTTCCAGATCAGAGGCTGAGTTTGAGCAACATGTCATTCCATGAGTTTACAATTTGAAGTTATAGTGCACACGGGGTGGATTTGGTTTAACTTTTTTTCATGAACTTTTGCAGCTATATATTCTTAGGGGACGGAAGAGGATTTGTATATGAGTTGATTCTATAGGTTCTACTTGGAAGATTAATTGGTTGTAGGCTTGTAGCTTATCCTGTGTTTGGTGGCTTTGGTCAAATGAAATTTAGCAATGGACAAACCCCGATGGGGTGTTCATTTTTTATTCTATGTATACACATGAAATGTTTCTATGTTATGATTAAGACATATACTATAATAATATGCTTAGTATTTTAGACATCCAGAAATAACATTTACTAATCATGCCTCCGTGGATATTTTTATATGCACCAAGTTTTAGAAACTTGAAAGATTTCCACAATATCGGGAGAATATCGGGAGAATGTCTGTTTACATGATTCTATTATAATATTATAATCTAGATTACCTCCTTCCTGTTCTTTAGTTTCAGCTTAAATGGCTAGGTCATTACACTTTGTTTCTGGTAAGCTGGTGACCAATTTTGTAGATGCACACATGGTCGGAATCCATTTACACTTTGTTTCTGGTAAGCTGGTCACCAATTTTGTAGATGCACGCATGGTCGGAATCCAAGCTTGCTGTTGACATATAATTTGAAATGTTCTCTTTGTCTGTCCTAAGTGTGATTGATCAAATGTCAAAATAAGTATCTTATGTACAGGTACGTGTACGAGAAATCTTGAGTTTGATTACAGATGTTTTTTTTCCTTGCAGACATGAACATATTGTAGAATCAATTGCTTGTTTTTAGCATCTCAATACATGCTTTATGTGTGAGTTATCTTTGCAAGAGAAGGATAGTTAGCCCTTTACAAACGCAAGCCTTGCCTTTTTCATGTGTGGATTATGTAGCAGATGAGTGAAATATGAATTCAGACCCCTGAGATTATATTTCCTTTAGCAGTTTATGACTAATATCCTATTTTCTTGTTAACTGTAGCCGACCCTTTTCCACCTTCTTTGGACTGCAATTTAAATATTGAATTTCGGATGGATAGATTGAGATACATCTGGGTAATATTTTGAAGCTTTAGCTGATAACCTAAATCTGTCTGCTTGCAGAAGTTCTATTGAGAGAAGTTCAATAGCCCATTGGAGATCAGGCATATCCCATTATTTATTTGATAAAAGAGTAAGCTTTATTTTGTAAATAGAAAATGTAATGGAAAGGCCATGTAATGTGATAAATTGTGTTGGAAACAGTTTGTTGGTCTGTGATTTAAATCCACCGACCGGATCGAACACTATAAACTATGAGCAAATGTTGTCTTGTTATTGTAACATACTATTATAAATATTATATGTTGTATTTATGAGTATGCTATTTGGGTTATGTTATGTGTTGTCTCTATTATTTTACAGTAAGCCATGAGTTAAAAGCTTTTATCTCTACAGGATTACATTATGTGTCAAGCTTTATTTAATTTATTACGTATTTTCTTAGATTAAATATTTTTTAATATTCATACTTATTTTTAGGCTACTATTGTCTTATTTAGTGGTTCTGATTCGTATATTGTAATGTAAATGTAAATATTTTATTGCCCGTAGTAACGCACGGTAAAACGTCGTACTTCTTCGCCCTCCTCGCTAATCGTCCCGCGGTGAGTCGATTTTAAGCCCTCCGTGCGCGGCAGAAGCGGCGACGGAGGCCTATCAGCCCTCCGATCGAAGGAACGCCCCTCCGCCTCCGAGGAATCCGCACAACCTTTCGTTTCTTTGTTGCGAGCGATTTCGCTTCCCCTCCGTGCGATCACTTCCTGCATCCGAAAATCGTGCTTCTCTGCCGCTCCCATCACCTCACCAATCACGGAGGCACACCACTCAGATATACATCCTCCTCATCGCAAACCGCAGGCATCATCAGGCGTGGTGGCTGTCTTCAGTCTTCACCGTAGTGCGGCGCGCCGTCGAGTCCCACGCCGCCGGCCTCGAATCCTCTCGATTACCGCGCCGGGGTCGCTGTCCTGCTGAGTGCCAAAGCATCAACGAGCGCGTACTGGATCGAGCGCCAACTGCCGCAGCCACAGGTTGAACGGATCCGGCGACGTCCAGGTAAGGCTTGTTTTCTCTCTCTTTTTCCATTGTACGGATGTATGTCATCTCCAAATGCGATTTATGGAGACAATTGCAATCCAATCCAGATGCGTTAGTGATATTATCCATCTCATCTACTTAGCATGGCTGTGGTCAAATCAATTGTGCATGTTTGTTTTCGACGTGACTCCTTTGTAGGATAATTTTCTTATGAGCAATTTCTGAATAGTTTTTGTACCAAGCTTTGATGAACTCAATCCAACAAATGTGTGTTGTTTGACTGACTGGATGTTTTTCCCAGCGCTGACCAAAAATCGGATGGAAGGGGAAGAAGAATAGAAATTCAGTTGCTAGAGAAAATGATTGGACTATAAAAGAGGAATCCAAATGGGTATAGTTGCGACTCCATGATGATTCGGCAGTCAAGAATTAGTTTCAGGTTTCTACTCTTCAGGTATGGCAACTCGTTTTAGGTCGATCTATCTCACTTTGCTTCCAAGGATGTGAATTTAGAGATTCAGAGTTTTTTATTTAAGATGAGTTTATTCGCATGGTGTGGTTCTTGGGGTTCTAGATGGAGGATGAGTGTATCAGTGATTATTTTGCAGCCTAGAATGGCACCTCTCAGTGTTAACAGTAGTTACAGAGTGACAAACAAACTCAGTATTGCTTATTAGATTGGTTGGAGCATAGCTGGCAGAATTAGTCCTTTAGTTTCCAGTGTAGTACCTATGACAGGATGCAGTTTCTCATGATAATTTTCCTCCCTGCTAATGCCTACTTTTGTTGCTGTGTTTGAAACATATCACAAGTTAGGGTAATAAGCATTGTGGCTCCCTTTGAACTCAATCTAGCCAGTTTGTATGATATAGTCTATTCTAAATTTTGTTGTTTTTTCTTACATAGTATCTTTGCACTTGAAACCAGGGAGTTCTCACTGAATTTTTAAACTTGATATTGAGAAGGATTTTATACTTGCTGACCTTGGCATACTGCATCTGGTGACCTGACATTAGGACTAGCGGCTGCATACTACATCTGTGTTTATTGTAGTTTAGTGCCATCATATTGTTCTTCATAAGCAAAATCTTGTCTTTTTCTTCACTTCGGTGGCTGAATGCACATATGCCTAAATAGCATGTGATCGTGTCTTTTTTCAGGTGTTTTCCCATCCTAAAAGAGACTTTAAAATGCTTCCATCTGTTACTAATGGTTTTTATACACTCCTTAGATTTAATTTTTGCAAATGGAGTCTGCAACACGATCTGGTGAACGCACTCTGTTCAAAGACCTATCCAACTCCATCACAAGTAATATTTATCAGACAATATCTAGATGTCCTGTTTAATACAACAAGGTATATCAAGTTCTACTGCTTAAATGGAAAATAGTGGTAGATGCAAAGCCATATTACTGCCCCTTCATAGTGAAAAGAAACTTGAACAATATACTGAAAAGGAGGCACTAAAAATTCTACTTATTTGATTACGGTGCAAGCCCAGTTTGTGGTTGGATACTGACATGCAGGTGGGAACTGTTGTGTTTTATTATAGGCCATTGAAATTGCAGAATGCACAAATACAACTTTTTCTTATTCGAAATAATGGTTCTGCTAATATTAGACCACAAAAGCTATTTTGGAGTATTACAACATGGTCATTCACATTGAATTTCATCAAATTTCTCTTTGAAAACATTTTGTGAATTGTAGTAACATTCTCTAATTAAAAACCACATGCATGTAAATTCGTTTTGCCTTTCAGGATTAAAGTGACACAGAAATATGTTCTGCCTCAGGTTTATTGGCTGCTAGCAAGTGAGGATGTTCGTTGTTTTGGGTACTTCTGAAAAAATGGCAAGGATCAGCTGCAGGGAACCATGTTGACGACATTGGATATTAGTGTGGTGGGTGGATGAAAGCATGGCATGGACAGTAGTGGAAAAACGACTCTTGGTAAGAAGAATCTCAGCTTTGCAGAATACATAATTTAGTGTTTTTAAGTTATATGTGAATTTTTCTTCCTACATTCCTTTTTTGTACTGTCAATTAATTCATTTGGTTTAGAAGATACTGTCGTCATTCTCAATTCTAGAGTATTTGGTATTTAAGTTAGTGCGTAAGACCCCATAGTTTTGTCATATGTGAATTTTTCTTCCTACATTCCTTTTTTCCATGTATCTTGTTTTAATTGACAATGTCTTTGGCTATCTATTCATGAAAACAAAGATCACTGCGCTAGCAGATTCACCGGATGCCCTTCGTGATGCTGTCTAGATCTATAAAATTGAAGCTAATTAATGTTTAGCAAAAATATTTACTACCATTGAAGTGTATTTGTTTTTGAAGCATCAAATTGAGCTATACCAGCTGAAATAGATGAAATTTCCACCGGACACAATAGAAGCAGAATCGACAACGAGGGTGCATTCAAGAAGCATGGATTGTCAGTCGCCAGTAGCTCACCCCAAAAGAAAGGTGGATCCTTGCCGAGAGCCCTAGAGGATTTTGGAAAAAACTGGATTCAAAGAGTCGAAACTCAGCAGGCCATTCTCGACAGCAGTTGCAGGCTTGGAGCTGATGATTAGTGAGCTCCGTTGCCCTTCCTCACGACCTCGTATGGACATGCTCCATTGTCCTTGTACCGGAACCAGTATGGAATGAGAGCGGCAGCATGTTTTAGCTAGAACCAGTCAATTTAAGGGTTCTTTAGCTGATTTCTTTATGTGACTTTGTAACGCACGATACGATAACTGTTAGCCACAGTACATGGGACCAAGGTAATCTGGAGTTCTGGCCCGATTCTCAAGCTTGAAGACTGAGATACTTGTCCATAGGACCGAATATGTCCCCCTTGCAAAGCATTTTCATTCAGTGGGTCTCACTGCTTAGCGTCAAAATGTGCAAGGTTCCTGATTAAAGCACTATTAAAAAATAATAGGCGTGAGAAGGGCTTGGAGATCTGGAGTATGGACAAAAGAGGCACAACAACACAAAATTGCTGAAGTTAATTAGGTTACATAGTTGTACGGATGTTTCCATATCTCATCGAAATAACTATTAGGTCGATATAGTTTTTCCGCTCCTTTTATTGCGTCGATTTTTTTTTCTCCCGTGGCACGGGTAAATCGTTGTAGACACTATTGATTTGTTAATAGTCTGTTTGTACCTTAGAATTTTATCATGAAAAACAAAATTAATATAAATTTTGATCACAACACGTGGATATAAAATATCCTAACTGGAAGGGTTGGGGGTAAAAAATCACACATCGGATTTAATCGATTCGATCGTTCTGGTTTCCAACTCCTAAGCCGGTTCGAGTTCGACGCCACCGCCCATCGCTTTAACCCCGACCGCACCGAGTCGCCAAGGCAGCAGCCCGCAAAGACGCACCCGACGGACAGCCGCCTCCAGGTCCAGCTAGGGTTTCCGCCTCCTCTCCCCGCACGCGAATCAGGTTGGTGGCGCTCTCCCCCACGTCTCTCCCCTCCCCCGCCTTGATCCCCTCCCCTCTGATCCGCTCGGCCGCGTCGCAGATCGCAGCGTTGATGGCGACGGCACCGGCGCCGGCGGACGCGAAGGCGGAGGCCGCCAAGATGGACCTCCTCGAGGACGACGACGAGTTCGAGGAGTTCGAGATCGACCAAGGTGCGCCCTCGCTTCCGTTACCGTATTTCCTTTGATTCGGAGAAATAAGGTTTAGTTGATTGATTAGATGGAAATCCATGCGCTGCTCGGCTGCTGCTAGCATCTTGTTCATCTCTTCCGATTTGTTAGGGGGAGGGATTTTAGCGGGATTAGGGGAAATTTAGAAGGGGTTTAGTTGTTTTTATTTGGAATCTCAATAATCTCAGACCTATCTGTCATTGCGTAACCACATATGCTGTTCCCCAGCAAAAAAAAAAGGGTATATGCTCTTAATTTGGTGCCTGGATTTGCTTGGACTGGGCTAGTGCTTCTGAAGTAATTCAATTTTCTTTTTGTGGTGTCTAGTCTGTAAGTGGCCTGGTGCATATAACTCCCATCTTAAAAGATTTCCCCCTTGTATATTGTCCCATTTACTTTGGCAATTCACAGTAAATGTTGTTCTAAAATGAAATAAGTCTAATGTAAAAGATGTTTTTGCAAAATAGACTTTTTCCTTCTAAAATTAGTGTTGTTAAGTGCTTGAATTGTTTACTACAACTGGGGCATTGTGCTGCATTGCAACTTTCTGTTTGAAACGATTGAGTCATTTAAAATGATGATTTGGCTACATGTTGAGCCACCCTGGGAACTCTGTTTTCAGCAACGTCTTTGCTTGTCCTTGGCGTACCTCCACAATTATGTAATTAGAATAGACTACCCTGAATTTTGAAGACAAGCAGAAGTGAAGATCAATACCATTGTTGTTGTGTTTAATGTGAGAAGTGTAAGCCAAATACTATATTGGTAATTCATATTCAAGTATGATCGTCAGATGCCAGCTTTATATCTAGTGAGCTAAACCTTGTTGTTTCAAATATTCAGTAACATTAACTGCTATATGCTAATCACTTAGACTGCAAAGAAACAATGCCATAGGCTGTGTTGATAGAGATGATAATTAAGGGGTAAATATGTCATTTCTTGGATCTTCCTGTTACCTTTTTTTTTTGTCCTTGTGGCACCTGTATGGTTGTGTTGATGTGCATACTTGAACGCGCTTGCTGGCATTGCTTGTGTTTGAAATTTGGACTTTGTAATACTCCACCTTCTGTTCCCAGTCAAATAATTCGTAACATAAAGATTCTGGTCCAAGTAAAACTGAACTACTCTATATAGCAGTGCCTATTCTGATATAGGAAGAGGGGTGGTGTTTGGAAATAACCCTATGCCTATTTTGTTTGATTGAATAAAGCAAAAGAAGGGAGCTATTTACTATTGAGAGGGCACGCGGGGGAAATGGCCAACTACCGAGTAGGGGTCTTCTCTCTCCACCTATGGGAGAAGGGGCTGCAGGGGGAAAAGTAGGGCCTCTCTAGAGTAGAGACCCAAGTAGGGACCTTGCTGGAGTACATTTTTTAATCTCTGCCCCTACTTTTTGAGTAAGGGTCTGTGTAGGGACCTTGCTGGAGTTGCTCTTAGTCCAATTGTTTAGTTGAACTAGAATTAGCCGTACAGGTTAGTATTAGGTTGGTTATGTGCATGGCTATGCTTCGATGTGTTATTAGTTTTGGCCAGCAAAATATCAACAAAGCTCCCTTCTGATGTATCCCTGAGTCTATTGCCTATCTAGAACCCCGACATCTAGTGCTTTCTACCTCCAGATCATGCCATCTACTCCCTCCGTCCCGCAAAGAGTGTCCCTTTAGTCCTGTCCTAAGTCAAACCATCTTATGTTTGACCAAGTTTATATAAAAATATATCAATGCTTTTGATGTCTAGCAAGTTTCATTAGATTCGTTATGAAGTATATTTTCCTAGCATACCTATTTTAGTGTTATAAATATTGATACTCTTCATTGTAAACTTGGTCAAACTTAAAATAGTTTGACTTAGGACAAACCTAAAGGGACACTCTTTGCGGGACGGAGGGGGTAGCCTCTTAATCCTGTGGAAGATGGTAGTTACTGCAGCTGTGATCTTGGTTTATGACAACTTGGTCGGATTTGACAATCACCCATGCCTCCATGGCTTCTGCCACCATCTATCCATGTTGCCGCTAATTCTGTTGTAGCAATGTCTAGACAATAATGGAACCAGGGTCAGCACAGATAGATAGACAGATAGAATTGATGCGAGTCAGCGAGTGTATCAGAGGATCTGATACCATGTAATCATGAACCACACCTGGTTATATGGCATGGTTGGAGGTGGAAAACACTAGATGGAGGGCACTTGGTAGTGAGGAGCAGAGAAAGAATTGGTTAAATGAGCTTTACTGTTACTCATTGCTCGACAAAACTAAAAAATAGTGGGTGTATAAATAACGATGCACCAAATCAATCTAACCCAACATAGCCTGCTTTAGTTATCATAAGATTCTTACTTCGCTTCTAATGAACATATGTTTTGATCCACTCATGCTATTGGATGATTTTTTATGCGTCAAATAGCTGTAATGAACTGAGCTCACCTCAATGGTAACTCGATCGGGAGGATTTTGCTCAGGGAATAATGGTAGGATTAGATGAGAGGTTTGCCTTTTCATTGCTTGCCAAAGCACTATTTTCATCTATGCCTTGAAAACATGGTCATTTATCTTTTCTTTTTCCTTGCAAACAAATGTAGGAATCGATAGTCTATATATATTATGCTGCACATAAAATTTCTGAATTCCCTAGCCACTAGACCTTGTGGTTTGAATGCTTGTTACTCACATGTTCCTATCACGCAGAATGGGACGACAAGGAAGAAGGCAATGAAGCCGTCCAACAGTGGGAGGACGACTGGGATGACGATGATGTTAACGATGATTTCTCGCTGCAGCTGAGGAAAGAACTGGAGGGCGCCAGCGCCCAGAAGAGCTGAATTATCTCTAGTATAAATGTTACTCTTGTGTGGCCGTTACTTTCTGCGCCATAATGTGCTTCGGACAGTTCCTGGGAGTAACCTAATTTGCTTAATAGTGCTACGAGAAAGTTTATGCCCGGGCTGTATTTTCCATATTACCGTTGAATTTCTATATGAATGATGGCACAATAAATTTTATGGACACGTATGGCCAGGTCTGCCTTCCTTGGCTCAGGTGCACTAGCGGAAACGCAAGGTCCTTCGCCAATTTTCGATCTCTTTTGTCTTTTTCTCTAACCGTGGTGTGGCCAACGAAGAAGCGGTGATTACTCCAGGCACTAGGGGCTTGTTTGCTTTCTGCCTGTATCTACCTGTCTGGATCAGGCAACTTATTCAGGCTTTGTTTGCTTCTCTCTGGACCAGCCGACTTATTCAGGCCGTCGATTTCGACTGCCAGCTCGTCGGCTGCCGGGCTGAGGGCCGAAACCAAACGAGGGCGAAGGCCACAGCCCACAACCAAACAAGGGCGTGCTTGGTTGCACGCTATACCTGGCCACGCTTCACTTGCGGCGCAGCCATAGAAATAGTCATTGCCATAGAAATAGTCATTGCTTGGTTGCTATCGAATCCTTGGCGCGCCACACGAAATCTAATTAATTTCTGCACCTGTGGCTCGTCTAACCGGTGCTGCTTTTTCGCGCCACAACTGCGGCGGGGGCGCGCGTGGCTTGGCAGGGCATGGCCTGCAACCAAGATCCTTGAGCTGTCGTTGTGCC